>NW_023665450.1:0-320780 GCF_014743375.2 Drosophila subpulchrella | reverse complement strand
TATATACTTTATGGGGTCGGAAACGCTTCCTTCTGCCTGTTACATACTTTCCGACGAATCTAGTATACCCTTTTACTCTACGAGTAACGGGTATAAAAACACGATTTCCCCATACCTACCTAGTTGAAAAAGTTGTAAGGCGAAAAGGAAATAAAGTTTTGGTTAAGTGGCTCGGGTTTTCAAAGACTAGCTGGATAAATAAGGAAGACATTTTGTGGTATAATAAATTATTTATTTAATTAATTTTTAATTATATATTTATCTTATCTTATATTAAGTTTAATATTAATATTTTTGAACAATGTTTTAAACTAAAATTAAATATAATAAAAATACTTTTTATAAACTCAAAATCATTTTCATTTATATTTTCCAAAGTCTCGATCATAATAAAACATCTCCAATTCAACTGATTTATAAAATAGTTCTTTTTCAATATGTTTCTTTTGAAGTTTAAGGCTATCTAATGATTCTCCATCGCTCACATAATTATTTTGTATCATCTCACCCAAGCAAAATGAATTTGATTCTAGCCATTCAACATTTTCTAAAATATCTTTTTCAATAAATCTCTGATGTTTTATTGATGTCGTACCATGGTCTTCATTACTTAACTCTAAAAATTGTGTTTCATTAACAATACGTTTTCTTTTGTTATCTTTGCCACAAAGAATTTTTTTATTTACTTTAACTGTAGTTATTTTGTGTGCTTTTGATCTAAACATTGTTCTATTACCATATAGTGAGGCCCCAGATAATAAAATATTTGTATAGTGTTCAATTGTAAGATTTCGTGAACTCACTCCCTTTGCTTTATTATGTGAAGATTCAACTTGATCTATTCTATAGTCATGAGTTTACTGTTATCTTTAAAAAATCCTAAACTTTTTGTTAACTCTTTTGAAGTTATATAGATTAATTCTTTCATCTGAATAGTCCGATGTATCAAATTTTGCTTCAAGATCATTACGAATATCTTTATAAAAATCTTCAGTTTTTATTGTATAGATAAATGAATCAGTATCCATATAATTTAAGAGTACCTTTTCCTGAAATTTTGGCTTCATATATTGATAGTGAAAATCATACATTTTCCATTTCGATAAGTCTAATACTGCAAATCCCAAATACATTGGCTTATTAAATAGAACGGACAACCTTTTCATTTGAACTGCATAGAAATTATCATTAATTTTAGTTGCACTATGAAAATTGGATTTTGAAATTAAAGTTTTGGCGCAATGTGTTTTTCGTCCAGTCTTCGAGCTATCCGGAGCTTCCCATGTGCTAATAAGCTTAATATCGACCCTGCGCTCGGGATCTTCCATTGTTTTTCCGTATACAGAATTATTCATTAACTTAAAAAAATCTTTTTCGAATTTTTTTTTTGCATTTTGCCTATGTAAAGTATTTAGATCAATGTAATTCTTTAACCAAGGTTTTTGTAAGAATTGAACTCCTCTATGAATCTTTTTCAGTACTAACCCATTCTGTATACATTGTTGCAAATTCCGAAATGTATTACATAATTTTTCTTATTTCCCAGGTCAGCAATTAATTTTTTTACCTTATCCTCTTTTGAGGCCAGACAATTTGAGGGACAAAATGGAAGATCATTATGAAGATCATGTAAACGGTATGGATAGATTAAGTCCACTTCCAAAAAATAACCGTAGTTGCTATCACATGGAATATTATGAATATTAAAATTGTCTATGTCTGTGGTAGACATCCATTATGGACATCTTTTTATGGTAAAGGTTGTGACATTGCCCAACCATACAAGTTATTAGCATCCACATACATTAAAAATTAAGACTCCTTCGAGGAATCATAATCTGACAAATATTTATTAATTGCTTTTGTATATCTATGACAACATTGAACTAAACCACCTCGAATGCTACTTTGAATAAATCTATACATATCTATATCGGTCAGCAATTCAAGTTGAATATTTGTAGTTTTCAACATTGCCTCCCAAGATAGACCTGGTGTCGTAAAAAAAATACTGAGCTGGGTCAAGTGAATAAATTTGCATACAAATTTTTCGGAAGTTTTCAAAAAGTCAGTTAAAAGGAATACATCAGTTTTCAAATATAATTCTAAATTATCTTTAAGAGTGGAACATGAGAAATGGGACCAAACTTTAAGAGCGTGATCATAATCTTCCTGAGAGCATTCCCTTTCCGTTAAATTACTATAGAATGCTTTCCTTGGTGGGAGGGAAGTTTCCTCGAGTCTACTAGCGGAATCTAAATATTTATAGGGAAATATACCCTTCTTGAGTCACCGACTATCTCTCTTCGAGTGCGGATATCTGTGCCTATCCAATTGTCAGTGCTTTGCTTATGGCCCCGGGCCACCTAATTTAGGGGATAACCGCTTTGCCAGCCTTAGCGTTAGCCACAAAGCCAAGAAAAAAATATAATACCAGAAACTTCCAGTAGAATTCCCCGACCTGCCTAAAACGCAGCTTAAAAACCCGAGATTCTTCGTAGTCTCATCAAAAAACTCCCCCAAACCAATTTCAGAGTTTTCCTGCTTTGCAATCCACAGAGCTCTTAAGCACATCAGCAAAGACATCACATCGATCTCCACTCTCCGTGATGAAAACCTTCTCATGCTTGTCAATTCCAAAGAAGTCAGTGATAAATTCACCAAAGTTACCTCTTTACCCGGACTATGCGATATAGAGTGCAAACTCCACAACACGCTCAACCTTGTTAAAGGCACTATTTACGCACCCTGCTTAATTACCATCCCAGAAAATGAAATTGTTGAGGATTTAAAATCTCAAAACGTTCACAGTGTTTTTCAGTTTACAAAAATGATCGACGGCACTCCCAAACCATTTGGCAAAATTCCCGTAACATTTGACCGCTACACTCTCCCGACCAAGCTAGACGTTTCCTGGCACACAGTTAGGGTTACGGAATATATTCCAAACCCTATGAGGTGTAAGTCATGCCAATTACTGGGACACACATTAAAGCACTGCAAGAACCCAGCCGCCTGCGTATCTTGCAATCTCGCTCCCCACCTTCCCGTCCCCTGCACTCGCATTTTTTGAGCAAACTGTAACGGCGACCACCCCGCTTCCTCACCCTCATGCCCACAATATCAAACACAAAAAAATTCTGCACATCAAAACGAGCAAGAAATGCAGCCTCCGTGAAGCTCGCATGATCTTAAAACAACAACAAAACACAACAACCAACTCCACGCTAATGTACTCGACCGTCGCAAGCCAAAGCCTAACAGCTGCTCCCGGCAAATCAGACAACACAAAAGCAGCAAAACACGACAAGACGACCAAGCTCCTCAGTTCCACGAGTGCTGACTCGGCCTCTTGCTCGACAAAAGCCCCAACACAGACTTACCATCGCATCTTTCTCCTCATACCAGCACTTTGAATCCCAAAGAAAAAGTTTCAAGGACACCCAATTCTTCCGAACCGGAATTCACATACCTAAACCCAGGAAATCGATTCGAAAAACATTTAGAAAAAGTTCGCTCTTATAGATTAGAAGTAGATAATCTTCTTAGACAGACAAATGACGATAACACAACCATGACCTCAAGATCAAGCTCAAAAGAATCAATCGCTTCACACGCCCCAAACCCACAATCAGTAAACAATCCAATAGACTCTGACACATCAATGGATGACCCCGATACTTAGTCCCGATCCTTTTCATTTTTACACTCATATAAAAACATATACATTACAAATAAATAACATCAAAACCCAATAAAATCTTATCATGCCTATCACTATAATACAATGGAATATCCATGGGATATTTAACAACTATAACGAACTTACACTCCTTATAAAAGACCTCGCACCCGAAATTGTATTTTTGCAGGAAACACATCTGCCATATAATTTCACAAACTTTATCTGCCTCAAAGAATATACTGGCTATTTTCATAATCTACCATAGAACACCGTGGCCAAGCAAAGTATCGGTGTGCTTATTAAAAGAAACATCCCACATATGTACCAAAACATAAACTCCAACATACTTTGCCCTGTACTCCAGCTAAGTTTTGGACAGGCCATTAACATTGTCAATGTATATATCCCCCCTATTCAAAGCTTTACATCCTCGGATATAACAAATATATTAGAAAACCTCAATGGGTCAACCATACTACTCAGTGAACTTTACTCGTGGAGTCCTCTATGGGGCTCCCCGCGAACTAACACAAGGGGTAAAAACATCGCACGCGAGATTCGAGAAAATAATCTTCTAGTTCTTAACGACGGCTCCCCCACCCACCTCTCAACCCACAACACCTTCACTCACATCGACATCTCACTGATATCCCCACAGATAGCCCATAGATGTAGCTGGCTTGTATCAGACAACCTCCATGGCAGTGATCACTTCCCTATCACCATCCATATCGCTACTCCAACTCACCCCGATAATACTCGACCACTCCCTAAATATAAGACTGACCAAGCGAACTGGGAACGCTTCTATGAAATCTGCGAAAAATCAGCAGTAAATTGGACAGGCGCTTGCCTAAATCAGCAAGTCGTGCAAATGACCAAAGCCATACGAGCTGCTGCAAACTGCAGCGTACCCCAAACAAAACGAGTGATTCACACAGCCAAAGTACCATGGTGGAACTCAGAGCTCCAACAGCTCAGGGACCAAAAGCAACAACTGTTCGCTCATATAAAGCTATAATGAGTGACCTAAACCTCATCAGGTACAAAAAAGCAAACGCTCTCTTTAAAAGAGCTGTACTCTCGTTCTCGATCTCCCCGTTATCCACCTCAAAGAAAGTCTGGTCCGATATTAAACGCTTAGCTGGAGTCCCTCCCACACCTTTCAAATATATAAAATCCGATTTGGGTACCCAATCTGGATCCTTCAACATTGCCGAAGTGGGTGCCCACTCCTGGTCCAAATACTCTTCCGACACAAACTTTTCAGCAGAGTACTTACTGGAAAAAAATCGGTATCTGTCAGAGTCCTATCTCCCGGATTCCTTGTCTCCATCCGCTACATGCGTAGATACGAACTTCACACTGCTCGAAGTAGAATCCTCAATAGCTAGCGCAAAAGGAAAAAGCCCTGGGGCCGACAGGGTATCATACCCTATGCTCAAAAATTTACCATCCCTCCTGAAAACCAAACTTTTGGAAATCTTTAATCAATTGCTAGACTCCGGTATATACCCACATACATGGAGATCAGCCACCATTATTCCCATACCAAAACCTAACAAACCCTCTTCTGACATTAACAGCTACCGCCCCATCTCCCTGCTATCTTGTTTAGGAAAAATGCTAAAAAAAATAATAGCTCGACGTCTTATCTGGTTTATTAACCGGCATAATCTAATTTCGCATAATCAAGTTGCATTTAAAAAGAAACACAGTACTATGGACGCGTTGCTGCGTATTCAACACTTCGCGTCGAACGCTCTTTCGACCAAAAATCACGTCTCTATCCTAGCGACGGATTTTGAAAGAGCCTTCGATCGCGTGGGGATTCATGCCGTACTTTGTCAACTCGGGCGCTGTGGCATTGGTCCAAGGCTTTACAACCTTATTAAAGCCTTTATGACCAATCGCTCTTTCAGGGTGCGAGTAAACAATGTTACATCGAACACCCACATTTTGAACAACAGAATCCCACAGGGTTCCCTCTTTCTGTAGTTTTATTTATGATAGCATTTGAAGAAATAAGTAACATTCTATCTCCACATAAAGAAATCCATATCTCACTATATGCAGACGACGCTATTATTTTCACAAAAATAAAAAACATAAATATTGTTAAAATCAAATTCCTAGAAATACTACACGAGATTAACTCGTGGGGAGCGACCTCTGGTGCCTCGCTTGCGACTGATAAGTGCCAGCTACTTCATATTTGTCGTAAACACCGATGTAACCCTTTCAACATAGACTTTAACAACAAAATAATAAAAAATGTTAATTTCTTTAAAATTTTGGGCATAACCTTCGACTCCAAACTAATTTTTCAACAACATTTTAAGATTCTTAGATAACAGCTAGAAACTAGATTTAATATAATCAAATTTTTATCATCAAAATACTCTTGCATGCACATAAGGACCCTCATAGAAATTACGCGCGCTCTAATGCTCTCTAAAATCGACTACGGCCTTCCAATCTTCGGATGGTGTGCTAAGTCGCACATAAGAAAACTACAAGCACCATATCACGGAGCAGTGCGCCGTGCCCTTCACGCCTTTCCCACCTCTCCAGTAGCATGCACATTAGCAGAATCAGGCCTACCGAGTATTTAATCACGCTTAGAAGAAACTACGATGATGCTTATCCCGAAGCTATACACAACATCGAACCGCGTTCTCGCTAACGACTTCAGAGCCATTTTCAAACAAAAACGGAATTTCAAATGCATATCTACGCTTAGGAGTTGCGCCAGTTACGTCCAGCAGTTTAACCTACCTCTGCCTAAGCCAAGAAGGTCTTTTAAATCACCTGCCTATTGGGGCCCCAAAAAGCCAAACATAAACACGCAAATCTACAACGCTTCCAAAAAAGATACGTGCTGTTTAGAATACTAAAAACGTTTTTTGAGTGTACAAGAAGAGCTTGAGGATAAAACATGGATTTACACTGATGCCTCCAAAGTCACCGACTCAACTACCTTCGCAGTGGTTGACTGCAATCAAAAATTAATTGCAGGAGGTAGGCTCCCGTTCTACAACTCCATATTCACCGCCGAAGCTTTTGCCATATTAAAAGCATGCCATTTCGCCTCCGAAAATGCTGGAGAATTTGTTGTCTGCACAGACAGCCTCTCCTCTATTTCCGCCCTACGCAACTGGGATCACAATCCAGGAAATTAGGAACATTCTTAGCTCACATCCAACAAAAATCACCACACTTTGGGTTCCCAGTCACCAAGGAATCCATGGAAGCGAACTCGCTGACAAGGCCGCCCAAGCAATGAGACTTACACCATGCATTCTCTTTACCCCGTTTAATACCAAGGACATACAAAACCGAATCCGGCTCTACCTTGAAGAAAAGAAAATCTCCGAATGGGCACGAATGCACAGATACCAATCACTAAACCCTAATTGCATCAACATCAGGCTACCGCCCAACGTCGGTAGCCGAGCATGCGGGACGTTCATCCGCCTACGCATCGGGCACACACAATCCACACAACAACACATACTGACGGGAACGACGCGGTCAACATGACATCTATGCGGAGACGGTCTTACCGTAGATTACCTCTTGGACACCTGCAGCCGATTACAGAGCATTAGATTGTCAATATTTGGTACAAGTCGCACAACAGATTTTTTGAAAAACCCTTCTTCAGAGAATATCTTAAATATTAACAAATTTGTAAAACTAGCTCACCTAATCATATAAAGTAAAATCATACAATTTTCGAGTCGAAGCTAGTGGGGCCTTCGACTCGAAACTTGTATCACACTCATTAAAAAAAAAATCCATTAGGTTTAGTATTGTATAATAGATTTAATTTTGTTAAATAAATAAATAAATAAATACCCTTCTTACGCATTAGTTGAAACCTGTGAAATGACAATGATCTCTAACCCTATCAGTCCCTAAAACTGTCTGACAAATGGAACAATTCAATGAATTATCAAATTTTTGCTGGTCATTCAAAGACATTTTCATAGGAAAATATATAGTAAGTAGTCATCAATAAATTTAGTTAAATTTTTTTTCAATGAATTTACAAAACTTATTCCTGAATTTTTTCCTGTTTCTAAAACATATTTATCTAGTTTAGAATCAAAAGCACACTTTATATAATACGCGTATGATATTGGAATATGTTCATTAATATTAAATAATTTGGAGCTCACTTCAAGATTTTTTGGTCCCAGAATGCATTCAAAATCCGCGTAGACAACAAATGGAACTTGAAGCTGATGTTTAACTTGGGTAAATTTCAGTGTATTATTTTGGGGGTGCGGCATCTTTGAAACCTTCCTACTGCAGAGCGTCTTGTGTTTCAATGCAGTTTCCTGGGTTCCGGAAAAATTCAAGCACACATTGCAGAAAAATTGCGCCCTCCTCTTTGCGCAGACATTAGTCTTTGAAAGAGAATTATATACACATTATTTAATTGCTTAAAAGAGATAAAAATGAATAAAAGAATTTACCTTGAAATATTTTTAATGTACATGTAATGTCCATTTCCACCGTCTTCCAAAAATATCATATTGATATGAAGAGGTTTTTTCACTTCCGATTGAAAAAGTGGTCCAATTATTTCCCTCGTCTCTTCATTATATCCGAATACGTTTAAACTCATATGAGTATTCTTCTTTAAAAATTTTTTTATACATTTTATTTCAAGGGGGAGAGTCAACCCTGTGAAATCTAATTTTATTTCATCACTTATATAAATTATCTCCAGCGATATATCAATATTATATGCCGAACATCTTTGCGGCCTGTTAACAATTTTTAAAACAATATTGATCATTTTCATTACAAACATTAACTATTGCTTTTTTTGTCAAAAGGAAACGAGGTAGTGGTATGAAGGACGAACCAGCCATCGGTGTATAGTGATTCACATTCATTTCTAAGCGAATCAATTTTTTAAGAGACCATCCGCTGTCTCTCTCTTGAAATTCTTGAGTTTTAGAAATTATTTCCGTGGTATGTTCATGAAAGAACAGAATCTTTATTCTTGATCGTCATTTTACTTTGAAAACTTTTCATTTCAATTTCTTCAGACTCATCTTTAAAAAGTATATACTCTGCAAACAGTTCAAAGTTGACTTTTGCTGAAGTATAACTTTCTAATAGAATGTTGTTCATTCAAGAAACTCTCAGGTAAGATCACGTCCGAACTATCGTTTACATACATGTAATGCAGTATTCTTCCCTTGAATCCCTCAGAGATTTTTTTGACTCTTCCGTCAAGGCTTTGAATTGCATTACGCTTATGCACCTCCGAAGGGACATGGTTTGCCCACTTATTCTTTTGCAAGAAACACTTGCAGGATTGACAATACTGATTTTGGTTATTCATTTTATTTTATTCTTTTAGTTTAAACTATTTTTCACGATCACTTTTTCACTTTAACTTAAGTAGCGTTTGACGTAGCAGAGTATCCCACTCTAACTATTGTCCTCGATCATTTATAGTGTTTGAAGTGGGCGTGAACGATAATATTGAAGATGAGAGGTGCATACTTAAGATTTTTTTAAATTCAAAAACTTATGTAATTCTAGTAGGTTACATCGACTATTCATTGGTTAGAAGAGATGAGAAGTATTCATTTTAAAAAAAATATGTGATACAAGTGTAAGCAATAGGATACCATCAAATCGATCAAGGAGACACAAAATCATAGAATAAAGGAGAGTGTTGGTTAGAAGAGGTCGCACATACTTTGCTGCAGGTGGGAAAGAAAGATCATGTCAATTTGTACACACAATCATACTCAGGTAGCCAATAGGGGACAGTTTGGTAAAAATCATTTAGAGTTTTGGAAAAATCAAAGATTTTCATTTGTTGAATTTCGAGAATGTACATCTTTGGGTAAAAGAAGAGGAAAAACAAAAGATTTTCATTTGTTGAATTTTGAGAATGCACATCTTTGGGTAAAAGATGAAGATGAAAACCTATTTAAAATTTCCGTATAAATTGTGTAACCATATTTAAAAGTGTAAGGCGAGATTGTTGCCTTAGATAGACAACATGCATTCAGTTAAAATAAATAATTTTCTGAACGCATTTGACGGAATTCTGTTCAATGCACACTATTTACGGCTCCAGTTCATACAATCAAAACTCTTTGAATGTGATGGAGGTAATATGAAAATATCTATTCATGGAAATCATATGAACACCTGCGTGTGGAGCAATGATGCAGCCACACAGGGAGTTGATACTTGTGTATGCCATCGAATTTAGGATTACAAAAAGGAAGCACTCAACATTATGAATATATACTATAATCTTGAAAAAAGAATGAAAAAGATTAAATAACGTAAAAAACATGTTCGCAATACCAAAATAAATGAATAAATGTATTATTATGCTACAAAATAAACTTCTGACTTTTTATTTCGAGTTAAAATTACAGGTACGGAGAATGGAAAATATTTCCTTGACTGAGATATGTCGGCTCCTTGCGAGTTGTTGCGCGGTCGTGATTTCAACCCCTATTATGGGAACGTATTAGAGCTAGCAGTCAGCCGTGAGGTCGTTGGCGTGAGGCCCATGATCTTGTCAATGAGCGTGAGCCTTCTGGGTTGTGCATGTGTTCCTTTTATTGCGGTCAGGTAATTGACAGGTGCGCATGTTCGGGTAGCTCTTGCTTGAATCCCTTTTATGACATGTTTATGATCCATTTGTGGAAAGGAGAGAATCTTAGACAATTTACCAGTTAAACCTTCTGGGGCTGAAACAAAAATGTGTATTTGAAAATATTACACATCTGAAAATCATTAACTTGTGAAATTTATTTTATTGGGGTTCTTTTGATTTCTAAATTAGTTTTACAATCATAGGAAACATTATTCCCTAACATGATCGGACATGTTCCTCTAAGATAACCATCTTTGAATACTTTGGGTGTGCGACCTTCACACGTGCACAGCAACACCTGTGATAATGAGGCAAAAGGGTACGTGATCACACCTTTCCCCAACATGATCGGATATGTTCCTGTAAGATAACAACCTTTGGATACTATGGTTGTGCGACCTTTCTCACGTGCACCTTTCTCACCTGACTATTAATTGTACATAATAAGGGGAAGGATACATGATCAATATTGTCACATGGGGATATATACTCTTTATAGACATGATCGTGACATTTTTATGAGTTCAAAGTGAATTAAAATCAGTTAATTTATTGGATTATGCTAATTGTTCTATAACCCGCATACGTTAATGAGTGGGGGGAGGGGGGCGGGGACCATTAATATGCTAATTGTCCCAGCATCCGCGTTTCCATACTACCAGCATCATAAAAAACTTACCTTTTTTACATTATGCTTAAATAAAACATATTTAAGATCATGGGAGCAAACATATCCTTGAACATTTATCTGACGAAGCGTGTGATTTGTTACTAATACGCTTATTAAGTTGGTAGCCGTATTCAATATAGCCAAACCTCCATCGTCTGATTGAAAGACATATTTATGAGTTGTTACCCAAGACGGAGGTAACCTTCTTGGCATTAAATCTCCTTGCAAGTATTCATCCAAAATCATTCTCCGACCCGACCAATATAAGAGTTCATCAACATATCTGGAAAATATTTTTAATAAAGGTTAACATTTAAATCTTATATTTAATCTATAATTTAAGCCAAACTTGCGCTGCGCAGGAATCTCTAGAATCTGTATACCTAATCCCAATATTGTAGCCTTTAAAGTTTTCGAGATCACAGCATTCACTCGAACGTACGGGCATGGCTAGATCGACTGGGCTATTGATCCTGATCAAGATTATATATTCTTTATGGATTTAAAAACGCTTCCTTCAACCTGTTACACACTTTCCGAGATGTCTAGTATACCCTTTTACTCTACGAATAACCGTTAAAATAAATTGTTATTTTGTCGGGTGTCTCGACTATCAGATACCCGTTACTCAGCTTTTAAATTAAAAATTGTTAAAGCTAAGTTAAAATGTTAAGATAACCGCTTTAAAATTGGAAGGAGCCACTGCTTGTTATATTTTTTTATGCGATAAACAAATAATAATTCTTATTTGTGTGTGACTTGAGAGAGCCAATTCACTTTCACCCATGAGGTGAGGGCCCTCCTAGTCTCCAACTGTCTGATGGGTGCAATCTTTATACCCGTTACTCGTAAAGTAAAAGGGCTTACTAGATTCATAGGAAAGTATGTACCAGAGAGAAGAAAGCGTTTCCGACCCCATAAAGTATATGTATATTCTTGAGCTGGATCCGAGTCGATCTAGCCATTTTCGTCTGTCCGTCTATCGGTATGAACGCTGTGAACTCGGAAACTATAAAAGCTGCAAATCTGAAAGATCTGAAATCTAAGGATTGCTGCGCAGCGCAAGTTTGTTTCGTCAGGGTGCCACGCCCACTCTAACACCCACAAGCCGCTCAAAGCTGTGGCACCTATAATTCAAGTGCTAGAAAAAAATTGTAGATAAAATGAATTCTTTTCGACAATACGTTTCGATTGACCGAAAAAAATATTGCCAAGCCCATTCTAACGCCCACAAACCGCCCACAATCTTTACGAAATCGTCCATATCAACGCTGATATCTCGGAAACTATCAATTATTGAAGGTAGATACTTAAGATTTAGATTCCTTAGCTTCGTAGCGCAAGTTTGTTACGTTGATGTGCCACGCTTACTCAAATCCCACAAGCCGCGCACATCTCTGGCACCCACAGTTTTGATGCTACAAAAAGAAAATATAACTGAAATGTATTGGTCTCGTCGAAAGTTTACCACGCACACTCTTTCGCTCACAAATCGCCCAAGAAGAAAAGCAATGACGTCAGAGCCAAGCAACAACAAATGTTTTTATGCAAGTTATATGACACATTTTTAGGGGTACTAGCCCAATTTATAAAAATCTTTGAGCGAAGAGCTAATTTCCTTTTAAATTGACTGACTCCGAGATAAATCCGTGGTCAGCTATTTCCTTATTGAACTACGCCTCCAAGTTATTCCCACCCAGATCATTTTCACGCACTCCGCACCAAACGGTTAACATAACAATCCAAGCCGATATTGTAAGCACCAGAGCCCCAAAGCGAGCCCTGAAGTCCGCTACTGTAAACACCGATTTCCGGCAGAATTTCAATTTTAAGGTTAAGCGACCAAATTGCATCATCCTATTTTCCGACTTTCTTGACTCATTCTCTTAATCAGTTTTTATACCCTTGCAGAGAGTATTATGATTTCAGTCAGAAGTTTGCAACGCAGTGAAGGAGACGTTTCCGACCCCATAAAGCATATTCTTGATCAGCATCACTACACGAGTCGATCTAGCCATGTCTGTCTGTCCGTCTATCCGTCCTCTGCAAGGGTATAATAATATGAAACAAATTATAGCTTCGGTGTTTTTTGACATATTATCTTATATTATCGGGAATATTTTTTTTATATTTTTAAGAATTTCGAATTAAATTTATTAATTATAACTGCAAGGGTATACAAACTTCGGCTTGCCGAAGTTAACTTCCTTTCTTGTTTAAGATAAATCTCTTACGCCGAGGTTTGATTGTTGATCATTAAACTCGAGGCAGAGCAGTCCGTTCTTATCAATCGTATCGAGAAGTCCGAGTAAATAGAAAAAGTAAAAGAGCAGTGAATTAAAATAATGTTCGACCTTAAAAACATGTACAAGTAAGTTAAATAAAAAATAAAATTAATTTTTTTAATAAATTCACTACTTTTGGAAAAATTGTCATTATGAATTCACCTCCAGAACCTTCAAACAGCCAGGCTGGAATAAATAATAAAAGACTTCACACTATGAATGCAGTAACAAATTCAATGTTTAACGAAGGAGAATTAATAAAACAACAGACGAGACTGTGAACTTAAGATCGGAGGTATCTCACAAAATAAAAAAAAGTTGAAGATTATTAGATAGAGGTTATCGATCCTAATATTAAATGCGGCACATTTTATGAGATCATCAAATTGGTTAGGGAATATAGAGATGTGGAAGAAAAATCAGCAGAAATAACTATGGGGCAATATGACAGAAGCAGCGAAAGATCTTATTCTGCCTTATCAATACTAATGGCAAATGATGCCTTAATTCAAAATCATAGCTCGCAAATAACTATTGACCGATTCGTGCGATCGAAAACTAAGTGTTTTATATTCAGACTTTGAGCAAAAAGTCATAGGGCAACCGATTGCAATGTTCGTATAAAAATATTGCTCGCAATCAACCGACGAGAAGTTTTTTGCGTTCTCTTTCGCTCTGCTCGTTCGCGGACAGTTTGCTCTTAAACGGCGATTCAAAAATCGTTTGCGCATGTATGTGTGTATGTGAAGTTCCTTGGGTTCCCCGCTTCACTTGGGTTTGTGAACTTCGCTTGTAAACAGTTGTCTATTAATTACAAAAATGGGACGTGAAAATAACAAACAAATGCCTCAAATTATGTATTTAATTCAATTGACAATAAATCTGTGTGCAAAGTATGCGGAGTAAAATTAGCAGGCATTAATTTAACAAACTTGAAACGTCATTTGACAACCAAACATGGTTAAATATTCAGAGAGTGCAAGAGCGTAGAGGACACCGTTAGTAAAGTTGTGAATTATAAAAAATTACATAAACAACAAGTGAAGAAGCTATGATAATTTCACGTATCAAAATTGTGACGACTGATGGAGAGTCATTCTTGTTCTTAAACAGCGAGGGACTTAAAGAAATTTGTGATACAATTTATAATGCCCTTGGTATGAGCCCAATCACATCAAGGAATATTATGAATTTCGTCACCCTAAGAGAACAGGTCATCAAAGACCGCATAAGGGCCTTAGTCAAGGGAAAGCTGCTATCGCGAAAAATCGACGTGGCGACAGAATGGCGTGAATCTGCAAGTGATTCACACAAATATAAATAAGTCAGAGACAGTTGTGAAGATTTTGGACATGGTTCAGCTCACGTATCCACACACACAAAGAAAAAATTTTGTAAACAACAGACGAGTATGGCATAACTCTTTGATCAAATCTTCTGGTAAAAATGTATACACTCCGATAATGGGAGAAACATGATCAAAGCCGTGCAAATCCCAAATGATGACACGGAGGAGTCCCTTTTGCGAAGATGACACAGAAGGGGAAATTTTGAAGGAAAAGGTTGATGACCTGGATTTGTCGACTATTCATCTTGTTCGATGTGCTGCGCACACTATTCAGCTATGCGTCTATGATGTTAATAAGCTGAACAAAGCAATCGAAAAAATTAGTATCTGCCGCAAATAATGAAAAACCTAGCGTACTGAACCTTATAGGTAAGTAAAGTACCAATATAAATATTTTTTATACCCGTTACTTGTAGAGTAAAAGGGTATACTAGTTTCGTCGGAAAGTATGTAACAGGCAGAAGGAAGCGTTTCGGACCCCATAAAGAATGTATATAATCTTGATCAGGATCACTAGCCGAGTCGATCTAGCCATGTCCGACTGTCCGTCTGTCCGTCCGTCTGTTCGTCCGGATGAACGCTGAGATCTCGGAAACTATAGGAGCTAGGCTATTGAGATTTGGCATGCCGATTCCTGAGCTTCTTACGCAGCGCAAGTTTGTTTCGGCAGCGTGCCACGCCCACTCTAATGCCCACTCTAACGCTTACAAACCGCCTAAAGATGTGGCTCCTACAGTTTTGATGCGAGAATAAAAATTTTAACTAAAATGTATTGTCCTCATCAATACCTATCGATTAACCCAATAGCCGTCCACAAGCTTCAAAAAATTGTAAATAAGAACGCGGATATCTCAGAAACTATAATAGATAGAGAATTTGGATTTCAGATTTAGATTCCGGAGCTTTGTACGAAGTGCAAGTTTGTTACGCGAAAATGCCACGCCCAGATACAAAATTTTAACTGAAATGTATAAGTCTTGTTAATACCTATCAATTAATCTAAAAACAAGGGAGAACGCTATAGTCGAGTACCTCGACTATTAGATACCCGTTACTCAGCTTAAGCGACCAAAGGGAAATGGAGATATGCAAGCAGCAAAGCGAGATTTAAATGCGCCACCTACCGGCGGAAGACAGATTTAAGCGTTGTGTGCGTTGGGGTAGGCGTGACAAATTCATTGTTCAATAGAATAAGTTAGCCGTGCACTTTGCTCTCTCTGAGCGCCGGCAGTGCTTTTCTCTTTGCCGCTAAGTTCGGCCGGCAACTATTTACATACACACACATACACGCGTAAAAACATTTCGCACTGTCTGACTCTGACGTCATAGCTTTTTTTCTTGGGAGGTTTGTGGGCGTTAGAGTGGGCGTAGAAAAATTTTTTTTGGGTCAATCGATAGGTATGGACAAGACTAATACATTTCAGTTAAAATTTTCTATCTAACATCAAAACTGTAGGAGCCACAGTTTTGGGCGGTTTGTGGGCGTTAGAGTGGGCGTGGCACTCTACTGAAACAAACTTGCGCTGCGTAAGAAGCTCAGGAATCTGCTCGCTAAATCTCAATAGCCTAGCTCTCATAGTTTCCGAGATCTCAGCGTTCATCCGGACAGACGGACAGACGGACAGACGGACAGACGGACAGACGGACATGGCTAGATCGACTCGGCTAGTGATCCTGATCAAGAATATATATACTTTATGGGGTCGGAAACGCTTCCTTCTGCCTGTTACATACTTTCCGACGAATCTAGTATACCCTTTTACTCTACGAGTAACGGGTATAAAAATTTGCCACGCTCACTCTAACGCCCACAAACCGCCTAAGCCTGTGACGCCCACAATTTTTATGCTAGAAAAAAATGTTAACTGAAATGTATTAGTATCGTCAATACCTATCGATTGAACCCAAAAAAGGGTTACAAAAGGTCTGAAGTTAATTTTGTAGCATAATAATTCATTTATTTTGAAATTAATTTTCTGGCTTCGTTCCGGCGATTTGCACAGAAGAGGCAGGCGGACGTTTCCGACGTCAACTCCGGATTACAAAATGTAAAGTGCTTACTATAATTCGAAGTTTTGAGATCATGTCCATGTCTTGTCTGGATTCATGAACATAGTTCTTGTGTTTAGAAGGTATTGAAAATGTCCAATTATCTGTCCTTTAAATTTTTCAATAAATTGGTCAATTTTCTCATGAAATTTCATTTTATTAATTAAAATAAAATAAAATTTTAATAATAAAAATGCTCGACCCCCCCTGGAAGAGGCCCCCCGCACCCGGCGGGAGGTACCTCGTTATTACCAGATCGGACAGCGAAACATTTAGCAACACCTCACCGTTTTTGATCAAGAAGACTATTGACTCTGCCGTAGTTGGAGAAGTCGCAGAATGCAAAAAAACTAGAGACGGAAACCTTCTGATCAAAACGAAGAACAATCTGCAAGCTGAAAAACTCATTAAACTTACCACAATGCCTGGCAACATCCCAATTCAAGTGTCAGAACACAGATCACTTAATTCCTGCAAAGGAGTTATATACTGCGACGACTTTAGAGGCATCGAAGAGGCTGAAATATTAGAGAACTTAAAGTCCCAAAAAGTAATTGAAGCTCACAAAATTACAAAAAGGGCAAGCTTTGGTGTAGCCAGTGAAACGGGTCTCATAATACTTAGATACTCATTTCTCACCCTACAAGAATCGATCAACATCGGCTATGAAAAAATAAACGTTCGACCATACATCCATCCCTCAGCCAATGCGTTGCAAGAACTGTGTGCGTATTGAACACATTGCAAAGTTCTGCAAAAGAGAAGGATCATTCCTTAAGTGCAGCCACAAAATCCATACCGACGCTATGACAGGAGAAGATTGCCAAGAAATCCCATGCTGTATAAATTGCCTAGAGAATAAATACCCTAACACCAGTCACATTCCAAGGGACAGGAAATGTCCAGTCTTTATAACTCACCAGGAAGTACAAGCGATAAAAACGTTACAAAAAGTTGACAACCGAAAAGCATGGTCCATATACAAGCAGAGACATCAACACGACGGCTCTTTGTATTTAACAGTTGTCAAATCTACACAAATCCAAGCAAATCAAGAACAAAAAGTACAACAATTTAACCGAACCTTCACCATCAACAGCCCTGGAGCAACCATCAACAAGCTACCAACGGAAAATGATCACATACGACGACTACGACGAAATGTCCACCAGCTCTATCAATCTATAAAAAAATCCCAATGATAAGTCGAATCCTAATTGCCTAGTATACCCAAAAAACTTAACCAAAAGAGAAAAAGAATACTAAAAAATGACGGCTCAAAAAGCCCAATACAAACCCGATCTAATGTTAAGAAAATCTAAATTAAGAATACAACTAACCTAGCCCCTTAAATTCTTTTTATCTCTTTACAATGTCCTTTAATATACTTCAATGGAACAACTAACAACTAAAACGAACTCTTAATCTTAATAAAACAATACAACCCAAAAAAATGTTTCTATACAAGAAACCCATATAACACCTTACCAAAACATCCTTATCCCAGTAAACTTTGAAATTTACCACACATTATCCATTGTAGCCAAAGGCGGAGTCGCCTTACTAATCCACAAATCACTGCAACACACACAAATCCCTACAGGGCGTATATTCGATGCCATTGCTATTGAAGTTCATTCACCCAAAAAATTTATTATATGCTTACATTCCCCCAAATCAAAAGTTCACTCAAACTGACTTGGAAACAATGTTTCCAACCAATAATATACCATCCTTAATCGCAGGCGACTTTAACATTTGGAATAGCTTGTGGGGATCACCCAAGAATAATAAAAGAGGAAACCCGCTAGGAAAATTCATACACAACAGCAACTATATAATCCTAAGCAATGGCAAACCCACACATTTCTACACACATAGCTCATACACGTTGACTTAACTCTTTGCTCTCCAGATCTTAAAATCCACTCTACCTTCAAAATTAGCGATACACTCCAAGGAAGTGATCACTTCCCCATTGTTATACAAATGTTTCACATACAGAATAAAAAAACAAATAGGTACCTACCCAGATTAATTATTAACCTAGCAGATTGGGATAATTACGAAACACTCACGAACTACTTTAACACTAGGTTACCAATAGCATCCAACACCAACAAAGAAGCTAGTAACATAAATAAAATAGTTTTACAAAGTGCACACAAAAGTATTCCCCAAACCAAGGCCCCTAAACAACAATACAACGTACCATGGTTGAACAGAAAATTAGAATCCTTAAAAAACAAAAAAAAACACAGCTTGGAGAACATTTAACAGAAATATGAGCACTCAAAATCTTATAAGCTTTAAACAAATTAACGCGCTGTACAGAAGGGAAATTAGGACCTGTTAAAAAAGAAAGCATACAAATTTGAACATCTAGCATCAGCCCAGACACTAAATGTGCAACTATCTGGAATAAAATACTCACTTTCTGTGGCTTACATAAGGTAACCTCAATTCATTGTATCAATGACTACAACTCAGATCACACTTTTACAGATCAGGGGGATATAGCCAACGCATTTTCCAAGCATTGGTCTTTCTGTTCAGATGACAGCAATTTCTAGACTCTTTTTCTACAAGCTAAAAACGATATATTAAACAACTGGACCCATGACTTACCGCACAAAAACGCAGAATTCATGGCACAAAACATAAATTTCATTGAATTTTCTGCAGCCTTAAATAGCCTTAAGGGAAACACACCAGGATACGACAAAATCGATTACTCAATGACTAAGCACTCCTCAAAACCTTTGAAAAATAGAATAATAGTCCTATTCAACAGCACTTTAAGATCAAACATTCCGCAAACATACAAAGTCAGCACAATAATACCAATCCACAAGCCAGGAAAAGACAAAACATTAATCGAATCCTACCGCCCTATATGGCTCAATCTCTGCATATCTAAAATATTTAATAAAGTGATCTCCAAAAGACTATGGTGGTTTGTTACGACAAACAAATTACTTAATAGTCACCAACTTGGCATTGGGAAAAGGAAATCGGTTACATACTGTCTACTGTTTGTAGACGCTTTGGTCAGCCGAGCCCTATCCGAAAAACGACACGCATCCATTATTTCATTAGATTTTGAAAAGGCATTCGAAAAAATAGGATTACACACTATAATAGGCCAATTGAAGGCTTGGGGTTGCGGTCAAACGACCCTAAACTATGTAAGCAATTTTATGACGAACAGGAAAATCCGAGTACTCACGAACCAGACACACTCAACTATACAAAATCTTCACAACGACATTCCCCAAGGATCCCCACTATCTGTAATTTTATTCCTAATAGCTTTCAACAACCTGGCAGACATAATAGAAAAACACAGAGATCTCAAATTCACTGCCTATGCAAATGACTTTAACATTCTAATTGACCTAAAAAAAAGCAAATCTGTAAGACCCAACTTAGACTCTCTGTTCTCTGAAACAAGCAACAGGTGCTCAATCTCTGGAGCATCATTGTCCCTAGATAAATGCAACCACTTACATTTATGTAGGAAAACAAACTGCCGAAGCGAAAAAGAAACAAGCTTATGTCCGATAAAAACATCTAAAGAAACAACTATTTTAGGACTAAACTTAAAATCAAAATACAGATGGAACTCTCACATTAACAGATTAAAAAATCACTGGAAAAGTCGTTAAACATTATTAAATGTCTGTCAAGCTCCAAATACAACAGTCACCCATACCCACTAGTCCAAACAGCAAAAAGTCTTTTGATATAAAAAATTGAATTCGCTTTTCCAATATACGGAAACGCGCCAAAATCTACGCTAAGGCCAATTAAAACATATATTAACTCAGCTCTCCTCTATCTTGAAGCGAATGTATGCCCCTTAGAAACCAAACTCCAGTTAATGAAAGCCAAACTTTGGAATACAATAGTACCCTCCCAGGACACCCCCTTTATCCCATAGTAAACAAAATTATAAACAAACAGAATACAAAATACAAAAACTCAGTACTCCAAGACTGTATCGACATCTGCTCAAAGCTGACAATTACCCTGGTTAAAAAACTACCTAAGTCCAACCCCCCATGGCACATAAAACCTGAGTCAGGAGTGCTCCCTGAGTACTCTTCAGTGTACGCAGCAGAAGCTACAGCAATCCTTGACGCAATCGATATAAGTCTAAAAACTAGAGGGAAAACATGCATTTGCACCGATTCCCTGTCAGTAGTGGAAGGCATAAAAAACATAGAAAACTCTACATATCTTATCTCCAAATTTCGAAGTCTTATAATCAACAACTTCCCAAAAATAAAACTTCTTTGGGTACCAAGCCATATAGGTATAGCTGGTAAAGAACTCGCCGATGAAGCTGCTAAAGCAGCTACAATTTTCCCCTTAATAGCTTCAACAAACATAAATAAATTAGATAGGAATATATACTTAAAATCAGCACTGCTTAATTATGTTCCACACCTGATTAATAAAACCTCCACTTGGTATCAAACAACGAATGTCAGCCATCTTAACATTGCCCACTACACAAAAAACCCTGTCTTTCTAAACTATCCAGAGTTGAACAAACCAAGCTTATACGGTTACGCCTTGGGCACACTAGACTGACCCATGCAAATATATTCGTTCAACCTCCATCGAACCAATGCAAATTTTGCAATAGCGCGGACACATCGATTATACATATCTTGAACGAATGCCCATCCTTCCACTATATTAGACCCAAAACCCCAAACTTCCGATCTCATCCCTTTCTTAACTAATCCAAAACCTGAAAACATACTTATCCTTCTTAAATTTCTAAAAAAAGCCAACATCATGAATGAATTATAAGGCTACAATAAGAGAATTTAAAGCTACTTTCTAATATCATGTATTAAAATTAAGATATCTATGTTTCCTAATTAAGTGTTATTTGTTAATCGTAAGCTAAATGTTAAGTGTTAAATCTTATAAAATTAATAAGAAATAGATGAATATATAATCAGCAGAAAGCCTTAGCAGCTATGGCTGTCATCCCTCCCTGTAGCTTAATTTTTATAAGTAAGCCTACAGTGCAACAAATAAATACTTTATTGTTTTGGAGCTACTTTTAAAAAATGTCTAAATAGTGTATGCATTCTTAAGAGTACAAACCCCGCCCTTAAGGTGTGTATCACAATAGGGAAACCGGTTACCTTTAAACCTCTTTCATGACGGACAGCCCATTTCCCCGATATTAATGAGTTGACGACTCCCAAAAAAGTATGTAGAAATCATTTCTTTTCCACGCCTTTACAAATACAGTGGTCGGCATAAGTATTTTGACAAAACAAAAGTTAAATATACTCATAATTTGAACTTACTTCTTGTAAGCTTTGGCATCAATGGAAAGGTAATTTAAATGCCGTTTGAATAATAACATACATATCTTAACCCATTCAGTACTTATTGAAACGGACGAATTTGTGTAAATATAATCTTTTTATACTCTTTTCCTCGACTTGAAAACTTAAATTTTTTGATGCAAAAAGTTTCTTCAAACAAAAATAATAGTAACTGCAAAAAGAATTTTTCAAAAATCATTTTGCATATATTTTTGATGATTTTTTGAATGTGACGATGTCGGAAAAAATTTATATGAAAAGGAGAAAAATATGGTTCAAATGCATGTTTCTAAGCATTTTCAAAAAATCATAAAAAATATAAGCACAATGATTTTGTGCTGGAAGAGGCCCCCCGCACCCGGCGGGAGGTACCTCGTTATTACCAGATCGGACAGCGAAACATTTAGCAACACCTCACCGTTTTTGATCAAGAAGACTATTGACTCTGCCGTAGTTGGAGAAGTCGCAGAATGCAAAAAAACTAGAGACGGAAACCTTCTGATCAAAACGAAGAACAATCTGCAAGCAGAAAAACTCATTAAACTTACCACAATGCCTGGCAACATCCCAATTCAAGTGTCAGAACACAGATCACTTAATTCCTGCAAAGGAGTTATATACTGCGACGACTTTAGAGGCATCGAAGAGGCTGAAATATTAGAGAACTTAAAGTCCCAAAAAGTAATTGAAGCTCACAAAATTACAAAAAGGGCAAGCTTTGGTGTAGCCAGTGAAACGGGTCTCATAATACTTTGATACTCATTGCTCACCCTACATGAATCGATCAACATCGGCTATGAAAAAATAAACGTTCGACCATACATCCATCCCTCAGCCAATGCGTTGCAAGAACTGTGTGCGTATTGAACACATTGCAAAGTTCTGCAAAAGAGAAGGATCATGCCTTAAGTGCAGCCACAAAATCCATACCGACGCTATGACAGGAGAAGATTGCCAAGAAATCCCATGCTGTATAAATTGCCTAGAGAATAAATACCCTAACACCAGTCACATTCCAAGGGACAGGAAATGTCCAGTCTTTATAACTCATCAGGAAGTACAAGCGATAAAAACGTTACAAAAAGTTGACAACCGAAAAGCATGGTCCATATACAAGCAGAGACATCAACACGACGGCTCTTTGTATTCAACAGTTGTCAAATCTACACAAATCCAAGCAAATGAAGAACAAAAAGTACAACAATTTAACCGAACCTTCACCATCAACAGCCCTGGAGCAACCATCAACAAGCTACCAACGGAAAATGATCACATACGACGACTACGACGAAATGTCCACCAGCTCTATCAATCTATAAAAAAATCCCAATGATAAGTCGAATCCTAATTGCCTAGTATACCCAAAAAACTTAACCAAAAGAGAAAAAGAATACTAAAAAATGACGGCTCAACAAGCCCAATACAAACCCGATCTAATGTTAAGAAAATCTAAATTAAGAATACAACTAACCTAGCCCCTTAAATTCTTTTTATCTCTTTACAATGTCCTTTAATATACTACAATGGAACAACTAACAACTAAAACTAACTCTTAATCTTAATAAAACAATACAACCCAAAAAAATGTTTCTATACAAGAAACCCATATAACACCTTACCAAAACATCCTTATCCCAGTAAACTTTGAAATTTACCACACATTATCCATTGTAGCCAAAGGCGGAGTCGCCTTACTAATCCACAAATCACTGCAACACACACAAATCCCTACAGGGCGTATATTCGATGCCATTGCTATTGAAGTTCATTCACCCAAAAAATTTATTATATGCTTACATTCCCCCAAATCAAAAGTTCACTCAAACTGACTTGGAAACAATGTTTCCAACCAATAATATACCATCCTTAATCGCAGGCGACTTTAACATTTGGAATAGCTTGTGGGGATCACCCAAGAATAATAAAAGAGGAAACCCGCTAGGAAAATTCATACACAACAGCAACTATATAATCCTAAGCAATGGCAAACCCACACATTTCCACACACATAGCTCATACACGTTGACTTAACTCTTTGCTCTCCAGATCTTAAAATCCACTCTACCTTCAAAATTAGCGATACACTCCAAGGAAGTGATCACTTCCCCATTGTTATACAAATGTTTCACATACAGAATAAAAAAACAAATAGGTACCTACCCAGATTAATTATTAACCTAGCAGATTGGGATAATTACGAAACACTCACGAACTACTTTAACACTAGGTTACCAATAGCATCCAACACCAACAAAGAAGCTAGTAACATAAATAAAATAGTTTTACAAAGTGCACACAAAAGTATTCCCCAAACCAAGGCCCCTAAACAACAATACAACGTACCATGGTTGAACAGAAAATTAGAATCCTTAAAAAACAAAAAAAAAACACAGCTTGGAGAACATTTAACAGAAATATGAGCACTCAAAATCTTATAAGCTTTAAACAAATTAACGCGCTGTACAGAAGGGAAATTAGGACCTGTTAAAAAAGAAAGCAACATTGAACATCTAGCATCAGCCCAGACACTAAATGTGCAACTATCTGGAATAAAATACTCACTTTCTGTGGCTTACATAAGGTAACCTCAATTCATTGTATCAAGGACTACAACTCAGATCACACTTTTACAGATCAGGGGGATATAGCCAACGCATTTTCCAAGCATTGGTCTTTCTGTTCTGATGACAGCAATTTCTAGACTCTTTTTCTACAAGCTAAAAACGATATATTAAACAACTGGACCCATGACTTACCGCACAAAAACGCAGAATTCATGGCACAAAACATAAATTTCATTGAATTTTCTGCAGCCTTAAATAGCCTTAAGGGAAACACACCAGGATACGACAAAATCAATTACTCAATGACTAAGCACGCCTCAAAACCTTTGAAAAATAGAATAATAGTCCTATTCAACAGCACTTTAAGATCAAACATTCCGCAAACATACAAAGTCAGCACAATAATACCAATCCACAAGCCAGGAAAAGACAAAACATTAATCGAATCCTACCGCCCTATATGGCTCAATCCCTGCATATCTAAAATATTTAATAAAGTGATCTCCAAAAGACTATGGTGGTTTGTTACGACAAACAAATTACTTAATAGTCACCAACTTGGCATTGGGAAAAGGAAATCGGTTACATACTGTCTACTGTTTGTAGACGCTTTGGTCAGCCGAGCCCTATCCGAAAAACGACACGCATCCATTATTTCATTAGATTTTGAAAAGGCATTCGAAAAAATAGGATTACACACTATAATAGGCCAAATGAAGGCTTGGGGTTGCGGTCAAACGACCCTAAACTATGTAAGCAATTTTATGACGAACAGGAAAATCTGAGTACTCACGAACCAGACACACTCAACTATACAAAATCTTCACAACGACATTCCCCAAGGATCCCCACTATCTGTAATTTTATTCCTAATAGCTTTCAACAACCTGGCAGACATAATAGAAAAACACAGAGATCTCAAATTCACTGCCTATGCAAATGACTTTAACATTCTAATTGACCTAAAAAAAAGCAAATCTGTAAGACCCAACTTAGACTCTCTGTTCTCTGAAACAAGCAACAGGTGCTCAATCTCTGGAGCATCATTGTCCCTAGATAAATGCAACCACTTACATTTATGTAGGAAAACAAACTGCCGAAGCGAAAAAGAAACAAGCTTATGTCCGATAAAAACATCTAAAGAAACAACTATTTTAGGACTAAACTTAAAATCAAAATACAGATGGAACTCTCACATTAACAGATTAAAAAATCACTGGAAAAGTCGTTAAACATTATTAAATGTCTGTCAAGCTCCAAATACAACAGTCACCCATACCCACTAGTCCAAACAGCAAAAAGTCTTTTGATATAAAAAATTGAATTCGCTTTTCCAATATACGGAAACGCGCCAAAATCTACGCTAAGGCCAATTAAAACATATATTAACTCAGCTCTCCTCTATCTTGAAGCGAATGTATGCCCCTTAGAAACCAAACTCCAGTTAATGAAAGCCAAACTTTGGAATACAATAGTACCCTCCCAGGACACCCCCTTTATCCCATAGTAAACAAAATTATAAACAAACAGAATACAAAATACAAAAACTCAGTACTCCAAGACTGTATCGACATCTGCTCAAAGCTGACAATTACCCTGGTTAAAAAACTACCTAAGTCCAACCCCCCATGGCACATAAAACCTGAGTCAGGAGTGCTCCCTGAGTACTCTTCAGTGTACGCAGCAGAAGCTACAGCAATCCTTGACGCAATCGATATAAGTCTAAAAACTAGAGGGAAAACATGCATTTGCACCGATTCCCTGTCAGTAGTGGAAGGCATAAAAAACATAGAAAACTCTACATATCTTATCTCCAAATTTCGAAGTCTTATAATCAACAACTTCCCAAAAATAAAACTTCTTTGGGTACCAAGCCATATAGGTATAGCTGGTAAAGAACTCGCCGATGAAGCTGCTAAAGCAGCTACAATTTCCCCCTTAATAGCTTCAACAAACATAAATAAATTAGATAGGAATATATACTTAAAATCAGCACTGCTTAATTATGTTCCACACCTGATTAATAAAACCTCCACTTGGTATCAAACAACGAATGTCAGCCATCTTAACATTGCCCACTACACAAAAAACCCTGTCTTTCTAAACTATCCAGAGTTGAACAAACCAAGCTTATACGGTTACGCCTTGGGCACACTAGACTGACCCATGCAAATATATTCGTTCAACCTCCATCGAACCAATGCAAATTTTGCAATAGCGCGGACACATCGATTATACATATCTTGAACGAATGCCCATCCTTCCACTATATTAGACCCAAAACCCCAAACTTCCGATCTCATCCCTTTCTTAACTAATCCAAAACCTGAAAACATACTTATCCTTCTTAAATTTCTAAAAAAAGCCAACATCATGAATGAATTATAAGGCTACAATAAGAGAATTTAAAGCTACTTTCTAATATCATGTATTAAAATTAAGATATCTATGTTTCCTAATTAAGTGTTATTTGTTAATCGTTAGCTAAATGTTAAGTGTTAAATCTTATAAAATTAATAAGAAATAGATGAATATATAATCAGCAGAAAGCCTTAGCAGCTATGGCTGTCATCCCTCCCTGTAGCTTAATTTTTATAAGTAAGCCTACAGTGCAACAAATAAATACTTTATTGTTTTGGAGCTACTTTTAAAAAATGTCTAAATAGTGTATGCATTCTTAAGAGTACAAACCCCGCCCTTAAGGTGTGTATCACAATAGGGAAACCGGTTACCTTTAAACCTCTTTCATGACGGACAGCCCATTTCCCCGATATTAATGATTTGACGACTCCCAAAAAAGTATGTAGAAATCATTTCTTTTCCACGCCTTTACAAATACAGTGGTCGGCATAAGTATTTTGACAAAACAAAAGTTAAATATACTCATAATTTGAACTTACTTCTTGTAAGCTTTGGCATCAATGGAAAGGTAATTTAAATGCCGTTTGAATAATACGATACATATCTTAACCCATTCAGTACTTATTGAAAAGGACGAATTTGTGTAAATATAATCTTTTTATACTTTTTTCCTCGACTTGAAAACTTAAATTTTTTGATGCAAAAAGTTTCTTCAAACAAAAATAATAGTAACTGCAAAAAGAATTTTTCAAAAATCATTTTGCATATATTTTTTATGATTTTTTGAATGTGACGATGTCGGAAAAAATTTATATGAAAAGGAGAAAAATATGGTTCAAATGCATGTTTCTAAGCATTTTCAAAAAATCATAAAAAATATAAGCACAATGATTTTGAAAAATTCTTTTTGCAGTTACTATTATTTTTGTTTAAAGAAACTTTTTGCATCAAAAAATTATAGTTTTCAAGTCGAGGAAAAAAGTTAAAAAAAAACATTTTTTAAGTAGATTTACACAAATTCGTCCTTTTCAATAAATACTGAATGGGCTAAGAAATGTATTGTATCATCCAAACGGCATCCATTGATGCCAAAAGTTTACAAGAAGTAAATTCAAATTATGAGTATATTTAACTTTTGTTTTGTCAAAATACATATGCAGACCAGTGTAATTTGTTTTCCGCATGTAATTGTCCTTAGATACTGGAAAACTGTTTTCTCCATCGTTCCAAAAAATGTTGTGATGTGTATTGGTTAACAAAATTGAAGTCTTTCAAAAATTTGTATTTAGCAATGCAAAATCATATGGTGGTTATATTAAAAAACTATTATTCAAGTATGTATCTTTTTCGAATACAATTCCAATTTCCTTTAGAATAAAATTATTATTATTATCAAAGATACCTTAAACATCAATCGAAACAGTATCTTTCAATATTTTTCTAATGTTAAACAACTCGTTGTACTAGTCCGTTTAATGGGTTATATTCAACTAAACGGTCAAGTATAAGGAGACAATAAGCTTGGTTATTTTCATGACTAGGTGTCTTCAGTTCTATTGAAATTTTCACATCAAATTTTCACAACAAATTTTTTAATGGTACAGAAAAGTTGAAGCGGGGTCCCGTACAAATTTCATATCTACTGCTTCATCCAGAATTTTATAGATATTGACTTTGAAGATTATCCAGAAATATAAAATTTTTTATTATAGTAGTTATACCGACATGGATTCGACACGTTGGACACGTTGTATTTAGTTGTTACCGAGCAGTATTTTGATGGTTACTTTCTGTTTAGTCTTGTTTTTGGATGATTACTTTGTGTATAGTACCTGTATAGTACTTGGTTTGGGATGGTTACTATCTGTATAGTATCTGTAAAGTACTTGGTATTAGATGGTATCTAACTGTTAACAAGTGTTATGAGTTGTTATAGTCTCTTATTAAAAACTTTCAAAGCACACAAGTTAATGTTTCTCAGATGTGTTAGCCAAGCAGACTTGCCGTGAACTATCATTACATGACCGTCATCAAAGTCACATGCCCAAGACCCAAGGCGCAGGATGACTGATAAGATCATACATCTCAAGACCATTGATAAGGGATGAAGTTACGACCGTGCAACAACTCGCAAGTAGCCGACGTACCTCATTCTTTTAATTTTAATTTAATTTCTGATTCAAGTTTATGATAGAGGTGTTGGGACCTGGTAATATCTGTTTTTTGTCGCCAACTATTTTTCTAGTTTCAGTTTTCTAGTTTTATTCTATTTGTACACTATTTTTGTTCGTACCCAAGGGTGCTGAACATGACCAGCATCCAACAAGTCAAGCAGTAGCCAAGTTGGAAACAATACCAGGCGCTCAGTAGTAGCATATTATATGTCTCACTAACTCACTGTCTCACCGTCACATCGGTACGCTGACCCGCCAATGCAGTCAGCACATTTGCGGTGTCAGCCGAGCCAACTACGCAAACTGCTACCATAATCATAATTCCCTGACCTACTTTAGAATATAGCTTATGTCACTAGCCATTACACTAAACTTCCGTGTTCCAAGTAGAATATAAGCAGGTATCAAATGAAGAATAAATCAGTTATCAACACACCTCATAACTCCGCGGTTCTACTTCCTACCTCTGGGAATAGGACTCGTAATACACTATCTCAACTAGCAGCTAACCACGTTAGCTCAACCTCAGCGCAGTTCAGGATCGCCTGTGGTCCGGCATCACAGTAACCATCGTTAACATTGCCGCGACGCGATCGTCCTGCCAGCAAAGCGTCCCCGTGCCAGCGACTAGTGCTCATTACCCCTTGTTCCGCGGTGTGACCCAGAAGTGTCTACTTTGGTTAGGCACAAACATTGGTGACCCCGACGTGATCCTTTACCAACAAAGGATCACACTTCAGCAACCCCCTTTCTACCAAAAGCTTAACCTCTGTCTGGTGAGAAGACCCGTTAAGTTCACTACATCCACCCGCCCTGGAAACCCTAGCTCATCCAGCTTCACAGAATACGCTTCTTCTTCCAGGGTCACAGGAACTCAGCTAATCCAGCTTCACAGGATGCGCTTCGTCATCCAGCGTCACAGGATCGTCAGCTTAATCCAGCTTCACAGGATACGCTTATTCTTCCAGCGTCACAGGAACTCAGCTTCATCCAGCTTCACAGGATACGCTTCTTCTTCCAGCGTCACAGGAACTTAGCTTAATCCAGCTTCACAGGACTCACAGCTTCATCCAGCTTCACAGGATCCGCTTCTTCTTCCAGCGTTACAGGAACGTCAGCTTCATCCAGCTTTACAGGATACTCAGCTTCATCCAGCTTCACAGGATTCTTTGTTTCCAAGACACACAACATGTCTACTTCATTCATAGAGGAAACAAGTCACACAAGAGTCGATTTACACAATCGTTTACTAGACACCCAAAACGAGCTGCAAGGGAAAATCCAACAGCTCATTAAGAATTATGGCAAGGATTCTGTCGACCGACGCCACCGAGACGGCTATTATTCCGGTAAGCTAACTCAGTTAAACGATCTCTGGCAGCAGTTTTGCGACCTAGATGAAGAAGTTCAGCAAGCGGCATTACCCACTGGAAGTGAGTACTCTTCACGACTAGTAGCACTTCAGGAGTTGGTCAAAAAATATCAGAATATCTTTCTGGACAACATGCCAAATGGAAGCGGGCTTCCTTAGGCCCCCAGACGAACTTCGGTCAACTTCAAGCTCACAACAGGAGATCAAGTTAAAGGAGACTCCACAATTGACACGGTGATCCGATAGTTGCAGAGAAGATGCAACGAATTGGAATCATCATTAACATTAGCCTCGAACGCCCCAACCGTCACCCCAGCCCTACAAAGGCACCTGGAACTCCATTGGGCGTTACTGAGGCAAGCCTACGAATTGGATCGCACACCTGGGGCCGCAGCTCTGGCAGAAGCAGAGCTAGCCCAATTCCACACATTATACGAGGAATACGAAATGAACCTGCTTCGAGAAAACGACGCGCCAATAAGCCTAAACTTGGCAGTTCCGCCAATTAGCATTCCGGAGCTCAATGGCGAGTATCTAGACTGGCCACGGTTCCATGATCTCTTTGTGGAATTGGTACATAATAAACCATATTCGGCCAGTCAAAAACTACATATTTTACAGAGTTCGCTTCGTGGTGAAGCGAGGAACGTCTTGACAGACACAGCCTTCTCACAGGGCGGCTATGACGACACCTGGTTGCGATTGAAGGCCAGGACCCAGAACGGCAAAATACTAGTATTCGCCGACATAGCAAAAATTATTGACCTTAAGCCTATAGACGGCTCCTCGCGCCAACTAAGGGCCCTACATGACACTATCAAAAACTCAATGAGTGCTCTTAAAAACCTCGATGTCAGCAAGAAATCCTGGGATCCACTCCTGTGTTTTATTATCAGAAGAAAACTAGACCAGCAGTCTCTAGCTGCACTGGAAAATTCAGCGGATGCACCAACGGAAATTCCAATGTTAAGGAGTGTACTGACGTTTATTGAGCAGCGCGCTTGCATGCTGGAGACGATAAGCGCTCAACCTACAGCAACATTCCGCCATCAGTCAGTTCACAACGAAGAGAGCTGTAAGATTTGTCACCTAGGACCACATCATTTTAGAGCATGTAGCCGCTTCCAGGAAATGGACCCACAAATTGTTTATCTACAGCTCATAAGATTGAAAACTGTGGATCACCAGCACTTGTCGAGGCTACCAGCAACGGCATCATTCACTGTTACACCAAGTACCGACTAGCAATCTAGTGGCCGGAGCAGCAACCATTGCAGGCTACGACCACTTAGGAGGATATACGCTGTTCGCGACCGCCAAGGTTTTATTACAAGGGCCAAACGGCCAACTACAAACATGTCGCGCTGTAATAGATGGTGGATCACAGGTGAATCTTATCTCAAGGAGGATGGCAGATGTGCTGTCTCTTAAGGAAATGTCACCGATTGGAATATCTGGAATCGGAGAAAAAATATCAACAGTAATGAGATCAGCACTAAAGCTCTCATAAGCCTTTGGCTCAAGACACAAGGCTTGGTTATGTAATCACAGGTTATCTCAATAAAGAAACCTTATCTGATACGGAAATCAACCCTATTCTGGTAGAAGACATAGATGATCTTGCAGGACCGAACGCTGCTTATGAGCAAACGAAAGATAAAAATCCAATGAATAATAATCAATTTGATATAGAAGAAAGCAAACGGCAAAGTGAGATTTCACTCGATGAAGAAGGGATTTATTCAACGAACGTAGCATTGATGGATCATAAAATAAAAGAGCCCCATATATCATGTAGCCAATCAAAAACTAGCGACACGGACTCGTCCGATCGAGAATCAACCGATACATATATTGGTTCAATGCAACTGACTGAACTTTACACTGCAAGAGAAAAACCAATTAATATAGAACCGACTTCTCATCAATTTAAAACCAACAAGAAGTCTGACTTTGGTTCAACATTTCTAAACTTAACCAAGAAATATCTTAGATTTGTTGCAGAAGGTGCACATACCATAGGCGCGCCAAATGATCAAGTTCTACGAGTGCACAATTTCAGTCCCCACCGTAATGTCAATTTTATCGCAAAGGGGAGTGTTAAGCAGCATCAAGAAGATGTGAATCACAAACAGGAACCGCCGCAGTTGAAGAAAAGATCCTCCTTGGTCAATGATTTGTTAGGTGCTTTCTATACAATTCGGCCAAGGGCTAACCGACATCACGACTTTTATTGATGGTACCCCTTAATGGGGGGGAGAATGTTCGCTATAGTCGAGTACCTCGACTATCAGATACCCGTTACTCAGCTAAAGGGACCAAAGGGAAATGGAGATATGCAAGCAGCAAAGCGTGATTGAAATGCGCCACCTACCGGCGGTAGATAGATTTATGCGTTATGGGCGTTAGAGTGGGTATGGCAAACTTTTTTTTGGATCAATCGATAGGTATTGACGAGACTAATACATTTCAGTTATAATTTGTTATCTAGCATAAAAAATCTAAATCTGAGATCCCAACTCTCGATCTCTAATAGTTTCCGAGATATATTCGTTCATATTTACGATTTCTTGAAGTTTGGGGGCGGTTTGTGGGCGATAAAGTGGGCGTGGCAAACTTTTTTTTGGGTCAATCGATAGGTATTGATAAGAACAATACATATCAGTTAAAATCTTTATTCTAGCACCAAAACTGTAGGAGCCACAGTGTTGGGCGGCTTGTGGGCGTTAGAGTGGGCGTGGCACTCTGCTGAAACAAACATGCGCTGCATAAGAAGCTCAAAAATCTGCACGATTTCAGCGTTCATCCGGACGGACGGACAGACGGACATGGCTAGATCGACTCGGCTAGTGATCCTGATCAAGAATATATATACTTTATGGGGTCCGAAACGCTTCCTTCTGCCTGTTACATACTTTCCGACGAATTTAGTATACCCTTTTACCCTACGAGTAACGGGTATAAATTCCAAATTGATATTATTGTTAATTAGAGTTTTTAATGTCAAAAACAAATTTAAATAAAAAACAAGGGAGAACGCTATAGTCGAGTACCTCGACTATCAGATACCCGTTACTCAGCTTAAGCGACCAAAGGGAAATGGAGATATGCAAGCAGCAAAGCGAGATTTAAATGCGCCACCTACCGGCGGAAGACAGATTTAAGCGTTGTGTGCGTTGGGGTAGGCGTGACAAATTCATTGTTCAATAGAATAAGTTAGCCGCGCACTTTGCTCTCTCTGAGCGCCGGCAGTGCTTTTCTCTTTGCCGCTAAGTTCGGCCGGCAACTATTTACATACACACACATACACGCGTAAAAACATTTCGCACTGTCTGACTCTGACGTCATAGCTTTTTTTCTTGGGAGGTTTGTGGGCGTTAGAGTGGGCGTAGAAAAATTTTTTTTGGGTCAATCGATAGGTATGGACAAGACTAATACATTTCAGTTAAAATTTTCTATCTAACATCAAAACTGTAGGAGCCACAGTTTTGGGCGGTTTGTGGGCGTTAGAGTGGGCGTGGCACTCTACTGAAACAAACTTGCGCTGCGTAAGAAGCTCAGGAATCTGCTCGCTAAATCTCAATAGCCTAGCTCTCATAGTTTCCGAGATCTCAGCGTTCATCCGGACAGACGGACAGACGGACAGACGGACAGACGGACATGGCTAGATCGACTCGGCTAGTGATCCTGATCAAGAATATATATACTTTATGGGGTCGGAAACGCTTCCTTCTGCCTGTTACATACTTTCCGACGAATCTAGTATACCCTTTTACTCTACGAGTAACGGGTATAATAATATAGCAATTTTTTTTATTATACGTTTTAATACCTATTTACAGTTTGTACCAAACACTTACAGTATTTCTTATTTACACATAATTTTAGGATATTTACATGGAGCCTTTTTTGTGTACTTATGTATACTTATTAATTAAAATTTCTTAATTGTGACTTACTTATAATTATAGTTTTAATACAATCTTAAAAGATTCCAGTGCGGCATCCACCACATAGGCTTGAAAGTGCTCCCTAAAATTTGAAGAATATGCAAAATTTTATGAAAAGCAATGAAAATAACGTGCATCTGTCTATACATACATATGGAAGCGACTTTGCAGGGCGGCGTAGAAAAAATATTTAATAGGCATGTACATACATCTAAACATAAATTTAAGCGCATTTTAAAATATGTTTATGATTAAATGCAATTATGTTTATTGTTAGATGTACATACTTATTCATTTTGTTTTCACGCTGACACAGCCTCTACACATACACACGCTAACGTATACGTATGTATGTACATACATAGTTGCACGTGCTTTTGTTGTCGAAGGGCAGTTATATAAAAAAGCCAATAAGAAATTCGCACACGATTTTAGTTTTTTCCTCTTATTATGTTACTATGTTATTATATATGAAGTTTACTTACCTTTTCCTTGTTCTGCGCACTTAGGGAAACTCTGACAATATACGTCTGACCGGCTTCACGATAAAACTCAAGTGTCAAAAAATCCACTAAAACGTACAAGGTGGGTTCCAAAGTAAACAGGACTTTTAAAAAAAAGACAGAACAAATAGTTTTTTCGGCAAAATCAATTTATTTTATTCAAAATAGTCTCCTTCTGCTTTAATACAGCGTTTTGCAGGGTCTAAAAGCATGTCGAACGAGTGTTTTAGCTCGTTGCCCGGTATGGCCGTCAGTATGCCGGTGCAAGCCTTTTGAATAGCCTCTACGTCTGCATAACGCTTTCCTTTCATCGGCAAATGCATTTTTCCGAAAAGGTAGAAGTCGCACGGTGCCATATCAGGTGAATACGCTGAGTGGTTGATGGTTAAAATGTGATCGATGAGACGGCGCATAATCGTGCAACAAACGCCAACTTCCATCTTCGCGATATTCGGGCCGAACACGTCGAATACGGCGCACCAAACGCTTCAAAACTCCAAGGTAGAATACCGCACTAACGTTTTGGCCGGGTGGAACAAATTCTTTGAGGACAATACCCTTGGAATCATAAAAACATATCAGCATTGTCTTTCATTGTTTCGGCTCGTCCGGCGCCTTCCATTCAGCTCTCTGGCGTTTTGTTTCGGGATCATATTAAAAACACCATGTTTCGTCACCAGTCACAATCTTGTAAAGGAAGATCGGGTCTTTTTTTGCCTCTTTAACGATGTCCTTCGAATGTTGAATTCTGACCAATTTTTGGACGTCAGTCAATTTGTGCGGAACAAACCGTGCACACACCTTTTGTAAGCCCAAATGTTCGGTCAAAATGCGATAAATCTATGTTTTGGAGATGTTCAATTCTATTTCCATGAATTTCAATGATGATTTCGGCTGATTTTTTATGAATTCACGCACAGTTTCGATGGAATTTTCGGTGATCTTGGAATTTGGTTGGCCCACATGTTCATCGTCATTTATGTCCTCACGACCACTTTGAAAACGTTGAAACCACTCGTGCACTCTGAATAGGCAATCATCGCCATAAATTGTTTCATCAATTGAAACGTTTCGTTAAAAGTTTTACCAATTTTAAAACAAAATTTAATGTTGGCTCTTTGTTCGAAGCTCATTTTCGCACCGATGACAAGAACATACTGACACTTAAAAGGCAATAACCTCACTTCCAATAGATGAAAGGTCATGAAATTTTTACTGGAAGTCGACAAACGATAGCAGATTCTAACGCACCAGTTGACATATACAGATTCAAAAATTCCTGTTTACTTTGGAACTCACCTTGTATGTAAGTGCAAGCGAGACAACATGATCGAAGTAGGCCAATTCGAGTTTCGAATATATCCTTTTCGCTTCCACTCACGTGATTGATGTCGCCATATTGCTACATCCTCTCTTTTTCGATGTCAAAGAATTTCCGAAAAGAGAGACATCGAACACTTGTCAATTTTTGGTATCAATTTGACATTACTTAATGGTAAAAATGATATGTTTCTAAAAAACACAAATGTACCATGCACATATCAAATTCATCCTGGCTCGTTTTTTTTTCTGTGTAGCTGTTTAGTATCTGGTTTCTTTATGTTTAGTAAATGTATACAAGTTGTTTACTAGATGTTATTAGCTAGTTACTAGCTGTTTTGTATCCGTTTACTTGATATTTAATAATTGTTATTAGCTGGTTACTAGTTGTTATTAACTTCTACGAGCTGTTATAGTCTTTTGTTAAGATGATCAAAAATTCTTAATCACTAGACGACTTCCGATATGAAGTAAGAACTTACACTCTGATTTTCAATGTGTTTGCTGTGTACGTGAGAAAGATCGCACAACCAAAATATCTGAAGATTGATATATAAGTCTTAGAGGAACATGTCCGATTATGCTGGGGAAAGATGTATCCTGTGATTGTAAAACTAATAAGGAAATTAATTGTTTACAATCTGAAAAAAAGCTGTTTAGAAGCTGTTTTGATAAACAATATCGATTCATAATGACAGATATTAAGAACATATATTAATATCATCCACCTTAACAAGTATATTGTAAAAATAAAACATTTCCTTTTTTCATATTCTTTTATCATATTTAGGTATATTAAATGTATCCTGAACTACGATTGCTAGCCTTACATCCCATAACTATAAACATAAAATGTTTAGAAAGAACAAAATATATGAATGTCAAAAAAAATAAAAACGATTCGAAACTAACTATAATAGGGGAAGTAATTAAAATCGCTCCGGCTAATACAGTAAAAACCAAAACATTGTGATTATCCCATTTTCTATCACCATAACAAATGTGTGTACCCACACCTAAATAACCAATTGTACCTCTTGTCCAAAATGTCTGTGACTCATTGATAGCCGTACCATAGCTCCAGAGTCAAGTTGGTTACCTACAATAAAAAAGGTGGTGGTGTAAAGGACTGTTAAAATGTCTTGACGCAGGCGCAAAGATCAAGGTAATGGAAAAAATTAATGGAATGTTATTCCTTCATAAAAAAGTCATAAAAAATATAATTAGGAAAGTATTTTATATTTGCGAACCATTTATAACTGTTACCAACAATACAAAAAGTGATACTTAGAGGGCCTCCTAAAATGTCTCGACGCAGGTGCAAAGTCAAGGTAATGGAAAAAATTCATTGAATGTTATCCCTTCATAAAAAAAATCATCAAAAATATAATTGGGAAAGTATTTTTTATTTGCAAACCATTTTTTACTGTTACCAACAATACAAATAGTGATGTTCAAAGGATTGCTAAAATGTCTCGACGCAGGAGCAAAAGTTAAGGTAATGGAAAAAATGGGAATATTATCCCTTGACCAAAAAAAAAACAAGTCAGAACACTATAGTTGAGTACCTCGACTATCAGATACCCGTTACTTAGCTAAAGAGACCAAAGGGAAATGGAATTATGCAAGCAGCAAAGCGAGATTGAAATGCGCCACCCACCGGCGGTTGACAGATTTAAGCGTTATGGGCGTTAGAGTGGGCGTGGTATCAATCGATAGGTATTGACGAGACCAATATATTTCAGTTAACATTTTTATCTAGCATGGAAATTGTGGGCGCCACAGGCTTGGGCGGCTTGTAGGCGTTAGAGTGGGCGTGGCATATTCGCGTAACAAACTTCCGCTGCGTACAAGACTACGGAATCTAAATCTGAGATCGAAATTCTCTATCATTGATAGTTTCCGAGATATCCACGTTCATATTTACGATTTGTTTAAGTTTGTGTGCGGCTTGTGGTCGCATAAGTGGGCGTGGCACTCTGCTGAAACAAACTTGCGCTGCGCAGGAATCTCAGGAATCTGCATGCCTAATCCCAGTATTGTAGCTTTTATAGTTTCCGAGATCTCAGCGTTCATACGGACAGACGGACATGGCTAGATCGACTCGGCTAGTGATCCTGATCAAGAATATATATCCCTTATGGGGTCGGAAACGCTACCTTCTGCCTGTTACATACTTTCCGACGAATCTAGTATCCTTTTACTCTACGAGTAACGGGTATAAAAATAAAATTTCTTTGGATAATAAAAAATATATATATGATTTGAATACTTTGATTTTCTATCAAAATGCTTGATAAAACTACTTGTTTGATAGTCTCTAACTAATTGAGTAATAATGATGGTTTGCCAACCCTGACCAACCTCCGCAATTAAATTTACCATCTAAAATCCCTGGAGAACATTTTAGTATTTGCAGTTTAATTTTCTAATTTATTGATTTCACAGATTCCCGCCGGTGAATACCAATTTTTAACAAGATGGCTGCCAACTCTCTTTCCTTCTAATCAATGTTAAAAAATTTCAAAAACTTGTTTTGGAGTTCATTTTCTTCTTATAATTAAATTATTAAAAATTATTAAGCCAACAGAGATAATTATATTGCATCATATCTATTTTTAAGATTAAATGTTAAGCTAGGATCGTCCTCAATGGCGAGTATCTAGACTGGCCACGGTTCCATGATCTCTTTGTGGAATTGGTACATAATAAACCATATTCGGCCAGTCAAAAACTACATATTCTACAGAGTTCGCTTCGTGGTGAAGCGAGGAACGTCTTGACAGACACAGCCTTCTCACAGGGCGGCTATGACGACACCTGGTTGCGATTGAAGGCCAGGACCCAGAACGGCAAAATACTAGTATTCGCCGACATAGCAAAAATTATTGACCTTAAGCCTATAGACGGCTCCTCGCGCCAACTAAGGGCCCTACATGACACTATCAAAAACTCAATGAGTGCTCTTAAAAACCTCGATGTCAGCAAGAAATCCTGGGATCCACTCCTGTGTTTTATTATCAGAAGAAAACTAGACCAGCAGTCTCTAGCTGCACTGGAAAATTCAGCGGATGCACCAACGGAAATTCCAATGTTAAGGAGTGTACTGACGTTTATTGAGCAGCGCGCTTGCATGCTGGAGACGATAAGCGCTCAACCTACAGCAACATTCCGCCATCAGTCAGTTCACAACGAAGAGAGCTGTAAGATTTGTCACCTAGGACCACATCATTTTAGAGCATGTAGCCGCTTCCAGGAAATGGACCCCAAAACACGGCGCCAAGCCATTATTCAAGTAGGAGCATGCACAAATTGTTTATCTACAGCTCATAAGATTGAAAACTGTGGATCACCAGCACTTGTCGAGGCTACCAGCAACGGCATCATTCACTGTTACACCAAGTACCGACTAGCAATCTAGTGGCCGGAGCAGCAACCATTGCAGGCTACGACCACTTAGGAGGATATACGCTGTTCGCGACCGCCAAGGTTTTATTACAAGGGCCAAACGGCCAACTACAAACATGTCGCGCTGTAATAGATGGTGGATCACAGGTGAATCTTATCTCAAGGAGGATGGCAGATGTGCTGTCTCTTAAGGAAATGTCACCGATTGGAATATCTGGAATCGGAGAAAAAATATCAACAGTAATGAGATCAGCACTAAAGCTCTCATAAGCCTTTGGCTCAAGACACAAGGCTTGGTTATGTAATCACAGGTTATCTCAATAAAGAAACCTTATCTGATACGGAAATCAACCCTATTCTGGTAGAAGACATAGATGATCTTGCAGGACCGAACGCTGCTTATGAGCAAACGAAAGATAAAAATCCAATGAATAATAATCAATTTGATATAGAAGAAAGCAAACGGCAAAGTGAGATTTCACTCGATGAAGAAGGGATTTATTCAACGAACGTAGCATTGATGGATCATAAAATAAAAGAGCCCCATATATCATGTAGCCAATCAAAAACTAGCGACACTGACTCGTCCGATCGAGAATCAACCGATACATATATTGGTTCAATGCAACTGACTGAACTTTACACTGCAAGAGAAAAACCAATTAATATAGAACCGACTTCTCATCAATTTAAAACCAACAAGAAGTCTGACTTTGGTTCAACATTTCTAAACTTAACCAAGAAATATCTTAGATTTGTTGCAGAAGGTGCACATACCATAGGCGCGCCAAATGATCAAGTTCTACGAGTGCACAATTTCAGTCCCCACCGTAATGTCAATTTTATCGCAAAGGGGAGTGTTAAGCAGCATCAAGAAGATGTGAATCACAAACAGGAACCGCCGCAGTTGAAGAAAAGATCCTCCTTGGTCAATGATTTGTTAGGTGCTTTCTATACAATTCGGCCAAGGGCTAACCGACATCACGACTTTTATTGATGGTACCCCTTAATGGGGGGGAGAATGTTCGCTATAGTCGAGTACCTCGACTATCAGATACCCGTTACTCAGCTAAAGGGACCAAAGGGAAATGGAGATATGCAAGCAGCAAAGCGTGATTGAAATGCGCCACCTACCGGCGGTAGATAGATTTATGCGTTATGGGCGTTAGAGTGGGTATGGCAAACTTTTTTTTGGATCAATCGATAGGTATTGACGAGACTAATACATTTCAGTTATAATTTGTTATCTAGCATAAAAAATCTAAATCTGAGATCCCAACTCTCGATCTCTAATAGTTTCCGAGATATATTCGTTCATATTTACGATTTCTTGAAGTTTGGGGGCGGTTTGTGGGCGATAAAGTGGGCGTGGCAAACTTTTTTTTGGGTCAATCGATAGGTATTGATAAGAACAATACATATCAGTTAAAATCTTTATTCTAGCACCAAAACTGTAGGAGCCACAGTGTTGGGCGGCTTGTGGGCGTTAGAGTGGGCGTGGCACTCTGCTGAAACAAACATGCGCTGCATAAGAAGCTCAAAAATCTGCACGATTTCAGCGTTCATCCGGACGGACGGACAGACGGACATGGCTAGATCGACTCGGCTAGTGATCCTGATCAAGAATATATATACTTTATGGGGTCCGAAACGCTTCCTTCTGCCTGTTACATACTTTCCGACGAATTTAGTATACCCTTTTACCCTACGAGTAACGGGTATAAATTCCAAATTGATATTATTGTTAATTAGAGTTTTTAATGTCAAAAACAAATTTAAATAAAAAACAAGGGAGAACGCTATAGTCGAGTACCTCGACTATCAGATACCCGTTACTCAGCTTAAGCGACCAAAGGGAAATGGAGATATGCAAGCAGCAAAGCGAGATTTAAATGCGCCACCTACCGGCGGAAGACAGATTTAAGCGTTGTGTGCGTTGGGGTAGGCGTGACAAATTCATTGTTCAATAGAATAAGTTAGCCGCGCACTTTGCTCTCTCTGAGCGCCGGCAGTGCTTTTCTCTTTGCCGCTAAGTTCGGCCGGCAACTATTTACATACACACACATACACGCGTAAAAACATTTCGCACTGTCTGACTCTGACGTCATAGCTTTTTTTCTTGGGAGGTTTGTGGGCGTTAGAGTGGGCGTAGAAAAATTTTTTTTGGGTCAATCGATAGGTATGGACAAGACTAATACATTTCAGTTAAAATTTTCTATCTAACATCAAAACTGTAGGAGCCACAGTTTTGGGCGGTTTGTGGGCGTTAGAGTGGGCGTGGCACTCTACTGAAACAAACTTGCGCTGCGTAAGAAGCTCAGGAATCTGCTCGCTAAATCTCAATAGCCTAGCTCTCATAGTTTCCGAGATCTCAGCGTTCATCCGGACAGACGGACAGACGGACAGACGGACATGGCTAGATCGACTCGGCTAGTGATCCTGATCAAGAATATATATACTTTATGGGGTCGGAAACGCTTCCTTCTGCCTGTTACATACTTTCCGACGAATCTAGTATACCCTTTTACTCTACGAGTAACGGGTATAATAATATAGCAATTTTTTTTATTATACGTTTTAATACCTATTTACAGTTTGTACCAAACACTTACAGTATTTCTTATTTACACATAATTTTAGGATATTTACATGGAGCCTTTTTTGTGTACTTATGTATACTTATTAATTAAAATTTCTTAATTGTGACTTACTTATAATTATAGTTTTAATACAATCTTAAAAGATTCCAGTGCGGCATCCACCACATAGGCTTGAAAGTGCTCCCTAAAATTTGAAGAATATGCAAAATTTTATGAAAAGCAATGAAAATAACGTGCATCTGTCTATACATACATATGGAAGCGACTTTGCAGGGCGGCGTAGAAAAAATATTTAATAGGCATGTACATACATCTAAACATAAATTTAAGCGCATTTTAAAATATGTTTATGATTAAATGCAATTATGTTTATTGTTAGATGTACATACTTATTCATTTTGTTTTCACGCTGACACAGCCTCTACACATACACACGCTAACGTATACGTATGTATGTACATACATAGTTGCACGTGCTTTTGTTGTCGAAGGGCAGTTATATAAAAAAGCCAATAAGAAATTCGCACACGATTTTAGTTTTTTCCTCTTATTATGTTACTATGTTATTATATATGAAGTTTACTTACCTTTTCCTTGTTCTGCGCACTTAGGGAAACTCTGACAATATACGTCTGACCGGCTTCACGATAAAACTCAAGTGTCAAAAAATCCACTAAAACGTACAAGGTGGGTTCCAAAGTAAACAGGACTTTTAAAAAAAAGACAGAACAAATAGTTTTTTCGGCAAAATCAATTTATTTTATTCAAAATAGTCTCCTTCTGCTTTAATACAGCGTTTTGCAGGGTCTAAAAGCATGTCGAACGAGTGTTTTAGCTCGTTGCCCGGTATGGCCGTCAGTATGCCGGTGCAAGCCTTTTGAATGGCCTCTACGTCTGCATAACGCTTTCCTTTCATCGGCAAATGCATTTTTCCGAAAAGGTAGAAGTCGCACGGTGCCATATCAGGTGAATACGCTGAGTGGTTGATGGTTAAAATGTGATTTTTGGTCAAATAGTCGGACACAAACGTCGATCGATGAGACGGCGCATAATCGTGCAACAAACGCCAACTTCCATCTTCGCGATATTCGGGCCGAACACGTCGAATACGGCGCACCAAACGCTTCAAAACTCCAAGGTAGAATACCGCACTAACGTTTTGGCCGGGTGGAACAAATTCTTTGAGGACAATACCCTTGGAATCATAAAAACATATCAGCATTGTCTTTCATTGTTTCGGCTCGTCCGGCGCCTTCCATTCAGCTCTCTGGCGTTTTGTTTCGGGATCATATTAAAAACACCATGTTTCGTCACCAGTCACAATCTTGTAAAGGAAGATCGGGTCTTTTTTTGCCTCTTTAACGATGTCCTTCGAATGTTGAATTCTGACCAATTTTTGGACGTCAGTCAATTTGTGCGGAACAAACCGTGCACACACCTTTTGTAAGCCCAAATGTTCGGTCAAAATGCGATAAATCTATGTTTTGGAGATGTTCAATTCTATTTCCATGAATTTCAATGATGATTTCGGCTGATTTTTTATGAATTCACGCACAGTTTCGATGGAATTTTCGGTGATCTTGGAATTTGGTTGGCCCACATGTTCATCGTCATTTATGTCCTCACGACCACTTTGAAAACGTTGAAACCACTCGTGCACTCTGAATAGGCAATCATCGCCATAAATTGTTTCATCAATTGAAACGTTTCGTTAAAAGTTTTACCAATTTTAAAACAAAATTTAATGTTGGCTCTTTGTTCGAAGCTCATTTTCGCACCGATGACAAGAACATACTGACACTTAAAAGGCAATAACCTCACTTCCAATAGATGAAAGGTCATGAAATTTTTACTGGAAGTCGACAAACGATAGCAGATTCTAACGCACCAGTTGACATATACAGATTCAAAAATTCCTGTTTACTTTGGAACTCACCTTGTATGTAAGTGCAAGCGAGACAACATGATCGAAGTAGGCCAATTCGAGTTTCGAATATATCCTTTTCGCTTCCACTCACGTGATTGATGTCGCCATATTGCTACATCCTCTCTTTTTCGATGTCAAAGAATTTCCGAAAAGAGAGACATCGAACACTTGTCAATTTTTGGTATCAATTTGACATTATTTAATGGTAAAAATGATATGTTTCTAAAAAACACAAATGTACCATGCACATATCAAATTCATCCTGGCTCGTTTTTTTTTCTGTGTAGCTGTTTAGTATCTGGTTTCTTTATGTTTAGTAAATGTATACAAGTTGTTTACTAGATGTTATAAGCTAGTTACTAGCTGTTTTGTATCCGTTTACTTGATATTTAATAATTGTTATTAGCTGGTTACTAGTTGTTATTAACTTCTACGAGCTGTTATAGTCTTTTGTTAAGATGATCAAAAATTCTTAATCACTAGACGACTTCCGATATGAAGTAAGAACTTACACTCTGATTTTCAATGTGTTTGCTGTGTACGTGAGAAAGATCGCACAACCAAAATATCTGAAGATTGATATATAAGTCTTAGAGGAACATGTCCGATTATGCTGGGGAAAGATGTATCCTGTGATTGTAAAACTAATAAGGAAATTAATTGTTTACAATCTGAAAAAAAGCTGTTTAGAAGCTGTTTTGATAAACAATATCGATTCATAATGACAGATATTAAGAACATATATTAATATCATCCACCTTAACAAGTATATTGTAAAAATAAAACATTTCCTTTTTTCATATTCTTTTATCATATTTAGGTATATTAAATGTATCCTGAACTACGATTGCTAGCCTTACATCCCATAACTATAAACATAAAATGAGATCGAAATTCTCTATCATTGATAGTTTCCGAGATATCCACGTTCATATTTACGATTTGTTTAAGTTTGTGTGCGGCTTGTGGTCGCATAAGTGGGCGTGGCACTCTGCTGAAACAAACTTGCGCTGCGCAGGAATCTCAGGAATCTGCATGCCTAATCCCAGTATTGTAGCTTTTATAGTTTCCGAGATCTCAGCGTTCATACGGACAGACGGACATGGCTAGATCGACTCGGCTAGTGATCCTGATCAAGAATATATATCCCTTATGGGGTCGGAAACGCTACCTTCTGCCTGTTACATACTTTCCGACGAATCTAGTATCCTTTTACTCTACGAGTAACGGGTATAAAAATAAAATTTCTTTGGATAATAAAAAATATATATATGATTTGAATACTTTGATTTTCTATCAAAATGCTTGATAAAACTACTTGTTTGATAGTCTCTAACTAATTGAGTAATAATGATGGTTTGCCAACCCTGACCAACCTCCGCAATTAAATTTACCATCTAAAATCCCTGGAGAACATTTTAGTATTTGCAGTTTAATTTTCTAATTTATTGATTTCACAGATTCCCGCCGGTGAATACCAATTTTTAACAAGATGGCTGCCAACTCTCTTTCCTTCTAATCAATGTTAAAAAATTTCAAAAACTTGTTTTGGAGTTCATTTTCTTCTTATAATTAAATTATTAAAAATTATTAAGCCAACAGAGATAATTATATTGCATCATATCTATTTTTAAGATTAAATGTTAAGCTAGGATCGTCCTCAATGGCGAGTATCTAGACTGGCCACGGTTCCATGATCTCTTTGTGGAATTGGTACATAATAAACCATATTCGGCCAGTCAAAAACTACATATTCTACAGAGTTCGCTTCGTGGTGAAGCGAGGAACGTCTTGACAGACACAGCCTTCTCACAGGGCGGCTATGACGACACCTGGTTGCGATTGAAGGCCAGGACCCAGAACGGCAAAATACTAGTATTCGCCGACATAGCAAAAATTATTGACCTTAAGCCTATAGACGGCTCCTCGCGCCAACTAAGGGCCCTACATGACACTATCAAAAACTCAATGAGTGCTCTTAAAAACCTCGATGTCAGCAAGAAATCCTGGGATCCACTCCTGTGTTTTATTATCAGAAGAAAACTAGACCAGCAGTCTCTAGCTGCACTGGAAAATTCAGCGGATGCACCAACGGAAATTCCAATGTTAAGGAGTGTACTGACGTTTATTGAGCAGCGCGCTTGCATGCTGGAGACGATAAGCGCTCAACCTACAGCAACATTCCGCCATCAGTCAGTTCACAACGAAGAGAGCTGTAAGATTTGTCACCTAGGACCACATCATTTTAGAGCATGTAGCCGCTTCCAGGAAATGGACCCCAAAACACGGCGCCAAGCCATTATTCAAGTAGGAGCATGCACAAATTGTTTATCTACAGCTCATAAGATTGAAAACTGTGGATCACCAGCACTTGTCGAGGCTACCAGCAACGGCATCATTCACTGTTACACCAAGTACCGACTAGCAATCTAGTGGCCGGAGCAGCAACCATTGCAGGCTACGACCACTTAGGAGGATATACGCTGTTCGCGACCGCCAAGGTTTTATTACAAGGGCCAAACGGCCAACTACAAACATGTCGCGCTGTAATAGATGGTGGATCACAGGTGAATCTTATCTCAAGGAGGATGGCAGATGTGCTGTCTCTTAAGGAAATGTCACCGATTGGAATATCTGGAATCGGAGAAAAAATATCAACAGTAATGAGATCAGCACTAAAGCTCTCATAAGCCTTTGGCTCAAGACACAAGGCTTGGTTATGTAATCACAGGTTATCTCAATAAAGAAACCTTATCTGATACGGAAATCAACCCTATTCTGGTAGAAGACATAGATGATCTTGCAGGACCGAACGCTGCTTATGAGCAAACGAAAGATAAAAATCCAATGAATAATAATCAATTTGATATAGAAGAAAGCAAACGGCAAAGTGAGATTTCACTCGATGAAGAAGGGATTTATTCAACGAACGTAGCATTGATGGATCATAAAATAAAAGAGCCCCATATATCATGTAGCCAATCAAAAACTAGCGACACGGACTCGTCCGATCGAGAATCAACCGATACATATATTGGTTCAATGCAACTGACTGAACTTTACACTGCAAGAGAAAAACCAATTAATATAGAACCGACTTCTCATCAATTTAAAACCAACAAGAAGTCTGACTTTGGTTCAACATTTCTAAACTTAACCAAGAAATATCTTAGATTTGTTGCAGAAGGTGCACAATTTCAGTCCCCACCGTAATGTCAATTTTATCGCAAAGGGGAGTGTTAAGCAGCATCAAGAAGATGTGAATCACAAACAGGAACCGCCGCAGTTGAAGAAAAGATCCTCCTTGGTCAATGATTTGTTAGGTGCTTTCTATACAATTCGGCCAAGGGCTAACCGACATCACGACTTTTATTGATGGTACCCCTTAATGGGGGGGAGAATGTTCGCTATAGTCGAGTACCTCGACTATCAGATACCCGTTACTCAGCTAAAGGGACCAAAGGGAAATGGAGATATGCAAGCAGCAAAGCGTGATTGAAATGCGCCACCTACCGGCGGTAGATAGATTTATGCGTTATGGGCGTTAGAGTGGGTATGGCAAACTTTTTTTTGGATCAATCGATAGGTATTGACGAGACTAATACATTTCAGTTATAATTTGTTATCTAGCATAAAAAATCTAAATCTGAGATCCCAACTCTCGATCTCTAATAGTTTCCGAGATATATTCGTTCATATTTACGATTTCTTGAAGTTTGGGGGCGGTTTGTGGGCGATAAAGTGGGCGTGGCAAACTTTTTTTTGGGTCAATCGATAGGTATTGATAATAACAATACATATCAGTTAAAATCTTTATTCTAGCACCAAAACTGTAGGAGCCACAGTGTTGGGCGGCTTGTGGGCGTTAGAGTGGGCGTGGCACTCTGCTGAAACAAACATGCGCTGCATAAGAAGCTCAAAAATCTGCACGATTTCAGCGTTCATCCGGACGGACGGACAGACGGACATGGCTAGATCGACTCGGCTAGTGATCCTGATCAAGAATATATATACTTTATGGGGTCCGAAACGCTTCCTTCTGCCTGTTACATACTTTCCGACGAATTTAGTATACCCTTTTACCCTACGAGTAACGGGTATAAATACCAAATTGATATTATTGTTAATTAGAGTTTTTAATGTCAAAAACAAATTTAAATAAAAAATAATATAGCAATTTTTTTTATTAAACGTTTTAATACCTATTTACAGTTTGTACCAAACCCTTACAGTATTTCTTATTTACACATAATTTTAGGATATTTACATGGAGCCTTTTTTGTTTACTTATGTATACTTATTAACTAAAATTTCTTAATTGTGACTTACTTATAATTATAGTTTTTATACAATCTTAAAAGATTCCAGTGCGGCATCCACCACATAGGCTTGAAAGTGCTCCCTAAAATTTGAAGAATATGCAAAATTTTATGAAAAGCAATGAAAATAACGTGCATCTGTCTATACATACATATGGAAGCGACTTTGCAGGGCGGCGTAGAAAAAATAATTAATAGGCATGTACTTACATCTAAACATAAATTTAAGCGCATTTTAAAATATGTTTATGATTAAATGCAATTATGTTTATTGTTAGATGTACATACTTATTCATTTTGTTTTCACGCTGACACAGCCTCTACACATACACACGCTAACGTATACGTATGTATGTACATACATAGTTGCACGTGCTTTTGTTGTCGAAGGGCAGTTATATAAAAAAGCCAATAAGAAATTCGCACACGATTTTAGTTTTTTCCTCTTATTATGTTACTATGTTATTATATATGAAGTTTACTTACCTTTTCCTTGTTCTGCGCACTTAGGGAAACTCTGACAATATACGTCTGACCGGCTTCACGATAAAACTCAAGTGTCAAAAAATCCAGGTGGGTTCCAAAGTAAACAGGACTTTTAAAAAAAAGACAGAACAAATAGTTTTTTCGGCAAAATCAATTTATTTTATTCAAAATAGTCTCCTTCTGCTTTAATACAGCGTTTTGCAGGGTCTAAAAGCATGTCGAACGAGTGTTTTAGCTCGTTGCCCGGTATGGCCGTCAGTATGCCGGTGCAAGCCTTTTGAATGGCCTCTACGTCTGCATAACGCTTTCCTTTCATCGGCAAATGCATTTTTCCGAAAAGGTAGAAGTCGCACGGTGCCATATCTGGTGAATACGCTGAGTGGTTGATGGTTAAAATGTGATTTTTGGTCAAATAGTCGGACACAAACGTCGATCGATGTGACGGCGCATAATCGTGCAACAAACGCCAACTTCCATCTTCGCGATATTCGGGCCGAACACGTCGAATACGGCGCACCAAACGCTTCAAAACTCCAAGGTAGAATACCGCACTAACGTTTTGGCCGGGTGGAACAAATTCTTTGAGGACAATACCCTTGGAATCATAAAAACATATCAGCATTGTCTTTCATTGTTTCGGCTCGTCCGGCGCCTTCCATTCAGCTCTCTGGCGTTTTGTTTCGGGATCATATTAAAAACACCATGTTTCGTCACCAGTCACAATCTTGTAAAGGAAGATCGGGTCTTTTTTTGCCTCTTTAACGATGTCCTTCGAATGTTGAATTCTGACCAATTTTTGGACGTCAGTCAATTTGTGCGGAACAAACCGTGCACACACCTTTTGTAAGCCCAAATGTTCGGTCAAAATGCGATAAATCTATGTTTTGGAGATGTTCAATTCTATTTCCATGAATTTCAATGATGATTTCGGCTGATTTTTTATGAATTCACGCACAGTTTCGATGGAATTTTCGGTGATCTTGGAATTTGGTTGGCCCACATGTTCATCGTCATTTATGCCCTCACGACCACTTTGAAAACGTTGAAACCACTCGTGCACTCTGGATAGGCAATCATCGCCATAAATTGTTTCATCAATTGAAACGTTTCGTTAAAAGTTTTACCAATTTTAAAACAAAATTTAATGTTGGCTCTTTGTTCGAAGCTCATTTTCGCACCGATGACAAGAACATACTGACACTTAAAAGGCAATAACCTCACTTCCAATAGATGAAAGGTCATGAAATTTTTACTGGAAGTCGACAAACGATAGCAGATTCTAACGCACCAGTTGACATATACAGATTCAAAAATTCCTGTTTACTTTGGAACTCACCTTGTATGTAAGTGCAAGCGAGACAACATGATCGAAGTAGGCCAATTCGAGTTTCGAATATATCCTTTTCGCTTCCACTCACGTGATTGATGTCGCCATATTGCTACATCCTCTCTTTTTCGATGTCAAAGAATTTCCGAAAAGAGAGACATCGAACACTTGTCAATTTTTGGTATCAATTTGACATTATTTAATGGTAAAAATGATATGTTTCTAAAAAACACAAATGTACCATGCACATATCAAATTCATCCTGGCTCGTTTTTTTTTCTGTGTAGCTGTTTAGTATCTGGTTTCTTTATGTTTAGTAAATGTATACAAGTTGTTTACTAGATGTTATTAGCTAGTTACTAGCTGTTTTGTATCCGTTTACTTGATATTTAATAATTGTTATTAGCTGGTTACTAGTTGTTATTAACTTCTACGAGCTGTTATAGTCTTTTGTTAAGATGATCAAAAATTCTTAATCACTAGACGACTTCCGATGTGAAGTAAGAACTTACACTCTGATTTTCAATGTGTTTGCTGTGTACGTGAGAAAGATCGCACAACCAAAATATCTGAAGATTGATATATAAGTCTTAGAGGAACATGTCCGATTATGCTGGGGAAAGATGTATCCTGTGATTGTAAAACTAATAAGGAAATTAATTGTGTACAATCTGAAAAAAAGCTGTTTAGAAGCTGTTTTGATAAACAATATCGATTCATAATGACAGATATTAAGAACATATATTAATATCATCCACCTTAACAAGTATATTGTAAAAATAAAACATTTCCTTTTTTCATATTCTTTCATCATATTTAGGTATATTAAATGTATCCTGAACTACGATTGCTAGCCTTACATCCCATAACTATAAACATAAAATGTTTAGAAAGAACAAAATATATGAATGTCAAAAAAAATAAAAACGATTCGAAACTAACTATAATAGGGGAAGTAATTAAAATCGCTCCGGCTAATACAGTAAAAACAAAAACATTGTGATTATCCCATTTTCTATCACCATAACAAATGTGTGTACCCACACCTAAATAACCAATTGTACCTCTTGTCCAAAATGTCTGTGACTCATTGATAGCCGTACCATAGCTCCAGAGTCAAGTTGGTTACCTACAATAAAAAAGGTGGTGGTGTAAAGGACTGTTAAAATGTCTTGACGCAGGCGCAAAGATCAAGGTAATGGAAAAAATTAATGGAATGTTATTCCTTCATAAAAAAGTCATAAAAAATATAATTAGGAAAGTATTTTATATTTGCGAACCATTTATAACTGTTACCAACAATACAAAAAGTGATACTTAGAGGGCCTCCTAAAATGTCTCGACGCAGGTGCAAAGTCAAGGTAATGGAAAAAATTCATTGAATGTTATCCCTTCATAAAAAAAATCATCAAAAATATAATTGGGAAAGTATTTTTTATTTGCAAACCATTTTTTACTGTTACCAACAATACAAATAGTGATGTTCAAAGGATTGCTAAAATGTCTCGACGCAGGAGCAAAAGTTAAGGTAATGGAAAAAATGGGAATATTATCCCTTGACCAAAAAAAAAACAAGTCAGAACACTATAGTTGAGTACCTCGACTATCAGATACCCGTTACTTAGCTAAAGAGACCAAAGGGAAATGGAATTATGCAAGCAGCAAAGCGAGATTGAAATGCGCCACCCACCGGCGGTTGACAGATTTAAGCGTTATGGGCGTTAGAGTGGGCGTGGTATCAATCGATAGGTATTGACGAGACCAATATATTTCAGTTAACATTTTTATCTAGCATGGAAATTGTGGGCGCCACAGGCTTGGGCGGCTTGTAGGCGTTAGAGTGGGCGTGGCATATTCGCGTAACAAACTTCCGCTGCGTACAAGACTACGGAATCTAAATCTGAGATCGAAATTCTCTATCATTGATAGTTTCCGAGATATCCACGTTCATATTTACGATTTGTTTAAGTTTGTGTGCGGCTTGTGGTCGCATAAGTGGGCGTGGCACTCTGCTGAAACAAACTTGCGCTGCGCAGGAATCTCAGGAATCTGCATGCCTAATCCCAGTATTGTAGCTTTTATAGTTTCCGAGATCTCAGCGTTCATACGGACAGACGGACATGGCTAGATCGACTCGGCTAGTGATCCTGATCAAGAATATATATCCCTTATGGGGTCGGAAACGCTACCTTCTGCCTGTTACATACTTTCCGACGAATCTAGTATCCTTTTACTCTACGAGTAACGGGTATAAAAATAAAATTTCTTTGGATAATAAAAAATATATATATGATTTGAATACTTTGATTTTCTATCAAAATGCTTGATAAAACTACTTGTTTGATAGTCTCTAACTAATTGAGTAATGATATCTTGCTCATACTTAATAATGATGGTTTGCCAACCCTGACCAACCTCCGCAATTAAATTTACCATCTAAAATCCCTGGAGAACATTTTAGTATTTGCAGTTTAATTTTCTAATTTATTGATTTCACAGATTCCCGCCGGTGAATACCAATTTTTAACAAGATGGCTGCCAACTCTCTTTCCTTCTAATCAATGTTAAAAAATTTCAAAAACTTGTTTTGGAGTTCATTTTCTTCTTATAATTAAATTATTAAAAATTATTAAGCCAACAGAGATAATTATATTGCATCATATCTATTTTTAAGATTAAATGTTAAGCTAGGATCGTCCTCGGAAGACATACCGCTGACCAACTCCCATTGGTCTGCCACACCATTAAATTTAAGACATTCTAAGTCTGATTGAGTCCCTTATTCGAAAAATTAACTCCTTGTCTTACAGTAGCAGTCGTGACAGCGGATTATTTTCGATAACCGAATCGAGAAGATCAATTTGCTGTTGAACCTTGGTTGTCTCCATCATCAGCTTGGTGATTCGATTTTCCACGTTTTCAATATTAAAGAGATGGTACCCGATGTTGTTATCTGCAAATCCACCAAGCGCCATTTTAGGATGTCCAACTCTTTTATAGTATCGTAATAGATACTAACGAATTCCCTTCGCGACTCCTTTGAAACTTTTTAAATTTCCTTTAAGATTCGTATCTCAGTCAACAAATCTTCATTTATTTAAAAGTCACAGTGGTTGATTTGGCTGTTGATTTCAGACATCTTTAGACTTTCGATTTAAATTTTGTACTGTTTTAGGTTTTGTAATTTCATCAACAAGGAAAAGACAGAAAGTAGAATCGAGCAGGTACATTATCTCCAAGGATCAAAGATTAATAATTGGGAAACTCTATTGATAAATCTAAAAAAAATTAAGATATATTATGAAAATTATTTATATGCGATTAATGAAAAATTTTCTGAAATAAATAATTTTGAAAATATGCAAATAAGAATTATGTATTATTCATGGGATATTATCTCTGTTGGCTTAATAATTTGTAATAATTTAATTATAAGAAGAAAATGAACTCCAAAACCAGTTTTGAAATTTTTTAACATTGATTAGAAGGAAAGAGAGTTGTGCAGCCATCTTTTTAAAAATTGGTATTCGCCGGCGGGAATCTGTGAAATCAATAAATTAGAAAATTAAACTGCAAATACTAAACTGTTCTCCAGGGATTGTAGATGGTATATTAAATTGTAGGTAAATCTTGTCTTTCTTAGAGTCTGATATATTTGACAATATTCTGCTAGTTACATGTTATGAGTTAATATCTGGGATTTGGGGTGCTCAATAATCCCATCAAATGACAACATTTTAACAATGTACTGTTAGGAAAAGATAAAAAATATATCGAAAATAAATTAGAGGATGCCATTAAAGAGGGAGTTCAGAACCAGTTTAAAAATTATGTACATTGCTTAGAAAGGAATGTACAGTATAGGTAGCTGGGGCAGTCATTGGAAAAGTCAAATCTGTTACAGTGGTGGGTGTGGCTAGGGGTTGAAGCATGCAATACTATATAAACCTGTTTACACGATGGATAAAAGGATATTAGTTAGAGAAGGATGGAAATATCTTAAATATGAATTACAAGTACCCATCTATGTTGCGGAGGTTGGTCAGGGTTGGCAAACCATCATTATTAAATATGAGCAAGATATATTTCACCGGCGGGGAACAAGAGGGATCCAAAAGATAAATTTTATGAGAGAAGACTAATACTGTTTTTGGTAAATTTAATAGGCATGTGAAAACTCATTACTCAATTAGTAAGAGACTATCAAACAACTAGTTTTATCAAGCATTTTGATGGAAAATCAAAGTATTCAATTAATATATATATTTTTTATTATCCAAATAGAAGAAATTTTCTTTTTTTTTTGGTCAAAGGATAATATTCCATGATTTTTTTTCATTGCCTTAACTTTTGCGCCTGCGTCGAGACATTTTAGCAATCCTTTGAACATCACTATTTGTATTGTTGGTAACAGTTATAAATGGTTCGCAAATAAAAAATACTTTCCCAATTATATTTTTATGACTTTTTTATGAAGGGATAATATTCCATGAATTTTTTCCATTACCTTGACTTTGCGCCTGCGTCGAGACATTTTATCAATCCTTTGAACATCACTATTTGTATTGTCGGTAACAGTTATAAATGGTTCGCAAATAAAAAATTCTTTTCTAATTATATTTTTTATGACTTTTTTATGAATTCCATGAATTTTTTCCATTACCTTGGTGTGTTTTTTTGTGTTTTTTTTTTACTGTATTAGCCGGAGCGGTTTCAATTACTTTTCCAATTATAGTTAGTTTCAAATCGTTTTTATTTTTTTGACATTCATATATTTTGTTCTTTTTAAACATTTTATTGTAGCTAATAACTATACTTATGGAATGTAAGGCTAGCTATCGTAGTTAAGGATACATTTATTATACCTACATAAGATGAAAGAATATGAAAAAAGGAAATGTTTTATTTTTACAATATACTAGTTAAAGTGGATGATATTGTTTATCAAAACACCTTCTAAACAGCTTTTAGACAGCTTGTGAACAACTAAATTCTTAATTGGTTTTAAAATCACAGGATACATCTTTCCCCAGCATAATCAATCATGTTCCTCTAAGATTTATATATCAATCTTCAGATATTTTGGTTGTGCGATCTTTCTCACGTACACAGCAAACACATTGAAAATCAGAGTGTAAGTTTTTACTTAACATCGGAAGTCGTCTAGTAATCAAGAATTTTTGATCATTCTTAACAAAAGGCAATAACAGCTCGTAGAAGTTAATAACAACTAGTAACCAGCTAATAACAATTAGTAAACATCAAGTAAACAGATACAAAACAGCTAGTAACCAGCTAATAACATCTAGTAAACAACTTTACTAAACATATAGAAGCCAGATACTTAACAGCTAGTAACCAGCTAATAACATCTAGTAAACTACTTGTATACATCTTCTAAACATATAGTAGCCAGATACTAAACAGCTAGTAACCAACTAATAACATCTAGTAAACAACTTGAATACATCTACTAAACAGATGGTAACCATCTAATAATAGCTCATAACAGGTAATAACAGCTAGTAATCAAAGGCCAAGCAGCTCAACCGCCATTGTACGCCGGGGGGTTGCGGGGTACGGCGCTGGTGGAATGGTGGGAGGCGACGGCGGGAAACTGGCGGCGTAGGGGAAGAAAGCACACGCTGCGCGAATTGCCTCTTAACCGAAAAGAAATGTACGCACAAAAGTTAATTTGCAAAAGTAGGCGGGGGTACGACCGCGGTCGATCTAACTTAGTCTAAGCTCCGCTCTGCTGGAGCTGGGAACAGCGCAGGAGAGCGGGAGCGCGAGCGAGCGGGAGAGCGGGAGAGCGGTGCAGCTGGATAGCGGGGCCGGTCCAGATTCGCAATCGCTAGCGTTGCAAAAAATAAAGGAGACGGAACTTCGGCCAGTCGCCTACGCCTCAAGCCTGCGTACAGGCGCCGGAGAGGATCCACCGGAACACCGTCTTCTGGGCTACTGGCAGTCCCTCGTCGACCATGTGGAAGCCCGGCTGTATCACCTTCGGGTAGACGTCCGCGCCCAGGATCAATGAAATAGTGGCTGGCCGGTGAGAACGCTCATCCGCGAGCGGTAGCTCCTTAAAACTCTGGACGACGCTCTCGCTGAGCGCACGGATGGGGGTGCGGATGCGCACGTTCGGCTCGATCGTGAGGTCCACCTCCAGCTTCAGAGCCTCGTCGACCTTCGAACGAATCGTCGCCGTGCATATGCTCTCATCGCCCACGTTTGTTGTCGGCAAACGAAACGCGGCGGCCAGGGATGCATCGATGGAGCTTGTCGGGGTGCACGGATCGATGAGTGCGGCCGTGTCAAACGTCTTCTCTCCGGTCTCGACGATCACCAAAGCAGTCGGGAGGACATTGACGCTATGACGCTGGAGAAGTGCGGCGAGCGACGGAGCTGGTGTCGAGGATGCTGAGCGCGGTGGATTGGCAGGCGTTCGGCGAGTTGGCGGATCTTGCCGGCGCGAACGCTGCGGAGAAGCGGGCTGTTGCTTGGAGCCGGACTTTTTCCGGGAAACAAGGTCGTGCATGTGCAGCAGCGTGTGATGGTTCCGGTTGCACGTTCTGCACCGGTCACCGCTACGACAGCTCCCAGTGGAGTGCTCGTGTGCGAGACAGTTCGCGCAGTACTTGTTTATGAGAACTGCCCGCAGCCGCTTCTCTGCGCTCAGCTTTAGGAACCTCTGACACTTCCGAAGAGGATGGATTCCGCGGCAGACTCGGCATCGGTAGGACTGAGTACCTCTCGTACGTCTGCTATCCAAAGCCTGAGCGCTACGTGGACGGGGAGCCATTTTTCTGTTTAGAGTGTGGATAAGGAAAAAACAAACAGGGCTGATTAACAATGACGTGGATAATGGCTACGGACTAAGGTGTGTAAGAAACGCGGCTCGTTACGAGGTAGTTTTGGGCGGCTCTCTTGGAAGAAAAACCAACTTGGTCACTGGACGTTTGACAATGCCGCGTGCCGTACGAATGTCGACTACGCGGACATTGCCATCGGCTCCCGGAAAAACGGAGTCTATTCTTCCGAGTCGCCACTCATTTGAGGGCAAATTGTCATCCTTAATGACGACCAGTTCGCCAACACGCAGATTTTCTGTGGGGACTTGCCACTTGTTGCGCTTGTGGAGCTCCTTACTTACGTACTCATTCTTCCATCGAGTGCGGAATTGTTGATGGAGAGACTTTAAGTGCTGCCACCGGTTCAGAATGGACTTGGATTCGCCCTTTACTTCAGGTTCCACTATGGATAGAAGAGGTCCACCAACAAGAAAGTGCCCTGGTGTCAACGCTAAGAGATCAGTTGGATCCTCGGACATGGGAGATAACGGTCTGGAATTCAGACAAGCTTCGATTCTCGCTAGGAGGGTGGACAGCTCTTCAAAGGTGTACTTCCGTGTAGCGGTGGACTTGTAAAACAAGGTCTTGAAGCTCTTGACACCAGCTTCCCATAGGCCTCCCATATGGGGTGCCCCAGGAGGAATGAATTGCCAGGTGAGCTGCTGATGACTACACGCATCGGTCACAGACTCCTTAACGGCTTGCAGGAAGTCTCGGGAAAGCACGGTGGAGGCGCCGACGAAGGTCTTTCCATTGTCGGACTGGACTTGACGAGGACACCCTCTTCTAGAGACGAAACGAGCGAAGGCGGCAAGAAACTTTTCAGTCGTTAAGTCGGATGTAGGCTCTAGATGGATGTCCTTTGTAGAAAACCAAACGAAAACCAACACGTACCCTTTCGTAATGAGACAAGCTCTTCCGGTATAATTTTTTATATCAAACGGGCCGGAGTAGTCCATCCCTGTGTACGTGAACGGACGGGAAAAAGAAACTCGCTCTTTCGGAGAACTTCCCATCATCCGGACTTGCAATCTCTTTTTGTGGATAACGCAGACCTTGCAGGAGTTAACCACTGCCTTCACCAAGTTCTTTATTCTCGGAACCCACTATCTGGACCGAGTGAGACGTACCACTAACTGGTTACCACCATGTAACGTAATGAGATGCGTGAATTTTATCAGAAGCCGCGAGAGTGCACATTCGTACGGCAGGATTATCGGATGTCGTTCATCATACCGCAAACTGTCGGAGGCCGTTACGCGGCCGCATGCCCTGATTACCCCTTTCTTATCTAGAAAGGGGTTCAGGGAGAGAATCGAACTTGCCGCGGGCACAGGACGCTTCTGACTCAAGCAGCGGTATTCTTCAGAAAAATACCTGCGCTGAGTGCAAATTGTCATGAGTTCTTCCGCGGCGGCAACGTCCTGGGACTCTAGACGGACCCCGGAAAGCGGTGATCGTCTTCGACATCGTTGGACAAATCGATGGACATACGCGAGGACCCGCAAAGCTCTATCTAAATTGGAAAAGCGATCTAGGAAATCTTCTGTCGGCATAGACGCCACATGGACTTTAACGGCACGCTTTTCGATCTCAGTCACCGGCAGGTCGGTTCCCTGGCTGGGCCAATGATCGCGTGGACGTTGCAGCCAAGTGGGTCCATGCCACCAAAGCGGGTTATCCACCAGCTCTTGAAGGGGAACTCCTCGACTAGCCAAATCAGCAGAATTATGTTCAGATTAAACGTGCGACCAAGTGGCCGTCTCAGTGGACTCGGTGATCTTCGTCACCCTGTTGGCAACGAACGTAGTCCAATGGCACGCTGGTTTGGCTAACCATGCTAGCACAATCGTGGAATCGGTCCAACAATGGAATTTTGAGGTCAGCCTCGGCATATTAGGAAGAATGGCTTCGGCCATCTCTGACAAAAGGAGAGCCCCACATAACACCAGCCTGGGGAGGGACACCGTTTTGACTGGAGCCACCCGCGTCTGGGCCGTGAGCAAGTGCACCATCGTCTTGTGGCCCACTTCTACGCGCACATAGATCGCAGCACCGTATGCCTTTTGCGAGGCGTCACAGAATCCGTGATGCTCTACGCGGAACTCTGGACGGAAAGAAACCCATCTGGGTATTCTGACCTGGTCTGGGACCGAATAGCTCTGGAGAAAGCTGTTCCACCTTTGGCACAGCTCAATTGGAAGTTTATCGTCCCAGCCTAGATCCTGAAGCCAAATCTCTTGCATAAAGATTTTGGCACACACAAAAAATGGAGCGAGCCAGCCTGCTGGATCAAACAGCTTGGCAATTTGGGAAAGGACTTGGCGTTTCGTGTGGGAGATTTCCGTTGCTAAATCTGGTGGGACGAAAAAGAACTCATCGGACGTCGCCTTCCATCGTACGCCGAGAGTTTTGGCTGTGCTCTCAGTGTCAATCTCGAGGAAGTCGGTTGTCAGAAGATGATCGCTTTGGATATGAGCTAATATTTCTTTGTGGTTATAGGTCCATTTTCTCAATGGAAACCCCGCGGAAGCTAGAGCACTTTGTAGCTCGCGAACAATGAACTTAGCGTCCTCGGCGGAGTCAGCTCCCGAAAGGACATCGTCTACATACATATGATTTCGAATGACGTTGCTCGCTCTTGGATGGCTGAGCTGCACGTCAGTTGCCAGCTGTTGCAGGACTTGAATGGCCAGGAATGGCGCGCAATTGACTCCAAAAGTTACCGTCTGTAATTCGAAATCTCGAATGTGCATCTCGCTGTTGCGGAATAAGATGCGCTGGAACGGGGAATGCTTCGGATCTACCCATATCTGCCGATACATTTTCTCGATATCGGCACTGTAGACGTATCGGAAATATCGCCACTTCAGGATCTGGATAGTTAGATCGGACTGTAGGACTGGGCCAGCATGAAGGATATCATTTAAACTGACCCCATTCTCTGAAGGGCTGGAGGCATTAAAAACCACACGTAACTTGGTGGTTGTACTTTCCGGCTTGAGCACGGCATGATGCAGAAGGTAATAACTGGCAGAATTATGGGTAGGACGGACTTCTTTCATGTGATGAAGGGCGAGATACTCTTGAATTACGGAGTCGTTTTTGGTTTTCAGCTGACTGTCCCTCTTCAGGCGTTGCTCGGTTCCTAGGAACTGCGACAACGCGGAGGATCTGGATTTGGAGGGCGGATTTTACGTTTTCGGGATCACGAAACGGAAGACTTACGACATACCTGCCGTTATCGTCTCTCATAGTCGTCCGGAGAAAATTTTCTTCACATGTCAAATCGGAAGATTTTGTCACTTTTACTGGCAGATCCTCCACCTCCCAAAATTTGGTGAGAAGCCTATCCAAGGACGTGTCAACCGTGTGGGAGATTCGTGTAGAAAAAACTGAAATCTGATTTTCCCTTGGAGCAGGAACGGGACCTGTTAGGATCCACCCGAAAATGGTTTCTTGACCGAGGAGAGAGCCACAAATGTTCGGCCGGGTGCCGCTTAGGAGAATGGATGGCAGTATGTCGGCCCTGACCAGAATATCTATCTGTGCGCTCTCGTAGAACTTTGGATCGGGAAGATCCCGTAGAAACTGTTGCGGAATCGGACAAGATGGAAGGTTTCCAGCTAATTGAGGAAGAACATAGGCCGTCGTGTTTATTTGCAAGCCAGGCCTGGTCGGAGAATGGATGGTAAACTGACAGAGCTTTTTGGATTCGGCGGATACTGTCTGGTTTAGGCCTGAATCTTGGGCTCGGATTACCTGGTGAGGCAACTTAATTAGTTTGAAAAGCCGCTCAGAAATAAAGGCTGCCTCTGATCCTGAATCTATCAAGGCACGAGCTTTAAAACTCGACCCCAGGTGACATATGTCAATTATGGCGGTGCCCAGCAAGACGGAAATATACCCCGTCGCGAAGTAATTTTGGAGTGTAGAGTCCGTGGACCGGGAAGCGGTGGCAACTGGTGTACTTGGTCTTGACCTGGGTCTTGGGGCGGGATTCGAAGGGATTGGGAGGAGTTGCCTCTGTGTAGTAAGGTGTGATGGCGGCCGCGGCACGTAAAGCAGCTATGAGTGCTTTCACAATCACGCAGCTGATGCCTTCGTGCGAAGCAGTTCAGACACAGCTGCTTCCTCTTTATATATGCCGACCGCTCGTCTACCGTCATCTGGAGAAACCGTGCACATGTGCGGACAGGATGGTTCTCCTTCTTACAAAGGTCACATCCTTTTGGCTTGGGTGCTACGCTTGTCTCGTAAGAATTTATTCTTCGAGACGCTGCAGTGGGGGAGGATGTTTTTGGCAGAGATTGACTCGAGCCTGTCGGCCGTACGTCGTCTATGGTTTCTAACACAAGGATAGCGTGATCTTAGGAAGTTTGGAGGAGCACATGTACACTAAGAGGCAATCCCAATTTTCGGTTTCAATTCCGGACATTTCTAAAGCCGTGAGGCAACCCTGGATGGTGCGTTGAAGTTCACGGATAGCTGACCCAGATTCCTGATTAACAGACTGCACATTGAAAAGTATTTTTAACTGGCTATTTACTAACAACCGCTTGTTTTCGAAACGCTCAGTTAGGTTAGCCCAAGCTGAGCGAAAGCCGTCGTTAGTAAGGGGGGAGTTTGACACTATCGTGTGTGCATCGCCGCTTGTTTTGGCATTTAGATGAAACAGTTTTTCGACTGGCGTCAGCCTTGGATTGTTTATATAAATGGCCGTAAACAGATCCCTAAAGGTCGGCCACCGCAGAAAATCTCCGGTGAAAACCTCGGTATCGCACGGAGGCAGCCGACATCCAGAGGAAATATAATTCTGGGTAGGAACAGCTTGAACTTGGGGAGCCTGGGCTATCATATCCGCGATCTGAGCCCCACATCTCTCGTAAACGGAATAGCAGTAGCCGTATTTAGCCTTGAGAACTGGCAAACTATCAGCTGCACTGTCTCCGGCTGCTGCTATGCACCCGGTGCATTCATCGTATTCTGCCTTGATGCGGTCCCATAACGCGCGTATTTCTTCGCGACGGATGTTCAGCATGGACAGAGTAGGAGGGATCGGCGAAGGAGTGTTTGCACTCAGCCGATCTGAGACCTCAGTAAATTTGCTTAGAGCGATTTGGGAAGGTGTTAGGGCCATTTTGACGTTTGCACGGGTGGCCCTTCTTCGGGGCGACGAGGTCTTGGCGGTTAGTTCGGGTGTGGGCGGATCTACGGATATGCCTGGGACTACGGCAGGTGGAATAGACAACTTGTTGTTATCACTTCCAACGGACATTTAAAGGAAATGACCTTTTTTTTTTGGGTCAGAATCTGCTCGCCTTTGTTTATGTCGGATAAATAGGAAACCTGGCCCACTTTTGCAACAGTGAAACGAGGTGTCGACAAAACAAAGTAGTGGATCGGAGAAATATAAATTGGAAGCAAGTACCGACCTGGTTACTTTGCGGAATTAAACCCAATGATACGGATTATAAACGGTGAGAAAGGAGTTCGAATATCACCCGTTGAGAAGTAATACTATAATATTTAACCCTTTTGGTATATGTATTATGGTTGGGATTAAGTTTGGTATATTTTTGCTGGTATTTTTTGCGTTTGGATAAATTGAGGGGGAAAAATACCAACTACGTGTTAATATATAGTCCACGGTGGAGTAATTGTAATATTTCGCCTTTATTTAAACTTCTGAATTAAGGAAAAATACCAAATTATGCCAATAAGTTGTTGGCCGGAGGATGCGATCGGTTGATTATTTAATATTGGAGTATTGCTTTAATTTAATTTAATATTCCGAGGGAAAAATACTAAAAATATACCAAAAAAATTGGTGGACGGAGGCTGCTATGCATGCGGTGGAGTGCTGGTATTTTTCTCGTTTAAATAAAATAAATTTTACGGAGTAAATACCAAATACCGAAAAAAATACTAAAAAGTTTGATGGTAAATAAAACACAATGACCAAAAAAATTTTCACGTCGGTTGGTGTAATTTTTATTTTAATATTTTTGACCGGATGGCCGACGGAAAACTTTAATTGGTCGGAACGAGATGGTGGAGTTAAAAATTATATGCGAATATATGTAGATATTTGTATGTATGTAGATATTTGTATGTATGTAGATATTTTTATGGATGTAGATATTTGTATGGATGTAGATTTTGTAGGTATGTAGATATTCGTATGTATGTAGATATTTGTATGTATGTAATTTTCGCCGGTTTTAAATTTATTAAATAATTATTGCCGGCGGGGTATGTGTTGTTGTGGACGTTTTCGATTTATTTGGACTGTATTTGGAAAAACGAAAAAATATGTGCAAGTACTTTAGCGGCTGCGGATATACAGTGAGAAAATCTTGGAAAGTTTTGGGGGCCTGAATTGGCAGAACACTGGAAATTAAATAATTCTCACTGTATGCTTGGCTTGTATTTGCACAATATTTTTTCTAAGCTTGGATTATTTTTTCTCGATTTTATACAAGTGTATGTATGTATGGGTGAGCGGCCAAATGCAATTAAAAAGGGAGTCGGAAAAAATTGGCAATATGGCCGCACGTTGCAAAAGGAAAATCGAAGAAAAAAATGGCGAAGTAATTTATTAATTGCCCTTGTCGGATTTAATCGGACTTGGATTTTGGACAAATCGTACAGAAAGTCAAACGAATTATATTTTGGAGTGGCTGACTGCAGACCGCCAATTAATAAGACGAAAAAGCTTTACTTATCTTATCGGGTCGAATGGACCAAAATGTACGCCGGGGGGCTGCGGGGTACGGCGCTGGTGGAATGGCGTGGGAGGTGACGGCGGGAAACTGGCGGCGTCGGCGGGCTGCTGCGGTGGGCTTCGGCGTAGGGCTGCTGGTGCGGCTGACGGGCGTTGGATGCGGCGATCTGCTTGTTCACTGTAGGGAAGAAAACACACGCTGCGCGAATTGCCCCTTAACCGAAATGAATGTACGCACAAAAGTTAATTTGCAAAAGTAGGCGGGGGTACGACCGCGGTTCATTTCCGTAAGAACTCCAAAATCGAACTAACTTAGTCTAAGCTCCGCTCTGCGCTCCAAAGCGCAGCGGAGACTTCATGGAGGGAGCTGGGAACAGCGCAGGAGAGCGGGAGCGCGAGCGAGCGAGAGAGCGGTAGAGCGGTGCAGCTGGATAGCGGGGCCGGTCCAGATTCGCCGGACAGTGGGCTTGAACAGAATGAATTATTTATTTTATTATTTTTTTTTTATACATTTTGTATTATATTCCCATTATAATTATGGTTCTTAATTTATGTATGGCCATACGTGATATATTTATAAGAGAATTAAAGTCATTATGAAATACAAATTTTTAATTTATCCTTATGTACTGTTTGTTTCTTATTTTTGTTATTTGAAATTACTATGTTATCTTTTTCTTCTATACTTTCAACCTTATAGGGTTCAGTATATTTAAAGTCTAGCTTATGTCCGTTTTCATTTTTTAATAAGGCCTGATCTCCTACTTTTAAATAAAAATCTAAAGCATTTTTGTCATATCTTATTTTTTTGTTTCTGTTTATGAGATTCTAACATTAATCTAGCTCTCTTAAATGCTTGTTCTATTCTAAACTTAGATTCTTTAGTGTAGTCATCTATATTATATAGCGCTTTTGTTGTATCTATACTATTAACATTTTGAGGTAAATTTGAAGTTTTACCAAAAACTAACTCATATGGACAATAGTCATGTGCCATAGAGGGTGTTGTGTTGAAACAATATACGAAGTATTGGAGCCATACATCCCAATTTGATTTATCAACTAAGATGTATGAGCGGATAAACTCATTAAATGTTCTGTGGCCTCGCTCCACGGTTCCTACAGTCTGGTGATGGTGTGCGGTGGAAGTTATGTTTTTGATATTTAAATTTTTACATAAATCTTCAATTATCGAATTTTTATATTCTGTTCCCATGTCCGTTATGTACGTCTTCATTGGACCGTACTTCAGAACAAAATCTTCAAATAAAGCTTTTGCTATTGTTTTTGCACTTTTGTTTTGAATTGGTATTGCCACAAGGTATTTAGTTAAATAAGATTAGGGTTACTGCATATTCATTTCCTTGTTCGGATTTAGGTAGTGGACCGATCGTATCCACAATGACCCTGTCAAAAGCCATTTGTGGCGTTTCAGTTATAGTCAATGGTGTTTTTGTATGTTTGGCTTTTTTTGGATTTTTGGCATTTTGGACATTTTCTTATATAATTTGTTATAAATCGGATCATATTTTTCCATATTTCATTTCATATTTTTGCCTTTTTATCTTTGCTAATGTTCTAGCTATGCCTGTATGACCTCCTTGTATTGGATCGTCATGGGATGTAAACAGTAATGCTTCTTTCTCTTTATCATTATTTGATAATAGGGTCACCGGCTTGAGTAGCGCTACTCTTAGAGATTGTAATATTTTATTGCCCATTATATTAAAAGATTCTATTGATAAATTGTCAAAGATCTTTTCGCTCGGTGCCACTTTGAGTTTGCTGATATTAAGTATACCGGCTTCTTTTTCAAGCCTTGGAAAGAACTGACCTAAGTCGAGAATTCCATTGGTGTACATCAGTGGCGGATCTAGGGTTGCTGGCGCCCGGGGCAAAGCGAAAAATTTCGCCCCCTCCCTATTTGCTGTACGAATAACTTTAGGAGTATTTTAAGTGTAAATAGGTTATTAATTATTAAAAGCTTATATGTTTGAAGAATTGTATTTCATATCGATTCTTTTGTCAGTTACAACGGAAAAAACATTATTATTTGTGTTTTTGTTAATAATTTTTATTTCGTTTCAAAATTTTAGTTCTCTTATTATACCCGTTACTCGTAGAGTAAAAGGGTATACTAGATTCGTCGGAAAGTATGTAACAGGCAGAAGGAAGCGTTTCCGACCCCATAAAGTATATATATTCTTGATCAGGATCACTAGCCGAGTCGATCTAGCCATGTCCGTCTGTCCGTCTGTCCGTCTGTCCGTCTGTCCGTCTGTCCGGATGAACGCTGAGATCTCGGAAACTATGAGAGCTAGGCTATTGAGATTTAGCGAGCAGATTCCTGAGCTTCTTACGCAGCGCAAGTTTGTTTCAGTAGAGTGCCACGCCCACTCTAACGCCCACAAACCGCCCAAAACTGTGGCTCCTACAGTTTTGATGTTAGATAGAAAATTTTAACTGAAATGTATTAGTCTTGTCCATACCTATCGATTGACCCAAAAAAAATTTTTCTACGCCCACTCTAACGCCCACAAACCTCCCAAGAAAAAAAGCTATGACGTCAGAGTCAGACAGTGCGAAATGTTTTTACGCGTGTATGTGTGTGTATGTAAATAGTTGCCGGCCGAACTTAGCGGCAAAGAGAAAAGCACTGCCGGCGCTCAGAGAGAGCAAAGTGCGCGGCTAACTTATTCTATTGAACAATGAATTTGTCACGCCTACCCCAACGCACACAACGCTTAAATCTGTCTTCCGCCGGTAGGTGGCGCATTTAAATCTCGCTTTGCTGCTTGCATATCTCCATTTCCCTTTGGTCGCTTAAGCTGAGTAACGGGTATCTGATAGTCGAGGTACTCGACCATAGCGTTCTCCCTTGTTTTTATTTATATTCGTCGGAAAGTATGTAACAGGCAGAAGGAAGCGTTTCCGACCCCATAAAGTATATATATTCTTGATCAGGATCACTAGCCGAGTCGATCTAGACATGTCCGTCTGTCCGTCTGTCTGTCCGTCCGGATGAACGCTGAGATCTCGGGAACATTAAGAGCTAGGCTATTGGGATTTGGCATGCGAATTCCTGAGATTCTTACGCAGCGCAAGTTTGTTTCAGCAGCGTGCCATGCCCACTTTAACGCCCATAAGCCGCGTTGAAGTGTATGGTTTATTGGAATATGAATCGGATTGTAGAGGTTATCTGGTCTCAGTATGGGCGAATCATTTTCTGGTTTTAAATCTATTTGACAATTGTATTTTTTCATAAAATCTATGACTATAATTCTATCATATGGATAGGAAAATTTGATGTCACTATATGAAAATTATGCGGTATAGCATAGTTGCTTGAAAGAAGTTCTATTGATACTAATCCTTTTGAGTTGGTTGTTCCTTCACCAACACCTGATATTTGGGTAATATTTTTATAGTCAACATTGTTGAATGAGTCTGAAGTTTCTTTTATTAAAGAGATGTCTGCACCTGTATCAACTAATAATGTATATAATTTATTTGTGTGTTCATTTTTAAGTGAAACGAAAAGATTGAAATTAAGATTGATAGTATGAACTATTGGTTTTCCGACATGGTTTATAAGTGTCGGACATTATTATTGTTCTGTCTGTTTGTATTTGTATTGGTATTGTTGTTATTATATCTGTTGTTATTGGTGTTTCCACCACGGTTGTTTCCTCTATAATAACCACGACCTCTATAATTGTTTTTGGTCTGATAAGTATAGTTTCGGTTATAACCGTTATTTTGGTTATAGCCATTATATTGGTAATATCCGTTAGACTGATAATTACCTCGGTTATTGCCTCTACCTCGGTAATTATTTCTTAAGTTGTTACCGCGATAGTTGTTTCCTCTTGTGTAAAATATGTACTTAGTGACGGCTTCATTCATAGATGTGAAGTTGCATGCCTCTAAAATTGTTTTTAGGCGGCCATACTCACAGTTTTTAACCATTGTGGTGATGGCATCTTTTGTGCTGAATTTGTCAGCGTGTTCTTCTGGTACGTCAATGTACGAAGCTTCAAGGAGCTTTCGTAAGTTGTCTATTTCTGATGTAATTTTCTCTGCGGTTTTGCCTTTCTGGCTTGTTTAAGCCATTTTGGCTTTGTGTCTTAGTGTCTTGCAATTTCTTTATGATTGAATTTATTTTTGTTATTTTCTGTACTTTGTATGGTGTAGATCCTATAATTTTGGACTTAATGACTTCTACAGCCAAATCTTCGAATGTGCATTTAGTCAAGCTAACCAACTTCAAGGCTGTTATAAATCTTTGAAGATGTATCTTTTGCCCGTTAAATTCCGGGTTGGCATTCGAGATATCTTTTATATCTGCCCTTTGGGCTGCTGGATCGGCCATTATGTTTTCTTTTATGTCTGGCACGCTTACATCTGATTCTATATCTTCTTCTTCTTCTGCTTCTGTTACTGTTATAACTGCAGGAATTGTTTGATCATGTAGATTTTTTTTTTAATTTCAATTCCTTCGCTCGAATCGGAATCTTCATTTTCCGTTAGGTCTATTTCTTGATCTATTGTCAAACTGGTATTTAAAATTGTCGGTATCGATATATTTAAATTATACTTATCTTTGACAGTTGTTAGATTTGTACGTAACTTGATCAATAATTTAAATAATTTTGACCAATTTGTTTTATTTATTGCTGCCCTATTTTCATGTACCAAATTTCTTGCCGTATTGAAAGAATCTACAAGAATCTTTGCATGTTAATTAGTTGTGTCTTTATGTTTCGGCCCATTTTGGCTTATACATTTGTAAGAGTTGTCAAATGTGTCCTTTAATTCTCGTATGTTGTGAGTTAATTGCTCCCATTCCATACTAAGAATTTATTTATTAATTATACCCGTTACTCGTAGAGTAAAAGGGTATACTAGACTCGTCGGAAAGTATGTAACAGGTAGAAGGAAGCGTTTCCGACCACATAAAGTATATATATTCTTGATCAGGATGACTAGCCGAGTCGATCTAGCCATGTCCGTCTGTCCGTATGAACGCTGAGATGTCGGAAACTATAAGAGCTTCAATACTGGTATTAAGCATGCAGATTTCTGATATTCCTGCGCAGCGCAAGTTTGTTTCAGCATAGTGCCACGCCCACTCTTACCTACCTACCGTTTGACCCAAAAAAAGTTTACCACGCCCACTTGAACGCCCACAAACCGCCCACAAACTTCAAATAATCGTAAATATAAACGTAGATTTCTCGGAAACTATCAAAGATAGAGAATTGGGATCTCAGATTTAGATTCCGTAGCCTTGTACGCAGCGCAAGTTTGTTACGCGGATATACAACGACCACTCTAACGCCCACAAACCGCCTAAGCCTGTGGCGCCCACAATTTTTATGATAGATAACAAATTTAAGTGAAATGTATTGGTCTCGTCAATACCTATCGAATGATTCAAAAAAATAATAATGTTAATAATGTTATTTCGTTTCAAAATTTCAATTCTCTTATTTTAATACCCGTTACTCGTAGAGTGAAAGGGTATACTAGATTCGTCGGAAAGTATGTAACAGGCAGAAGGAAGCGTTTCCGACCCCATAAAGTATATATATTACTGATCAGGATCACTAGCAGAGTCGATCTAGCCATGTCCGTCTGTCCGTCTGTTTGTCCGTCCGTATGAACGCTGAGATTTCGGAAACTATAAGAGCTACAATACTGGGATTAAGCATGCAGATTTCTGAGATTCCTGCGCAGCGCATGTCTGTTTCAGCATAGTGCCACGCCCACTCTTATGCCCACAAACCGCCAAAAACTGTGGCTCCTGAAATGTATTGTTCTCATCAATACCTATCGTTTCTCGGCTGAGGAACTTGTGAGATGGTTCCAAAGTCGCCCAGCTGGGGCAACCGAGCGGGTCGCAGGTTGCGGATAGCGGACGACCTCTCTCGAGACCAACTGTGAATAAGCTGGTGGGAGAAGTCAAACACGGAATCGTGGACGGAAACCCCAGTAAATGAACAGTCCCGGACAGCCAGCGGGTATATTGCAACGAAGCATTACCGACGATGCGAGTTGTTCAGCCGCATCTAAATAGTTGCTTTACACAAACCCACTCCCAACACAACACCTACCCATCTCCCCTCCCAAACAACATCTCACTCCGTGCCAAGAGTCAGCCTGGCTGGGGGCTCGGATCAAAAACTAGCCCACTCTCAAACGGTGTGCTCAGGGACATGGCGACCCCCTGTTCAAACTATCGCGGATCTCTGCTCGGGCGGACTTTTCCCCTTCTCCGCAACTCGTGGGACCAATTATGGAACAAACAACAAACAGAGACGGGAACTCTCAAAAAACCCTCGGATAAGCTGAACACTGGTTCCACCATCCGCACCAGCACGGTCCCGAAAGGGCCGCATCCCAAACTGGGGATGACGGGTGGCAGAAAGCCAGACGCAAACGCCTCCGCCACGGGCGCATCTGCGCCTAAAGCAGCTGTAGGCACTGCCAAGGCGCTCGGGCCACCCGCTGGAGCAAACAAATATGCATACGCAGAAAGGCGGACTGCTGCCCAGACTCTGCGCTCTCATATTAGGAGCACCGTTGCCACACCTTCGCCTGAATGGCTAAAAAAGGTAGAGTGGGCAAGGAAGGTGCTTCCTAACTATGGGCAGGATAAGCCCACTCAAGAAGGGACTCAGGCGAAAAGGCAGCGATCCCTCGAACTACCCGGACCATCGGCGAAGAGATCCAAGATCCAGCCATTGGTCTCGTTCGCCGAAATCACGAAGAACCGTGTCCTACTCGGCCTAATTGACAGGGGAAATCCGGAGGGCAGGATCCCTAGGAAGAAGTGGAAGGCAGTGGAATCCCACCTTCCCTCATCTGCCTGCGCATGGTACGGGAGAAGCCAGGCACCTCGCCCTGCTGCATTGACGCGGGCTGGTACCAGGGCAGCGTCAAGGTGGTGGCCTGCGTCAGTCAGCGGTCGGCTGACATGTATAAACAGGCGACAAGCAAGCTCGGCGAGGTATACGAAGGGGCGAACATCGTTGCGCTCGACTGGTGCGATGTCCCCAGTAGACCCCGAGCCAGGATCTGGCTTCCAGCAGCGATCAAGGCGCCGGAGGACATCCTCTTCATGTTGCAAGAATGCAACCCGCACCTCCCCACGAAGGACTGGAAAGTCGTCAAGGTGGAGGAGCATGAAGGGGACGTCAACCAGGCGGTGTTGGTCCTGAACAAGGAGTCAGTTGCTCCGATCGAGACTGCTCGAGGAGTGCTGAACTTCGGGTTCAGTGCGATACACATCAAGGTGTATAAGGGCGACTCCAACGCCGCTAGCAGCTCTGCCGGCAACCCAGCCGAGCAGGTGCTTGCTAAGGAGTTGGAGGCACCTGGTGGGCCGGAGGACGGCTACTCTACCGATTCGTCGCTAAGCAGAGAGATGCGAGCGCTCGGACCGGCCATCGAGGAAGTAGACCTCAGCGACACAGAGGAGGCCGACGTCACTGTGGTGGAGGTTGAAGCTGTAGATGTCACTAAGACTTCTACAAATAAACCTTCACCACAGTAAAGCAGCGTCCGCTGCACTTCTGCTTCGCCTGACGGAAGGCGGAGCCGACCTAGTCCTTGTACAGGAACCTTGGGTAGTAGGAGGCAAGGTTGCTGGACTAGGAACAAAGGAATACAAGCTTATGCTTGACCCCAAAGAAGGTAAAATTCGAACCTGCATATTAGCCAAAAGGCATCTTAGTATATTTCTACATCGCAATTACTTAAGAGCTTAAGAGCTTTGAAAGAATGATAAGCCTACACATAAGGGCCACCGTAGACCCGACACAAATATCAGAAGCATAGCACGCTTACCCCAAAGGTAAGTCAACCGAATCGGCACTACACTTGGTGGTAAGCAGCATCGAGAAATCACTTAGCATCAAGGAATACACACTGATCGCCTTCCTGGATATAGAGGGAGCCTTCAATAACGTGCTCCCACTGCTATAACAGAATCTCTCACAGAACTAGGGGTTGAGCCGCCAATGGTGAGGCTAATCCATAAATTGCTGATAAGCAGAATGGTCACAACCACACTAGGGACCTCAACCCAGACTAGACTAGTGAACAGAGGCAGCCCGCAAGGAGGTGTACTATCATCCCTCTTGTGGAATATCGCAGTAAATAAACTACTGCGGGTTCTGGAAGGGGGAGGTTGTAAGGTCGTGGCATACGCAGACGACGTCGCCATCATCTTTAATGGAAAATATCCACAAGCACTTTGCGATCTTATGACCCCTAAACTTAAAATACTATCGGAATGGACGATTTCTATTTACAAATAGGTACAAAATTCCACAACTTTACCCACCCATTCAAAACAATTGCAATCTCTCTTTTAGCGATCACGCCAGGTACTTGGGGTTAGTACTAGATAAGCGCCTCAAATGGGGCTTAAACAACCAAGAGAGAACCAAAAACGCGACCATTGCACTTTACTCCTGTAAAAAAGCAATTGGGCTAAGATGGGGCATGTTCACTAGAATAGTCAACTGAATATACACAGCGGTAGTCAAGACAATCCTACTGTACGGAGTGGCTCTGTGGTGAACCGCCCTGCACAAACAATGCATACTGACTCCTCTAAACAAAGTACAGCGAATGGCGGCTTTGTGTATTAGTGGAGCCCTACGAACCACCCCGAATGAAGCGCTGAATGCGATCTTGAGCCTCCCTAGCCTGGACTTAGCAGGCATGGAAAGTGCTAAATCGGCAGCTATTCGACTGAGGCACACAGGGCAGTGGAAAGCCCAATTTTATGGCCATGCTAAAATTCTGCAGCATGATAAATCGTTTCCGAATATAGTCACACACCCTTTGAGGCCCTGATTCCCAATAGAGAGGAATGGGAGCAGGGCCGACCGGGCACGACGAACGCAATCTGTTTCTATACAGAGGTGTATACTATGAACAATTAGATATCAGGAAGTCATTCAGGCTCCCGGACCACTGTCGCGTCTTTCAGGCGGAGGTCCACGCTATAAAAAAAGCACTAACCTGTTTAGGGAACTTTAGCCTCCAAAGAGGACACCTAAACATATATAGTGATAGCCAAGCGGCTATTAAATCGATCTACTCGACAAACACCAACTCCCGTACAATAGCAGACTGTCGCAGATCTCTCCACGAGATGGCAAATCAGTTTACTATCGGCCTAATATGGGTTCCGGTTCACCGGGACATCGTAGGCAACTGTATAGCGGACGAGTTAGCCAGGCAGGGCACCACCAAGCCTCTCCTTCCAGGAGAGGAGAATATCGGTATGCCCATGGCAACTTGCAAGCTAAAATAAAAAAGTACTTTAACACACTAGCCAGCACCCATTGGCAAAACGCACCACAGTGTCGCATCTCTCACCAGACATGGCATGTGATAATACAAAATACCTCGGAGTTACTCAAACTCAGTCGCACAGAATGTGGCATGTTGATTCGAGCTCTAACAGGCCACTGGCTTGTTGGCGCACATGCCGGCAGAATAAAAGCCCCGCAAAATGATTTCTGCAGAAGCTGTAGGGATGAGGAAGAAGTGGAAACGGTAGAACACCTTATCTGCTTCTGCCCAGCCCTATGCAGACTCAGACTGAAACACTTAAGAAGCCCCTTCATCGACGATCTTACCGAAATATCGGAGATTAATCTCAAAAACATAAGTGCCTTCATTAAATCTTCCGGGTGGAAGATATGCTGATCAGCTTAACACAGGCTGAAACTACTAGAAACTGGACCCTAGAGAAGGAACAAGGAAGAACGCTATAGTCGAGTACCTCGACTATCAGATCCCCGTTACTCCCGTTATGCAAGCAGCAAAGCGAGATTAAAATGCGCCACCTACCGGCGGTAGACAGATTTAAGCGTAATGGGCGTTAGAGTGGGCGTGGCAACATTTTTTTTTGATCAATCGATAGGTATTAACGAGACCAATACATGTCAGTTAAAATATTTAATCTAGCATGAAAATTGTGGGCGCGACAGGTTTGGGCGGTTTGTGGGCGTTAGAGTGGGCGTGGCATATTCGCATAACAAACATGCGCTGCGTACAAGGCTACGGAATCTAAATCTGAAATCCCAATACTCTATCTTTGATAGTTTCCGAGATATCCGCGTTCATACTAACGATTTTTTGAAGTTTGTGGGCGGTTTGTGGGCGTTAAAGTGGGCGTGTCAAACTTGTTTTTATGTCAATCGATAGGTGTTGATGAGAACAATTCATTTCAGTTTAAATTCTTACTCTAGCATCAAAACTGTAGGAGGCACAGTTTTGGGCGGCTTGTGGGCGTTAGAGTGGGCGTGGCACCCTACTGAAACAAACTTGCGCTGCGTAAGAAGCTCAGGAATCTGCACGCCAAATCTCAATAGCCTAGCTCTCATAGTTTCTGAGATCTCAGCGTTCATCCGGACAGACGGACATGGCTAGATCGACTCGGCTAGTGATCCTGATCAAGAATATATATACTTTATGGGGTCGGAAACGCTTCCTTCTTCCTGTTACATACTTTCCGACGAATCTAGTATACCCTATTACTCTACGAGTAACGGGTATAAAAACGAGATCATGCGGTATCACAATGGACCCATGAGGTCTAAGTGTGTCGGACTATAGTCCGACAGCCGCCCTAACCTAACCTACCTATCGTTTGACCCAAAAAAAGTTTGCCACGCCCAGTTTAAAGCCCACAAACCGCCCACAAACTTCAAATAATCGTAAATATGAACGTAGATATCTCGGAAACTATCAAAGATAGAGTATTGGGATTTCAGATTTATATTCCGTAGCCTTGTACGCAGCGCAAGTTTGTTACGCGAATATGCAACGACCACTCTAACGCCTACAAACAGCCCAAGCCTGTGGCGCCCACAATTTTTATGATAGATAAAAAATCTTTAATGAAATGTATTGGTCTCGTCAATACCTTTCGAATGATCCAAAAAAAATTTTCCACGCCCACTGTAACGCCCTTAACGCTTAGATTTGTCTACCGCCGGTACGTGGCGCATTTCAATCTCGCTTTGCTGCTTGCATATTTCCATTTCCCTTTGGTCCCTTTAGCTGAGTAACGGGTATCTGATAGTCGACGTACTCGACTAAAGCGTTCTTCCTTGTTTTTTGTATGTGCATCATTTAATTGTGCATCATTTTTAGCACATTTATGTGTCCTTACACTGGGTGTATGTCTATCTCCAAGAATACTTTACAGTTTCTTACGGTAGACAGTATTATTGCTTTTTGCGTGCCGCTGCAATGAATAAGCGGGGAAAAAGCTAGGTCGTACCTATTCATATAATCGTCTTTAAAATCTGAAATTGATAGAGGTTCTGCTCTGTTTCTAAGTATGGCTAATACCCTGTTCTCAAAATTTGGTTGATTGGCTATAGTAATTGTAATGCAGTCTAGGGTATTCAGGTGAAGTTGTTAATAATTTTTATTTCGTTTCAAAATTTCAATTCTCTTATTTTTATTCCCGTTACTCGTAGAGTTAAAGGGTATACTAGATTCGTCGGAATGTATGTAACAGGCAGAAGGAAGCGTTTCCGACCCCGTAAAGTATATATATTCTTGATCAGGATCACTAGCCAAGTCGATCTTGCCATGTCCGTCTGTCCGTCTGTCTGTCCGTCCGGATGAACGCTGAGATCTCGGAAACATTAAGAGCTTGGCTATTGGGATTTGGCATGCAGATTCCTGAGCTTCTTACGCAGCCCAAGTTTTTTCCAGCAGCGTGCCATGCCCACTTCGAGTGAATGGTTTATTGGAATATGAATTGGAATATAGAGGTTATCTGGTCTCAGTATGGGCCAATCATTTTCTGGTTTTAAATCTATTTGGCAATTGTATTTTTTCATAAAGTCTATGCCTATAATTCTATCACATGGATGGAAAATTTGATGTCACTATACGAAAACAAGGAAGAACGCTATACTCGAGTACCTCGACTATCAGATACCCGTTACTCAGATAAAGGGACCAAAGGAAAATAGAGATATGCAAGCAGCAAAACGAGATTGAAATGCGCCACCTACCGGCGGTAGACAGATTTAAGCGATGTGGGCGTTAGAGTGGGCGTGGCAAAGTTTTTTTTTGGTCAATCGATAGGTATTGACGAGACCAATACATTTCAGTTAAAATTTTTAATCTAGCATGAAAATTGTGGGCGCCACAGGCTTGGGCGGTTTGTGGGCGTTAGAGTGGGCGTGGCATATTCGCGTAACAAACATGCGCTGCGCTCAAGGCTACGGAATCTAAATCTGAAATTCCATTCCTCTATCTTTGATATTTTCCGAGATATCCGCGTTCATATTTACAATTTTTTGATGTATGTGGTCGGTTTGTGGGCGTTAAAGTGGGCGTGGGAATTTTTTTTTAGTTCAATCGATAGGTATTGATGTGAACAATACATTTCAGTTAAAATTTTTATTCTAGCATCAAAACTGTAGGAGCCACAGTTTTGGGCGGTTTGTGGGCGTTAAAGTGGGCGTGGCACTCTACTGAAGCAAACTTGCGCTGCGTAAGAAGCTCAGGAATCTGCACGCCAAATCTTAATAGCCTAGCTCTCATAGTTTCCGAGATCTTAGCGTTCATCCGGACAGACGGACAGACGGACAGACGGACATGGCTAGATCGACTCGGATAGTGATCCTGATAATGAATATATATACTTTATGGGGTCGGAAACGCTTCCTTCTGCCTGTTACATACTTTCCGACGAATCTAGTATACCCTTTTACTCTACGAGTAACGGGTATAATTATGCGGTATAGCATAGTTGCTTGAAAGAAGTTCTATTGATACTAATCCTTTTGAGTTGGTTGTTCCTTCACCAACACCTGATATTTGGGTAATATTTTTATAGTCAACATTGTTGAATGAGTCTGAAGTTTCTTTTATTAAAGAGATGTCTGGACCTGTATCAACTAATAATGTATATAATTTATTTGTGTGTTCATTTTTAAGTGAAACGAAAAGATTGAAATTAAGATTGATAGTATGAACCATATTCTTTACTGGGTTTTTTATCTTAAGGGTCTCTTTTGGTTTTCCGACGTGTTTTGTAAGTGTCGGACATTATTATTGTTCTGTCTGTTTGTATTTGTATTGGTATTGTTGTTATTATATCTGTTGTTATTGGTGTTTCCACCACGGTTGTTTCCTCTATAATAACCACGACCTCTATAATTGTTTTTGGTCTGATTAGTATAGTTTCGGTTATAACCGTTATTTTGGTTATAGCCATTATATTGGTAATATCCGTTAGACTGATAATTACCTCGGTTATTGCCTCTACCGCGGTAATTATTTCTGAAGTTGTTACCGCGATAGTTGTTTCCTTTTGTGTACAATATTGAATTTGCGTTGCCTGTCGTTTCAGTACTGCATTTTATGTACTTAGTGACGGCTTCATTCATAGATGTGAAGTTGCATGCCTCTAAAATTGTTTTTTGGCGGCCATACTTACAGTTTTTAACCATTGTGGTGATGGCTTCTTTTATGCTGAATTTGTCAGCGTGTTCTGCTGGTACGTCAATGTACGAAGCTTCAAGGAGCTTTCGTAAGTTGTCTATTTCTGATGTAATTTTCTCTGCGGTTTTGACTTTCTGGCTTCCCTTCAGTTCAAAAAAAAAAGTTTCACTTGTGAATAACCTTGGGAATCACCTGGGACATGTCCTCGTGCACGAGTGAAGAACAAGTGACGCTCCATACAGAAAATTGTATGGGATGTCCGCATTTTCAAAAGTGAAAATTCAAATGAAAATTTTTCGAAGTCCTACGGGATTTCACTTGTTCTTTATACTCATTTTTCGTATGGCCTGTCACGTGCCGGTGACTTGTCCCAAGTGAATCACTTGGGAAAATCAGAATTTTTCCTTGAGTTTTCACTTGTGAAATCACTTGCAAGTGACACGTCCCAAGTGAATGACTTGTGAAAATCAAAATTTTTCCTTGAGTTTTCAATTAGAAAAATATAGAATTTAAAATACATACATATTTAATTTCATTTTAATTCATTTTAATTATATGGTATTATTTAGATTTTCAAAAATTGTACAATTATTGTTTCTGTTTTTTTTCATCGTAAGCTTATTTTTAACGTTAGTCATCGCCGTTCTTAAACCTTTGTCCGGGTCCTCTGAATCCTTGGCCAACGCTCCTGAAAAAACATATGTTTAAAAAATGGGTTTTATTTGTTTAATTGTATATTTACCTTTTATAGCTGTGTTTAACCCTTTGCAGGATTTTTATTGGCACAAAACAGTTCGTTATCCACTTTCGGCTAACGGAACCAATTGAATACCTTCAAAATGTACGTACTTTAAACTAAGATCAATGCACAACATCTTAAACTTAATGTAGTACTTACCTGACTTTATTATATTAACTAAACGATTAAAGTAACTCTGCTGCGCACCATTAAAATGGATGCTTCCCTTTCAATCACTCAAACAGAATGCACCAAGTCTTCTCACCCCTTTACTAGATTTCTTTTGTTTTCTCTTCGCTGTTGGCGCGTGCCACTGCACCTATACCCTTTCTAAAGCGAAAAATATGCGACTATATAATATGTACTTCTTATGTAAAAAATACAATACGAATTTTTTAAAAATGTTAGTACTAATACTACTAATGTTTTTAATAAGTTTTAACGGACTAATTTTCTATAATTACACTAAAAAAATATATTGTAATAAAAATGTATAATAAGTAAACATAACATTATAAGTAAATCCAAATTACTTAATTTTACTATAATCAAATAATTTAATTTTATAAAACAATATAAGTTGTATATTTTCGATACACAATAATGCTCCTAAAATATTAGGGCATTCACATGTCGCAGCTCCACGAAAATTTTTCCGCTGAAATATTAGTCGCTAGCCGAACATAACGGAGAGACGCAAAAAAAAATAACGGACCAGCCGAAATTTGTCTCTGAGAGCGCCGAGTGCAGGCAGATTATAAGACAAGAAAAAAAGGGAAATCTCCGAATATGTGCCTCTCTTTGTTGCACGATCGTTTTCTTAGGCAGTCTTCTACGCTGCGCCGACTGCTCTGCTGACGTCAACAGCGGCACAGCGTTTTAGGCACAAAAAAAAAAACAAAAAAGCTTTTTGCCTTGAGCCATGTCACCGCGTCCCTACTGCAGAACTGAAGGGTTGTTTTTGCCATTTTGGCTTTGTGTCTTAGTGTCTTGCAATTTCTTTATGATTGAATTTATTGTTGTTCCTTTCTGTACCTTGTATAGTGTAGATCCTATAATTTTGGACTTAATGACTTCTACAGCCAAATCTTCGAATGTGCCTCTAGTCAAGCTAACCAACTTCAAGGCTGTTATAAATCTTTGAAGATGTATCTTTTGCCCGTTAAATTCCGGGATGGCATTCGAGATATCTTTTATATATGCCCTTTGGGCTGCTGGATCTGCCATTATGTTTTCTTTTATGTCTGGCACGCTTACATCTGATTCTATATCTTCTTCTTCTTCTGCTTCTGTTACTGTTATAACTGCAGGAATTGTTTGATCATGTAGATCTTTTTTTTTCATTTTAATTCCTTCGCTCGAATCGGAATCTTCATTTTCCGTTAGGTCTATTTCTTGTTCTATTGTCAAGGGGGTATTTAAAATTGTCGGTATCGATATAATTAAATTATACCTACCTTTGACTGTTGTTAGATTTGTACGTAACTTGATAAATAATTTAGATAATTTTGACCAATTTGTTTTATTTATTGCTGTCCTATTTTCATGTACTTAAGTTCTTGCCGTATTGAAAGAATCCACAAGAATCTTTGCATGTTTATTGTGTCTTTATGTATTGGCCTTTTTTGGCTTACACATTTGTAAGAGTTGTCAAATGTGTCCTTTAATTCTCGTATGTGGAGAGTTAATTGCTCCCATTCCATACTAAGAATTTATTTATTAATTATACCCGTTACTCGTAGAGTAAAAGGGTATACTAGATTCGTCGGAAAGTATGTAACAGGTAGAAGGAAGCGTTTCCGACCCCATAAAGTATATATATTCTTGATCAGGATGACTAGACGAGTCGATCTAGCCATGTCCGTCTGTCCGTCTGCCCGTCTGTCCGTATGAACGCTGAGATCTCGGAAACTATAAAAGCTACAATACTAGGATTAAGCATGCAGATTTCTGAGATTCCTGCGCAGCTCAAGTCTGTTTCAGCATAGAGCCACGCCCACTCTTACGCCAACAAACCGCCAAAAACTGTGGCTCCTACAGCTTTGATGCTAGAATAAAAATTTTAACTGAAATGTATTGTTCTCATCAAAACCTATCGTTTGACCCAAAAAAAGTTTGCCACGCCCACTTTAACGCCCACATACCGCCCACAAACTTCAAATAATCGTAAATATGAACGTAGATATCTCGGAAACTATCAAAGATAGAGAATTGGGATCTCAGATTTAGATTCCGTAGCCTTGTACGCAGCGCAAGTTTGTTACGCGGATATACAACGACCACTCTAACGCCCACAAACAGCCCAAGCCTGTGGCGCCCACAATTTTTATGATAGATAAAATATCTTAAATGAAATGTATTGGTCTCGTCAATACCTATCGAATGATCCAAAAAAAATTTTCCACGCCCACTCTAACGCCCATTGCGCTTAAATCTGTCTACCGCCGGTAGGTGGCGCATTTCAATCTCGCTTTGCTGCTTGCATATCTCCATTTCCCTTTGGTCCCTTTAGCTGAGTAACGGGTATCTGATAGTCGAGGTACTCGACTATAGCGTTCTTCCTTGCTTTTTAGTCAACATTGTTGAATGAGTCTGAAGTTTCTTTTATTAAAGAGATTTTTTTATTTGCTTATTTCTTGAACGTTGATGCACTAAGAGCAGTAAAAACAAGTGGCCCAAACGACACCAAGCACGTGCTTGTTACGCGCGGGCCCATTTTTATTTCGGGCAAATACGGTTCGCGAGGAAGGTACATAAAACAAACAAAGACAGGACAAAACATAGATCAACAAGACTAAAGCAAATGAGCCAAGATTTTAGTTTTTAATACAGGGATAGAAGTTGAGGAACAAATTAAATGATACACAAGTAGGTTATAATTATTACAAAGAACGCGAAAGGGCTCATGCTGACTAAAATTAGATGAACATCGTGGCAAGTTGATAGGATAGTAGTTTCGCATTAGTCTAACAGGAACATTGAAAGTAAGGCGGCTTACCAAATCTACAGAATCAATATCGCCTCTGATAATATTATTCATTAAAATAGTACCAAGCATAGTTCTACGGCTTACTAGACTAGGCAAATTCATTAATAGAAATCTACTCGAGTGAAGGCAACCTGACGTTTTGATCCCAGTTCAAACCACGTAAGGCAAAAAGAAGAAATTTTTTCTGTACGGACTCTATACGGTCAATGTGCACTTGATACTGAGGACTCCAAACGGAAGAACAGTATTCTAAATTAGGACGGACAAGGGAGGTAAATAATAATTTGGTAGTGTATGGATCATCAAATTCTTTAGACCAACGATTTATAAACCCAAGAACACTCATAGCTTTACTTACAGTAGAGGTTACGTGGGAGTCAAATTTAAGTTTAGGATCTAGGAGAACACCTAAATCGTTTACTGAGTATATTCGGTCCAGGGGCATGTTCTGAAAAGAGTAACTTATGAACGTTGGCGTACCCCTATAAAAAGTCATAACGTTGCATTTAAGATAGTTTAAATTCAAAAGGTTGTACTGACACCATTCTATTAATGTCTGACTGCAAGCAGAAACCAGGCTCAATATTATTATATGAAAAACAAAGCTTAACATCATCAGCATACATTAGTACACGAGAGTGAGTTTCTATAGAGGGAAGATTATTTACAAACAGAGAAAACAGCAAAGGGCCTAAATGACTGCCCTGAGGCACTCCAGATGTCACGTTGATCATCTTGGAAACAGCATTTTTGAATAAAACTCTCTGAGGTCTACCATTCAAATAACTTGAAATCAAAGTTAACAGATTATTGGGAAACCCGAGCGGATCTAATTTGAATAAAAGAAGAGAGTAGTTTACAGAGTCAAAGGCCTTACTAAAATCTGTATATATAACGTCTGTCTGCAATTTTTTGTTAAATCCATCTATAACAAAAGATGTCAATTCGAGCAGGTTAGTGGTGATCGATCTTCGCTTAACAAAACCATATTGACGCGGCGATATTAAAGAGGAGCACAAATGTTGCAACTGAGAGGTAATAATGCGTTCAAATGTTTTAGGAATTGCAGACAATTTGGAGATTCCTCTATAGTTCTGAACATTAACCTTCGTGCCCTTTTTGTGGAGTGGAATAATAAAAGAACCTTTCCAGATAGTAGGAAAAACAGTGGATGAGATAGACAAATGAAAAAGTTTAAGAATGGGTTTACAATTAGTTCGGGCACAAAACTTAAGAACACACCAAGGGAGTCCATCTGGCCCCGGAGCATAGGTTGGCGTTATAGTTTCTAAAGCACTTAAGAGAGAACTTTCGGTGATTACAGGAGAAAAAATACAATTTGCCCTCTTTAAGTGATTAGGGTAGCTAGAATTAGACCAAGAAACATAACTATAAGTAGATTGGAAGAATTCAGCAAATAAATCTGCAATTTCGGGATCCGTAGATGCCTCAACAGAGTTTAATCGTACAGATGATGGCAATGCTGAAGACTTTCGCTTAGCATTGACAAAGTTATAAAACGGCCTCGGATCCTTCGAAAATTCATATTTACATCGGTTCAAATACATGGAATAGCAATGACTGTTAAGTACATTCGAATTAGTACGAGCCACCACACATCTTGAAAAATCGGATTGCCTACCCGACTTTTTGTACTTTTTTAGAAGTTTGTTTTTAGCTTTCTAAGTCTTTGCAACTGACTGGTAAACCAAGGATACCTGTCTTACTTAGGAGGAAAACTATCAGGAACACATTTACAGAAAAAAGAGTTTAGGACACTATAAAGTAGTTCCGTAGCACTTTCAATATCCAAGCAATTATATAAATTTATCCAGTTATATTGTGAAATCAAGTTGTTGAGTTTACTAAAGTCACATTTACGAAAGCATCTACTTTTAGTTGGAGAAAGAGAAGGAGAGAGGGTATCAACGCAGGGAAGACAAATTGTAAGTTCTAATGTGGGATGATAGCGGTCTTCTGGCACAACTAGTGGGTAAATTCTAGATACCGTGACTTCAGACGGATCTAAAGCAAGTACAAGATCTAATTGTCTGTTTAGTGAATTACGTATAAAGCTAACTTGCTGTAATGATAATTCTAACAGACCGTCAACGAAGTCATGGTGAGATAAAGGGGTAGAGACAAGTGAGTCAGTGGAAAGATACCAAGAAATGTCAGGGAGATTGAAATCACCCAAAACAATCAAAAGATCCCTTTCGGAAAGATGAGATAAAATAGTTTTTATTGCAGACAAATGTTGCTCATAAATTGTTAAGTTGGATCCAGGTGGAATATAAGTACAAGTTACATAAATAGAAAAAGATTTCAAAGAAACTTTAACACCAACGAATTATATTTCATTGGGATTAAGAAAGTATATTCTCTCCGATCTTAGAGTAGAGGTAACGGCAACCAGCACCCCACTCCCCCCCCCCCTACGAGGAGAGCGATCAGTTCTATACGTATTGAAATTTTTGGACAGAACTTCAGAGTCTGATATCTCCGGTTTCAGCCAAGTCTCAGTAAAGGCCAGAATGTCTTCCGAAAAGGCAGAGGAGTCAGCATAAAGCTTAGGTAGCTTCATATTAAGTCCCCTAACATTTTGATAGGCCAAAAATAAACTGCTCAGTTTTTTGGCGCAGGTACTGTCGTGGAAGGCCTATTATTAGTTCTCCGTCTGTTTGGAACAAATTCTTTAATGACCAATTTATCATTAAGCAAAAAACTTTTAAAATTTATTACACTAAACACTTCCGGAGGAGCGGATATTTTAAATGAAGATATCCTACGAACATATGGAAATTTAAACTCCTCCACTGTGATGTTTTGAGATGGGAATTCCTGTTGTATAAATTCCAAAACATCTGCAGATGTGGTTTCAGGTGTTAAACGAGACATAAATAAATGGCTTCCTATATGGAACAACCGAGAGGCTCTTTGTTCCACCACCAGCAATCTGAACATCGTTTGTCTGATTATCGAGACTAGGGACTCCTATAGAGCTAACTTCACCTGTAGGCACAGAAAGCTGCGTAGGGTTTGAATCGTTAGGCTGACTAGCAGAAAAAGGGACTCCTCCAGAGCTTTTGGTACCGATGGGTACTGCTGTCAGTGAAGCTTTAGGTCCCCCAGCCCCAGTGGATGCCGACATTGCTGCCGTTACCGATCGGGTAAAAATATTTGAAGCTAAGTTGGGATTTGGAACAGATGCCTTTACTTGAACAGATTTTGAAGGAGCGGTCTTTTTGCATTTAGGTGACCCTACTGACATGTTTTTATTATCAAGGTCCGCCTTAAACTCAACACACAAACACAAGTCCACGAAAAACCAACACGCAGATCAATGTAATCTTTTACTCTGCCAACAAGTCCAGTACATTTTGGATGTATGACTACGTTGCAGAGACGACAGTAAATAAAAACGTCATTTGGTGACGATCCAAACTGACAATCTTTTTTGGAACAAAAAAGAGCCATTTTTAAGTATTTAAGTTTAAGAAAAAAAGTTATTTATAAAACCAAAGAATCAAAAGAATTATAGATACCTCACTTAATTTGACACTGGGATCAAGCAATAAAAATGTAGACACACAAGAACACAAAAGTATAAGAGCGCGTAGAGACTGCGAGAGCGAGAGAGCGCAACAGAGTGGCTGCCGAGTGAGCGTGGCTTGCGAAACACAAGCAAAATATACACGACAACAGTTTAGACGACACGAAACGGAAGAGAAATTACAAGAAAGTTATGGGAAACAACAACAAAAGCTATTGAAACAAATGCACCGCAGCGTACAGAAGTTACAATAACAAAATGCACAGGCTAAAAACAGAGTTAGGTTTTGTTAAAATGTCTACAATAAAATAGACAATTAAACATAAATAGACGATTTGGTTTTGATGGACTAAGTCACAAAGCAACGCACCAGTATCACAGATATTAATGTCAAATTGACAAAAATCACAGAGCACAAGATAAACACAACCGGTCACAAGCGACGCTAAATCTGCACCTGAATCAACTAATAACGTATATAATTGATTTGTGTGTTCATTTTTAAGTGAAACGAAAAGATTGAAATTTAGATTGATAGTATGAACCGTATTCTTTACTGGGTTTGTGCCCGTCGGACATTATTATTGTTCTGTCTGTTTGTATTTGTATTGGTATTGTTCTTATTATATCTGTTGTTATTGGTGTTTCCACCACGGTTGTTTCCTCTATAATAACCACAACCTCTATAATTGCTGTTGGTCTGATTATTATAGTTTCGGTTATAACCGTTATTTGGTTATATATTGGTAATATCCGTTAGACTGATAATTACCTCGGTTATTGACTCTACCTCGGTAATTATTTCTGAAGTTGTTACCGTGATAGTTGTTTGTATTGTGGTGATGGCTTCTTTTGTGCCGAATTTGTCAGCGTGTTCTGCTGGTAGTCCTTCGTCCGTATGAAGCTTCAAGGAGCTTTCGTAAGTTGTCTATTTCTGATGTAAAATTCTCTGCGGTTTTGCCTTTCTGGCTTGTTTTTAATGATTTTACTTAATGATTTCTACAGCCAAATCTTCGAATGTGCCTTTAGTCAAGCTAACCAACTTCAAGGTTGTCATAAATCTTTGAAGATGTATCTTTTTCCCGTTAAATTTCGGGATTGCATTCGAGATATCTTTTATATATGCCCTTTGGACTGCTGGATCTGCCATTATGTTTTCTTTTATGTCTGGCACGCTTACATCTGATTCTATACCTTCTTCTTCTTCTGCTTCTGTTACTGTTATAACTGCAGGAATTGTTTGATCATGTAGATCTTTTTTTTATACCCGTTACTCGTAGAGTAAAAGGGTATACTAGATTCGTCGGAAAGTATGTAACAGGCAGAAGGAAGCGTTTCCGACCCCATAAAGTATATATATTCTTGATAAGGATCACTAGCCGAGTCGATCTAGCCATGTCCGTCTGTCCGTCTGTCCGGATGAACGCTGATATCTTGAAAACTATGAGAGCTAGGCTATTGAGATTTGGCATGCAGATTCCTGAGCTTCTTACGCAGTGCAAGTTTGTTTCAGTAGAGTGCCACGCCCACTCTAACGCCCGCAAACCGCGCAAAACTGTGGCTCCTACAGTTTTGATGGTAGATAGAAAATTTTAACTGAAATGTATTAGTCTTTTCAATACCTATCGATTGACCCAAAAAAAATGTTGCTACGCCCACTCTAACACCCACAAACCTCCCAAGAAAAAAAGCTATGACGTCAGAGCCAGACAATGCGAAATGTTTTCACGCGTGTATGTGTGTGTATGTAAATAGTTGCCGGCCGAACTTAGCGGCAAAGAAAAAAGCCCTGCCGGCGCTCAGAGAGAGCAAAGTGCTCGGCTAACTTATGTATTCTATTAAATAATGAACCCTTTATCCATTTGTCCCATTGACGGGAAAAACCTTTAAAGATCTGTATATCTTTATTTATCTCTTTCAATGAATTTGTATTAGCTTAATAAATACCTATAGATTGTCCCAAAAACACTTTTCCGTTTTCAGTCCAATGCTCTCAAACCAAAGTAGTTAGGACAAGCCTTGAAACTAGAGCCAGAAAACGACATACATACATACATATGTATTTATGCATGTGTGTGGGTGTAAAAATTGCAAACTAATATCCGCGGCAAATAGAATTCTTTCAAACAAAGCTATTCAACCAAATATTTTGAAATACAGAATGTGCCTTAAAATTTTGTATGTTTAGCAAGAATACATAAATATAAATGTTTTTTGTCTATTTTATGTGTTGCTTTCTCATTCTTGGCGCTGGCTGAAACAAAAGCAGAGCCGAAAAATGAGAGCAAGGGAGAGAGAACAAAGTGCGCAGCTAACTTATTCAATTAAATAATGAACAAAAAAATAAACTATTTGTCCTTTTTTCTCCTGTCCTCTAACCACTTTACTTATTGCTGTAATTTTGTTGATTGCTTATGTTCAACAAACATATATTAATACAAATGTTTTTATTCTATTTTATGTTTTGCTCTCTCTTTCTTGGCGCAGGCTGCAACAAATGCTGGTCAAAAAAACAATGACAATTACAGCGCTGCCAACGCTAAGAGAGAGCAGGTCAAAAAAAAAGAGAACGAAAAGCGCTGCCAACAATAAGAGCGTACAGTGCGCGGCTAACTTATTCTATTGAATATTTAACAATTTACTCCTGTTCTCTGCCCTAACACCAATTCATTGGTCTATTAATTTCAATTACCTTATGCTGAAAAGCAACCGCATGGGCGCGGGAGGGAAGCCTTTTTCTCTTTGCATTTTTTCCCTTCTTAGTGCATTTTTATGCGCCAAAAGAGAAGTATTTTTATGGGAAAAGGAAGCGTTTCCGACCCCATAAAGTATATATATTCTTGATCAGGATCACTATCCGAGTCGATCTAGCCATGTCCGTCTGTCCGTCTGTCCGGATGAACGCTGAGATCTCGGAAACTATGAGAGCTAGGCTATTAAGATTTGGCGTGCAGATTCCTGAGCTTCTTACGCAGCGCAAGTTTGCTTCAGTAGAGTGCCACGCCCACTCTAACGCCCAAAAACCGCCCAAAACTGTGGCTCCTACAGTTTTGATGCTAGAATAAAAATTTTAACTGAAATGTATTGTTCTCATCAATACCTATCGATTGAACCAAAAAAGTTTGCCACGCCCACAAGCCGACCACATACTTCAAAAAATCGTAAATATGAACGCGGATATCTCGGAAAATATCAAAGATAGAGAAATGGAATTTCAAATTTAGATTCCGTAGACTTGAGCGCAGCGCATGTTTGTTACGCGAATATGCCACGCCCACTCTAACGCCCACAAACCGCCCAAGCCTGTGGCGCCCACAATTTTTATGATAGATAACAAATCTTTAATGAAATGTATTGGTCTCGTCAATACCTTTCGATTGATCCAAAAAAAATTTTCCACGCCCACTCTAACGCCCACATCGCTTAAATCTGTCTACCGCCGGTAGGTGGCGCAATTCAATCTCGCTTTGCTGCTTGCAAATCTCTATTTTCCTTTGGTCTGTTTAGCTTAGTAACGGGTATCTGATAGTCGAGGTACTCGACTATAGCGTTCTCCCTTGTTTTTTGTATTAATTGTGCATAATTTTTAGCACATTTATGTGTCCTAACACTGGGTGTATGTCTATCTCCGAGAATACTTTACAGTTTCCTACGGTACGGTTACAGTTTCTTACGGTAGACAGTAGGTTGTACCTATTCATATACTCGTCTTTAAAATCTGAAATTGATAGAGGCTCTGCTCTGTTTCTAAGTATGGCTAATACCCTGTTCTCAAAATTTGGTTGATTGGCTATAGTAATTGTAATGCAATCTAGGGTATTCAGTTTAAGTTGTTAATAATTATACCCGTTACTCGTAGAGTAAAAGGGTATACTAGATTCGTCGGAAAGTATGTAACAGGCAGAAGGAAGCGTTTCCGACCCCATAAAGTATATATATTCTTGATCAAGATCACTAGCCGAGTCGATCTAGCCATGTCCGTCTGTCCGGATGAACGCTGAGATCTCGGAAACTATGAGAGCCAGGCTATTGAAATTTGGCGTGCAGATTTCTGAGCTTCTTACGCAGCGCAAGTTTGTTTCAGTAAACTGCCACGCCCACTCTAACGCCCACAAACCGCACAAAACTGTGGCTCCTACAGTTTTGATGCTAGAGTAAGACTTTAAACTGAAATGAATTGTTCTCGGCAATACCTATCTATTGACCCAAAAAAAGTTTGCCACGCCCACTTTAACGCCCACAAGCCGCCCACAAATTTCAAAAAATCGTAAGTATGAACGCGGATATCTCGGAAACTATCAAAGATAGAGATTTGGGATCTCAGACTTAGATTCCGTAGCCTTGTAAGCAGCGCAAGGTTGTTATGCGCCCACTCTAACGCCCATAACACTTAAGTCTGTCTACCGCCGGTAGGTGGCGTATTTCAATCTCGCTTTGCTGCTGCTCTATTTCCCTTTGGTCCCTTTAGCTGAGTAACGGGTATCTGATAGTCGAGGTACTCGACTATAGCGTTCTTCCTTACTTTTTAGTCAACATTGTTGAATGAGTCTGAAGTTTCTTTAATTAAAGAGATTTTTTTATTTGCTTATTTCTTGAACGTTGATGCACTAAGAGCAGTAAAAACAAGTGGCCCAAACGACACCAAGCACGTGCTTGTTACGCGCGGGCCCATTTTTATTTCGGGCAAATACGGTTCGCGAGGAAGGTACATAGAACAAACAAAGACAGGACAAAACATAGATCAACAAGACTAAAGCGAATGAGCTAAGATTTTAACTTTTAATACAGGGATAGAAGTTGAGGAACAAATTAAATGATATACAAGTAGGTTGTTATAATTATTACAAAGAACGCGAAATAAAATAGTACCAAGCATAGTTCTACGGCTTACTAGACTAGGCAAATTAATTAATAGAAATCTACTCAAGTAAGAAGGCAACCTATCGTTTTGATCCCAGTTCAAACCACGTAAGGCAAAAAGAAGAAATTGTTTCTGTACGGACTCTATACGGTCAATGTGCACTTGATACTGAGGACTCCAAACGGAAGAACAGTATTCTAAATTAGGACGGACAAGGGAGGTAAATAATAATTTGGTAGTGTATGGATCATCAAATTCTTTAGACCAACGCTTTATAAACCCAAGAACACTCATAGCTTTATTTACAGTAGAGGTTACGTGGGAGTCAAATTTAAGTTTAGGATCTAGGAGAACGCCTAAATCGTTTACTGAGTATATTCGGTCCAGGGACATGTTCTGAAAAGAGTAACTTATGAACGTTGGCGTACCCCTATAAAAAGTCATAACGTTGCATTTAAGATAGTTTAAATTCAAAAGGTTGTACTGACACCATTCTATTAATGTCTGACTGCAAGCAGAAACCAGGCTCAATATTATTATATGAAAAACAAAGCTTAACATCATCAGCATACATTAGTACACGAGAGTGAGTTTCTATAGAGGGAAGATCATTTACAAACAGAGAAAACAGCAAAGGGCCTAAATGACTGCCCTGAGGCACTCCAGATGTCACGTTGATCATCTTGGAAACAGCATTTTTGAATAAGACCCTCTGAGGTCTACCATTCACATAACTTGAAATCAAAGTTAACAGATTATTGGGAAACCCGAGCTGATCTAATTTGAATAAAAGAAGAGAGTAGTTTACAGAGTCAAAGGCCTTACTAAAATCTGTATATATAACGTCTTTCTGCAATTTTTTGTTAAATCCATCTATTACAAAAGATGTCAATTCGAGCAGGTTAGTGGTGATCGATCTTCGCTTAACAAAACCACATTGACACGGCGATATTAAAGAGGAGCACAAATGTTGCAACTGAGAGGTAAAAATGCGTTCAAATGTTTTAGGAATTGCAGACAATTTGGAGATTCCCCTATAGTTCTGAACATTAACCTTCGCGCTCTTTTGGTGGAGTGGAATAATAAAAGAATCTTTCCAGATAGTAGGAAAAACAGATGATACGATAGACAAATGAAAAAGTTTAAGAATGGGTTTACAATTAGTTCGGGCACAAAACTTAAGAACACACCAAGGGAGTCCATCTGGCCCCGGAGAATAGGTTGGCGTTATAGTTTCTAAAGCACTTAAGAGAGAACTTTCGGTGATTACAGGAGAAAAAATACAATTTGCCCTCTTTAAGTGATTAGGGTAGCTAGAATTAGACCAAGAAACATAACTATAAGTAGATTGGAAGAATTCAGCAAATAAATCTGCAATTTCGGGATCCGTAGATGCCTCAACAGAGTTTAATCGTACAGATGATGGCAATGCTGAAGACTTTCGCTTAGCATTGACAAAGTTATAAAACGGCCTCGGATCCTTTGAAAATTCATATTTACATCGGTTAAAATACATGGAATAGCAATGACTGTTAAGTACATTCAAATTAGTACGAGCCACCACACATCTTGAAAAATCGGATTGCCTACCCGACTTTTTGTACTTTTTTAGAAGTTTGTTTTTAGCTTTCTAAGTCTTTGCAACTGACTGGTAAACCAAGGAGACCTGTCTTACTTAGGAGGAAAACTATCAGGAACAGATTTACAGAAAAAAGAGTTTAGGACACTATAAAATAGTTCCGTAGCACTTTCAATATCCAAACAATTATATAAATTTATCCAGTTATATTGTGAAATCAAGTTGTTGAGTTTACTAAAGTCACATTTACGAAAGCATCTACTTTTAGTTGGAGAAAGAGAAGGAGAGAGGGTATCAACGCAGGGAAGACAAATTGTAAGTTCTAATGTGGGATGATAGCGGTCTTCTGGCACAACTAGTGGGTAAATTCTAGATACCGTGACTTCAGACGGATCTAAAGCAAGTACAAGATCTAATTGTCTGTTTAGTGAATTACGTATAAAGCTAACTTGCTGTAATGATAATTCTAACAGACCGTCAACGAAGTCATGGTGAGATAAAGGGGTAGAGACAAGTGAGTCAGTGGAAAGATACCAAGAAATGTCAGGGAGATTGAAATCACCCAAAACAATCAAAAGATCCCTTTCGGAAAGATGAGATAAAATAGTTTTTATTGCAGACAAATGTTGCTCATAAATTGTTAAGTTGGATCCAGGTGGAATATAAGTACAAGTTACATAAATAGAAAAAGATTTCAAAGAAACTTTAACACCAACGAATTATATTTCATTGGGATTAAGAAAGTATATTCTCTCCGATCTTAGAGTAGAGGTAACGGCAACCAGCACCCCAGAGCTTTTGGTACCGATGGGTACTGCTGTCAGTGAAGCCCCAGCCCCACTGGATGCCGACATTGCTGCCGTTACCGATCGGGTAAAAATATTTGAAGCTAAGTTGGGATTTGGAACTGATGCCTTTACTTGAACAGATTTTGAAGGAGCGGTCTTTTTCCTACAGTTTTGATGGTAGATAGAAAATTTTAACTGAAATGTATTAGTCTTGTCAATACCTATCGATTGACCCAAAAAAAATGTTGCTACGCCCACTCTAACGCCCACAAACCTCCCAAGAAAAAAAGCTATGACGTCAGAGCCAGACAATGCGAAATGTTTTTACGCGTGTATGTGTGTGTATGTAAATAGTTGCCGGCCGAACTTAGCGGCAAAGAAAAAAGCCCTGCCGGCGCTCAGAGAGAGCAAAGTGCGCAGCTAACTTATGTATTCTATTAAATAATTAACCCTTTATCCATTTGTCCCATTGGCGGGCAAAAACCTTTAAAGATCTGTACATCTTTATTTATCTCTTTCAATGAATTTGTATTAGCTTAATAAATACCTATAGATTGTCCCAAAAACACTTTTCCGTTTTCAGTCCAATGCTCTCAAACCAAAGTAGTTAGGACAAGCCTTGAAACTAGAGCCAGAAAACGACATACATACATACATATGTATTTATGCATGTGTGTGGGTGTAAAAATTGCAAACTAATATCCGCGGCAAATAGAATTCTTTCAAACAAAGCTATTCAACCAAATATTTTGAAATACAGAATGTGCCTTAAAATTTTGTATGTTTAGCAAGAATACATAAATATAAATGTTTTTTGTCTATTTTATGTGTTGCTTTCTCATTCTTGGCGCTGGCTGAAACAAAAGCAGAGCCGAAAAATGAGAGCAAGGGAGAGAGAACAAAGTGCGCAGCTAACTTATTCAATTAAATAATGAACAAAAAAATAAACTATTTGTCCTTTTTTCTCCTGTCCTCTAACCACTTTACTTATTGCTGTAATTTTGTTGATTGCTTATGTTCAACAAACATATATTAATACAAATGTTTTTATTCTATTTTATGTTTTGCTCTCTCTTTCTTGGCGCAGGCTGCAACAAATGCTGGTCAAAAAAACAATGACAATTACAGCGCTGCCAACGCTAAGAGAGAGCAGGTCAAAAAAAAAGAGAACGAAAAGCGCTGCCAACAATAAGAGCGTACAGTGCGCGGCTAACTTATTCTATTGAATATTTAACAATTTACTCCTGTTCTCTGCCCTAACACCAATTCATTGGTCTATTAATTTCAATTACCTAATTCAGATTATTGTTAGATTTAAATTGCTGAAAAGCAACAGCATGGGCGCGGGAGGGAAGCCTTTTTCTCTTTGCATTTTTTCCCTTCTTAGTGCATTTTTATGCGCCAAAAGAGAAGTATTTTAGGGGGAAAAGGAAGCGTTTCCGACCCCATAAAGTATATATATTCTTGATCAGGATCACTATCCGAGTCGATCTAGCCATGTCCGTCTGTCCGTCTGTCCGGATGAACGCTGAGATCTCGGAAACTATGAGAGCTATGAGAGCTTAAGATTTGGCGTGCAGATTCCTGAGCTTCTTACGCAGCGCAAGTTTGCTTCAGTAGAGTGCCACGCCCACTCTAACGCCCACAAACCGCACAAAACTGTGGCTCCTACAGTTTTGATGCTAGAATAAAAATTTTAACTGAAATGTATTGTTCTCATCAATACCTATCGTTCGAACCAAAAAAAGTTTGCCACGCCCACAAGCCGACCACATACTTCAAAAAATCGTAAATATGAACGCGGATATCTCGGAAAATATCAAAGATAGAGAAATGGAATTTCAGATTTAGATTCCGTAGACTTGAGCGCAGCGCATGTTTGTTACGCGAATATGCCACGCCCACTCTAACGCCCACAAACCGCCCAAGCCTGTGGCGCCCACAATTTTCTAAATAGATAAAATTCTAGATAAAAATTTTTAACTGAAATGTATTGGTCTCGTCAATACCTATCGATTGATCCAAAAAAAACTTTGCCACGCTCACTCTAACGCCCACATCGCTTAAATCTGTCTACCGCCGGTAGGTGGCGCATTTCAATCTCGCTTTGCTGCTTGCATATCTCTATTTTCCTTTGGTCCCTTTAGCTGAGTAACGGGTATCTGATAGTCGAGGTACTCGACTATAGCGTTCTTCCTTGTGTTCTCTGCGGTTTTGCCTTTCTGGCTGGTTTTTGCCATTTTGGCTTTGTGTCTTAGTGTCTTGCCATTTCTTTATGATTGAATTTATTGTTGTTTCTTTCTGTACTTTGTATAGTGTAGATCCTACAATTTTGACTTAATGACTTCTACAGCCAAATCTTCGAATGTGCCTTTAGTCAAGCTAACCAACTTCAAGGCTGTTATAAATCTTTGAAGATGTATCTTTTGCCCGTTAAATTCCGGGATGGCATTCGAAATATCTTTTATATATACCCTTTGGGCTGCTGGATCTGCCGTTATGTTTTCTTTTATGTCTGACACGCTTACATCTGATTCTATATCTTCTTCTTCTTCTGCTTCTGTTGCTGTTATAACTGCAGGAATTGTTTGATCATGTAGATCTTTTTTTTTTATTTCAATTCCTTCGCTCGAATCGTAATCTTCATTTTCCGTTAGGTCTATTTCTTGTTCTATTGTCAAGGGGGTATTTAAAATTGTCGGTATCGATATATTTAAATTATACCTATCTTTGACAGTTGTTAGATTTGTACGTAACTTGATAAATAATTTAGATAATTTTAATTTATTTATTGCTGCCCTATTTTCATGTACTAAAGTTCTTGCCGTATTGAAAGAATCTACAAGAATCTTTGCATGTTTATTGTGTCTTTATGTATTGGCCTTTTTTGGCTTATACATTTGTAAGAGTTGTCAAATGTGTCCTTTAATTCTCGTATGTGGAGAGTTAATTGCTCCCATTCCATACTAAGAATTTATTTATTAATTATACCCGTTACTCGTAGAGTAAAAGGGTATACTAGATTCGTCGGAAAGTATGTAACAGGTAGAAGGAAGCGTTTCCGACCCCATAAAGTATATATATTCTTAATCAGGATGACTAGCCGAGTCGATCTAGCCATGTCCGTCTGTCCGTCTGTCCGTATGAACGCTGAGATCTCGGAAACTATAAGAGCTAAAATACTGGGATTAAGCATGCAGATTTCTGAGATTCCTGCGCAGCTCAAGTCTGTTTCAGCATAGAGCCACGCCCACTCTTACGCCCACAAACCGCCAAAAACTGTGGCTCCTACAGTTTTAATGCTAGAATCAAAATTTTAACTGAAATGTATTGTTCGCATCAATACCTATCGTTTGACCCAGAAAAAGTTTGCCACGCCCACTTTAACGCCCACAAACCGCCCAGAAACTTCAAATAATCGTAAATATGAACGTAGATATCTCGGAAACTATCGAAGATAGAGAATTGGGATCTCAGATTTAGATTCCGTAGTCTTGTACGCAGCGCAAGTTTGTTACGCGGATATACAACGACCACTCTAACGCCCACAAACAGCCCAAGCCTGTGGCGCCCACAATTTTTATGATAGATAAAAAATCTTAAATGAAATGTATTGGTCTCGTCAATACCTATCGAATGATCCAAAAAAAATTTTCCACGCCCACTCTAACGCCCATTGCGCTTAAATCTGTCTACCGCCGGTAGGTGGCGCACTTAAATCTCGCTTTGCTGCTTGCATATCTCCATTTCCCTTTGGTCTGTTTAGCTTAGTAACGGGTATCTGATAGTCGAGGTACTCGACTATAGCGTTCTCCCTTGTTTTTTGTATTAATTGTGCATAATTTTTAGCACATTTATGTGTCCTAACACTGGGTGTATGTCTATCTCCGAGAATACTTTACAGTTTCTTACGGTACGGTTACAGTTTCTTACGGTAGACAGTACTATTGCTTTTTGCGTGCCGCTGCAATGAATAAGCGGGGGAAAAGCTAGGTTGTACCTATTCATATACTCGTCTTTAAAATCTGAAATTGATAGAGGCTCTGCTCTGTTTCTAAGTATGGCTAATACCCTGTTCTCAAAATTTGGTTGATTGGCTATAGTAATTGTAATGCAATCTAGGGTATTCAGTTTAAGTTGTTAATAATTATACCCGTTACTCGTAGAGTAAAAGGGTATACTAGATTCGTCGGAAAGTATGTAACAGGCAGAAGGAAGCGTTTCCGACCCCATAAAGTATATATATTCTTGATCAAGATCACTAGCCGAGTCGATCTAGCCATGTCCGTCTGTCCGGATGAACGCTGAGATCTCGGAAACTATGAGAGCTAGGCTATTGAAATTTGGCGTGCAGATTTCTGAGCTTCTTACGCAGCGCAAGTTTGTTTCAGTAAACTGCCACGCCCACTCTAACGCCCACAAACCGCACAAAACTGTGGCTCCTAAAGTTTTGATGCTAGAGTAAGACTTTAAACTGAAATGAATTGTTCTCGGCAATACCTATCTATTGACCCAAAAAAAGTTTGCCACGCCCACTTTAACGCCCACAAGCCGCCCACAAATTTCAAAAAATCGTAAGTATGAACGCGGATATCTCGGAAACTATCAAAGATAGAGATTTGGGATCTCAGACTTAGATTCCGTAGCCTTGTAAGCAGCGCAAGGTTGTTATGCGCCCACTCTAACGCCCATAACACTTAAGTCTGTCTACCGCCGGTAGGTGGCGTATTTCAATCTCGCTTTGCTGCTGCTCTATTTCCCTTTGGTCCCTTTAGCTGAGTAACGGGTATCTGATAGTCGAGGTACTCGACTATAGCGTTCTTCCTTGCTTTTTAGTCAACATTGTTGAATGAGTCTGAAGTTTCTTTTATTAAAGAGATTTTTTTATTTGCTTATTTCTTGAACGTTGATGCACTAAGAGCAGTAAAAACAAGTGGCCCAAACGACACCAAGCACGTGCTTGTTACGCGCGGGCCCATTTTTATTTCGGGCAAATACGGTTCGCGAGGAAGGTACATAGAACAAACAAAGACAGGACAAAACATAGATCAATAAGACTAAAGCGAATGAGCTAAGATTTTAACTTTTAATACAGGGATAGAAGTTGAGGAACAAATTAAATGATATACAAGTAGGTTGTTATAATTATTACAAAGAACGCGAAATAAAATAGTACCAAGCATAGTTCTACGGCTTACTAGACTAGGCAAATTAATTAATAGAAATCTACTCGAGTAAGAAGGCAACCTGACGTTTTGATCCCAGTTCAAACCACGTAAGGCAAAAAGAAGAAATTGTTTCTGTACGGACTCTATACGGTCAATGTGCACTTGATACTGAGGACTCCAAACGGAAGAACAGTATTCTAAATTAGGACGGACAAGGGAGGTAAATAATAATTTGGTAGTGTATGGATCATCAAATTCTTTAGACCAACGCTTTATAAACCCAAGAACACTCATAGCTTTATTTACAGTAGAGGTTACGTGGGAGTCAAATTTAAGTTTAGGATCTAGGAGAACGCCTAAATCGTTTACTGAGTATATTCGGTCCAGGGACATGTTCTGAAAAGAGTAACTTATGAACGTTGGCGTACCCCTATAAAAAGTCATAACGTTGCATTTAAGATAGTTTAAATTCAAAAGGTTGTACTGACACCATTCTATTAATGTCTGACTGCAAGCAGAAACCAGGCTCAATATTATTATATGAAAAACAAAGCTTAACATCATCAGCATACATTAGTACACGAGAGTGAGTTTCTATAGAGGGAAGATCATTTACAAACAGAGAAAACAGCGTTGATCATCTTGGAAACAGCATTTTTGAATAAGACCCTCTGAGGTCTACCATTCAAATAACTTGAAATCAAAGTTAACAGATTATTGGGAAACCCGAGCTGATCTAATTTGAATAAAAGAAGAGAGTAGTTTACAGAGTCAAAGGCCTTACTAAAATCTGTATATATAACGTCTGTCTGCAATTTTTTGTTAAATCCATCTATTACAAAAGATGTCAATTCGAGCAGGTTAGTGGTGATCGATCTTCGCTTAACAAAACCATATTGACACGGCGATATTAAAGAGGAGCACAAATGTTGCAACTGAGAGGTAAAAATGCGTTCAAATGTTTTAGGAATTGCAGACAATTTGGAGATTCCTCTATAGTTCTGAACATTAACCTTCGCGCTCTTTTGGTGGAGTGGAATAATAAAAGAATCTTTCCAGATAGTAGGAAAAACAGATGATACGATAGACAAATGAAAAAGTTTAAGAATGGGTTTACAATTAGTTCGGGCACAAAACTTAAGAACACACCAAGGGAGTCCATCTGGCCCCGGAGAATAGGTTGGCGTTATAGTTTCTAAAGCACTTAAGAGAGAATTTTCGGTGATTTCAGGAGAAAAAATACAATTTGCCCTCTTTAAGTGATTAGGGTAGCTAGAATTAGACCAAGAAACATAACTATAAGTAGATTGGAAGAATTCAGCAAATAAATCTGCAATTTCGGGATCCGTAGATGCCTCAACAGAGTTTAATCGTACAGATGATGGCAATGCTGAAGACTTTCGCTTAGCATTGACAAAGTTATAAAACGGCCTCGGATCCTTTGAAAATTCATATTTACATCGGTTAAAATACATGGAATAGCAATGACTGTTAAGTACATTCAAATTAGTACGAGCCACCACACATCTTGAAAAATCGGATTGCCTACCCGACTTTTTGTACTTTTTTAGAAGTTTGTTTTTAGCTTTCTAAGTCTTTGCAACTGACTGGTAAACCAAGGAGACCTGTCTTACTTAGGAGGAAAACTATCAGGAACACATTTACAGAAAAAAGAGTTTAGGACACTATAAAATAGTTCCGTAGCACTTTAAATATCCAAACAATTATATAAATTTATCCAGTTATATTGTGAAATCAAGTTGTTGAGTTTACTAAAGTCACATTTACGAAAGCATCTACTTTTAGTTGGAGAAAGAGAAGGAGAGAGGGTATCAACGCAGGGAAGACAAATTGTAAGTTCTAATGTGGGATGATACCGGTCTTCTGGCACAACTAGTGGGTAAATTCTAGATACCGTGACTTCAGACGGATCTAAAGCAAGTACAAGATCTAATTGTCTGTTTAGTGAATTACGTATAAAGCTAACTTGCTGTAATGATAATTCTAACAGACCGTCAACGAAGTCATGGTGAGATAAAGGGGTAGAGACAAGTGAGTCAGTGGAAAGATACCAAGAAATGTCAGGGAGATTGAAATCACCCAAAACAATCAAAAGATCCCTTTCGGAAAGATGAGATAAAATAGTTTTTATTGCAGACAAATGTTGCTCATAAATTGTTAAGTTGGATCCAGGTGGAATATAAGTACAAGTTACATAAATAGAAAAAGATTTCAAAGAAACTTTAACACCAACGAATTATATTTCATTGGGATTAAGAAAGTATATTCTCTCCGATCTTAGAGTAGAGGTAACGGCAACCAGCCCCCCACTCCCCCCCCCCCCCCCCCCCCTACGAGGAGAGCGATCAGTTCTATACGTATTGAAATTTTTGGACAGAACTTCAGAGTCTGATATCTCCGGTTTCAGCCAAGTCTCAGTAAAAGCCAGAATGTCTTCCGAAAAGGCAGAGGAGTCAGCATAAAGCTTAGGTAGCTTCATATTAAGTCCCCTAACATTTTGATAGGCCAAAAATAAACTGCTCAGTTTTTTGGCGCAGGTACTGTCGTGGAAGGCCTATTATTAGTTCTCCATCTGTTTGGAACAAATTCTTTAATGACCAATTCATCATTAAGCAAAAAACTTTTAGAATTTATTACATTAAACACTTCCGGAGGAGCGGATATTTTAAATGAAGATATCCTACGAACATATGGAAATTTAAACTCCTCCACTGTGATGTTTTGAGATGGGAATTCCTGTTGTATAAATTCCAAAACATCTGCAGATGTGGTTTCAGGCGTTAAACGAGACACAAATAAATGGCTTCCTATATGGAACAACCGAGAGGCTCTTTGTTCCACCACCAGCAATCTGAACATCGTTCGTCTGATTATCGAGACTAGGGACTCCTATAGAGCTAACTTCACCTGTAGGCACAGAAAGCTGCGTAGGGTTTGAATCGTTAGGCTGACCAGCAGAAAAAGGGACTCCTCCAGAGCTTTTGGTACCGATGGGTACTGCTGTCAGTGAAGCCCCAGCCCCACTGGATGCCGACATTGCTGCCGTTACCGATCGGGTAAAAATATTTGAAGCTAAGTTGGGATTTGGAACTGATGCCTTTACTTGAACAGATTTTGAAGGAGCGGTCTTTTTCCTACAGTTTTGATGGTAGATAGAAAATTTTAACTGAAATGTATTAGTCTTGTCAATACCTATCGATTGACCCAAAAAAAATGTTGCTACGCCCACTCTAACGCCCACAAACCTCCCAAGAAAAAAAGCTATGACGTCAGAGCCAGACAATGCGAAATGTTTTTACGCGTGTATGTGTGTGTATGTAAATAGTTGCCGGCCGAACTTAGCGGCAAAGAAAAAAGCCCTGCCGGCGCTCAGAGAGAGCAAAGTGCGCAGCTAACTTATGTATTCTATTAAATAATTAACCCTTTATCCATTTGTCCCATTGGCGGGCAAAAACCTTTAAAGATCTGTACATCTTTATTTATCTCTTTCAATGAATTTGTATTAGCTTAATAAATACCTATAGATTGTCCCAAAAACACTTTTCCGTTTTCAGTCCAATGCTCTCAAACCAAAGTAGTTAGGACAAGCCTTGAAACTAGAGCCAGAAAACGACATACATACATACATATGTATTTATGCATGTGTGTGGGTGTAAAAATTGCAAACTAATATCCGCGGCAAATAGAATTCTTTCAAACAAAGCTATTCAACCAAATATTTTGAAATACAGAATGTGCCTTAAAATTTTGTATGTTTAGCAAGAATACATAAATATAAATGTTTTTTGTCTATTTTATGTGTTGCTTTCTCATTCTTGGCGCTGGCTGAAACAAAAGCAGAGCCGAAAAATGAGAGCAAGGGAGAGAGAACAAAGTGCGCAGCTAACTTATTCAATTAAATAATGAACAAAAAAATAAACTATTTGTCCTTTTTTCTCCTGTCCTCTAACCACTTTACTTATTGCTGTAATTTTGTTGATTGCTTATGTTCAACAAACATATATTAATACAAATGTTTTTATTCTATTTTATGTTTTGCTCTCTCTTTCTTGGCGCAGGCTGCAACAAATGCTGGTCAAAAAAACAATGACAATTACAGCGCTGCCAACGCTAAGAGAGAGCAGGTCAATAAAAAAGAGAACGAAAAGCGCTGCCAACAATAAGAGCGTACAGTGCGCGGCTAACTTATTCTATTGAATATTTAACAATTTACTCCTGTTCTCTGCCCTAACACCAATTCATTGGTCTATTAATTTCAATTACCTAATTCAGATTATTGTTAGATTTAAATTGCTGAAAAGCAACAGCATGGGCGCGGGAGGGAAACCTTTTTCTCTTTGCATTTTTTCCCTTCTTAGTGCATTTTTATGCGCCAAAAGAGAAGTATTTTAGGGGGAAAAGGAAGCGTTTCCGACCCCATAAAGTATATATATTCTTGATCAGGATCACTATCCGAGTCGATCTAGCCATGTCCGTCTGTCCGTCTGTCCGGATGAACGCGGAGATCTCGGAAACTATGAGAGCTATGAGAGCTTAAGATTTGGCGTGCAGATTCCTGAGCTTCTTACGCAGCGCAAGTTTGCTTCAGTAGAGTGCCACGCCCACTCTAACGCCCACAAACCGCACAAAACTGTGGCTCCTACAGTTTTGATGCTAGAATAAAAATTTTAACTGAAATGTATTGTTCTCATCAATACCTATCGTTTGAACCAAAAAAAGTTTGCCACGCCCACAAGCCGACCACATACTTCAAAAAATCGTAAATATGAACGCGGATATCTCGGAAAATATCAAAGATAGAGAAATGGAATTTCAGATTTAGATTCCGTAGACTTGAGCGCAGCGCATGTTTGTTACGCGAATATGCCACGCCCACTCTAACGCCCACAAACCGCCCAAGCCTGTGGCGCCCACAATTTTCTAAATAGATAAAATTCTAGATAAAAATTTTTAACTGAAATGTATTGGTCTCGTCAATACCTATCGATTGATTAAAAAAAAATTTGCCACGCCCACCCTAACGCCTATAACGTTTAAATCTGACTACCGCCGGTAGGTGGCGCAATTCAATCTCGCTTTGCTGCTTGCATATCTCTATTTTCCTTTGGTCCCTTTAGCTGAGTAACGGGTATCTGATAGTCAAGGTACTCGACTATAGCGTTCTTCCTTGTTTTATTTTGTAGTCGTAGGCGCTTGCTCTTCCTTCTGACCAGTAGCATTTGCATTTCTCGAACATTTGTTTGTTGTACAATCTGTACCATAGCCATTTTCTTCAATTTTTGTTGCTCTTATTTTATTAGTCTAGTCTTTTTGTTTTGTTTGTATTCGTCTCCTTTGACAGAATATTTCGTTTCTGTCTTACTAGACACAATAGACACACATTGTTTCACGTAAACCTTTTTTCGCTCATACTTCTTTTGCACATGTGTATATAGCGGCAAACTTTTATAGCTTTTGTAATTGCTTGGTTGGCTCTCTTCTAGCTTCCCTCGCGCTTCTTCAACTTTGTTTTTGTCTCCGGATCCAACATAACTGTCACGGTCGCCACGTATTTTTGGTCCTCCTTTTGATTATTAGAATATATGTTGGTTCCAGAAAAAATACATAGGTTTGGTCTTAGTGGCCAACGGCCACCGGAAGATTTTTACCAATTGATGGTCAAAATCAGAGTGACTTACAACTAGCTATTCGCGGCTGCGCTGCCTGCAAACATTGGCAGCGGCCGTCATGTGTATATCAAAGTATATGCTCACAAATGTATTTGGCTGATAGCAGCGAGAGCGCGAGAGAAGTTGTATATGCATGCATTGTATGTGTCTGCACTCAGGCCTTGGGAATATGCTGACACTAGCACTTCCCATAAGTTGGGCTTTGAGGCGCATTCATATTTCGGCTGGCCGCACGTGTTTAGCGGCCAGGACTTTTGTATTTGTTTAACTACACTGTAACACAATGTTGGTGTCGGTACAGTGGGTACTCGCTACAATGGTACATGCATACTACAATAGTTTACGGCAAGTCTGTTTGGCTAACACATCTGAGAAACATTAACTTGTGTGCTTTGATAGTTCTTAATAAGAGACTATAACAACTCATAACACTTGTTAACAGTTAAGAGACTATAACAACTCATAACACTTGTTAACAGTAAGTTACCATCTAAAACCAAGTACTTTACAGATACTATACAGATAGTAACCATCCAAAACCAAGTACTGTACAGGTACTATACACAAAGTAATCATCCAAAAACAAGACTAAACAGAAAGTAACCATCAAAATACTGCTCGGTAACAACTAAATACAACGTGTCCAACGTGTCGAATCCATGTTGGTATAACTACTATACTAAACAATTTTATATTTCTGGATAATCTTCAAAGTCAATATCTATTAAATCATTAATCGATTTAGCGTCGCTTGTGAACAGATGTGTTTACTTTTGTGCTCTGAGTTTTTGTCTTTTTCGGTGATTTTTCGCGAGTTTCTTGTGTTTGTTTTTTAACAAAGCTTAGCCTAATAGTTGTGTTAGTGTTTTTGACTTGATCCCCCATTAAACGGGTATGTGGTTATAGATATTTTAACATTTCTATTAGATTTGTTTAATCTCCTAGCTTTGTTAGTGTAATTTTACACTCACTAATCTTGCTAAAACTCTTTTATTCCCACTCTCTCTAACGCTCTATATTACAACTGATTGTGCCTAACCGAAGTAGACACCTGCAGGACGATCGCGTCGCGGCAATGGTAACGATGGTTACTACAATGCCGGACCACAGGCGATGCTGAACTGCGCTGAGGGTGAGCTAACGTGGTTAGCTGCTAGTTGAGATAGTGTATTACGAGCCCTATTCCTAGAGGTAGGAAGTAGAACCGCGGAGTTATGAGGTGTGTTGATAACTGATTTATTCTTCATTTGATACCTGCTTATATTCTACTTAGAACACGGAAGCTTAGTGTAATGGTTAGTGAAAGAAGCTATATTCTAAAGTAGGTCAGGGAATTATGATTACGGTAGCAGTTGCGTAGTTGGCTCGGCTGACACCGCAAATGTGCTGACTGCATTGGCGGGTCAGCGTATCGTTGTGACGGTGAGATGGTGAGATGGTGAGTTAGTGAGACATATGATATAATATGCTGACCAGCAATTCTCATCTGCAGTGAGTGCTACTGAGCGCCTGGTACTGTTCCCAATTTGGCTACTGCTTGATTTGTTGGGTGTGGTCATGTTGAGTACCTTTGGGTACGAACATTCTCCCCCCCATTGAGGGGTACCCTCAATTAAAGGCGTGATGTCGGTCAGCCCTTGGCCGAATTGTATAGAAAGCACCTAACAAATCATTGACCACGGGGGATCTTCAATTGCGGCGGTTCCTGTTTGTGATTCAGGTCCTTCACATCTTCTTGATGCTGCTGAACACTCCCCTTTGCGATAAAATTTACATTACCGTGGGGACTGAAATTGTGCCCTCGTAGAATTTGATCATTTGGCACGTCTATGGTATGTGGACGTTCTGCAACAAAACTAAGATCTTTCTTGGTTAAGTTTAGAAATGTTGAACCAAAGTCAGCCTTCTTGTAGGTTTTGAATTGATGAGACGTCGGTTCTATATTCATCGGATTTTTATCTTTCGTTGGCTCATAAGCAGCGTTCGGTCCTGCAAAATCATCTCTGTTTTCTATTAGATTGGAGTTAATTTCCGTATCAGATGAGGTTTCTTTATTGAGATAACCTGTGATTACATAACCAAGCCTTGTGCCTTGTGCCAAAGGTTTATTAGGTCCTAGTTCAAGACATTCACCGGTAATTACACGAGAAAATACTTCAGCCCCTAAAGTTAGGTCAATGGGTCCTGGTTGCCGAAAGTCAGGATCTGCTAACGGCAGTCCCTCGGGAATATTAAGATCGGTTGTAATCGGTACTGACGGTTGGTCTGTAATGACTGTGGGCATAATAAATACCTCTAATAGTTTTTCAAACCCTGATGTACAGGATGAGATCTTTAGTGTTGATCTAATTGCTGTTGATATCTTTCCTCCGATTCCAAATATTTCAATCGGTGACCTTTGTTTAAGAGATAGCAGATCTGCCATTCTCCTTGAAATAAGATTCACCTGTGATCCACCATCTATTACAGCGCGACATGTTTGTAATTGACCGTTTGGCCCTTGTAATGAGACCTTGGCGGTCGCGAGCAAAGTATATCCTCCTTCGTGGTCGTAGCCTGCAACGGTTACTGCGCCGGCCACTGGATTGCTAGTCGGTCCTTGGTGTAACAGTGAATGATGCCGTTGCTGGCAGACTCGACAAGTGGTCGGTGATCCACAGTTTTCAACCTTATGAGCTGTAGACAAACAATTTGTGCATGCTCCTACTTGAATAATGGCTTGGCGCCGTGTTTTGGGGTCCATTTTCTGGAAACGGCTGCAGGCTCTAATATGATGTGGTCCTAGATGACAAATCTTACAGCTCTCTTCGTTGTGAACTGACTGATGGCGGAATGTTGCTGTGGGTTGAGCGCTTATCGTCTCCAGCATGCAAGCGCGCCGCTCAATAAACGTCAGTACACTCCATAACGTTGGAATTTCCGTTGGTGCATCCGCTGAATTTTCAAGAGCAGCTAGAGACTGCTGGTCTAGTTTTCTTCTGATAAGAAAACATAGGATTGGATCCCAGGATTTTGTGCTGATATCAAGGTTTTTAAGAGTACTCATTGAATTTTTTATAGTGTCATGCAAGGCCCTTAGTTGGCGCGAGGAGCCGTCTATAGGCTTATGGTCAATAATTTTTGCAATGGCGGCGAATACTAGTATTTTTCCGTTCTGGTACCTGGCCTTTAAACGCAACCAGGTGTCGTCATAGCCACCCTGTGAGAAGGCTGTGTCTGTCAAGACGTTTCTCGCTTCACCACGAAGCGAACTCTGTAGAATATGTAGTTTTTGACTGGCCGAATATGGTTTGTTATGTACCAATTCCACGAAGAGATCATGGAACCGTGGCCAGTCTAGATACTCGCCGTTGAACTCCGGAATGCTTATTGGCGGAAGTGCCAAGTTTAGGCTCATTGGCGCGTCGTTTTCTCGTAGCAGGTTCATTTCGTATTCCTCGTATAATGTGTGGAATTGGGCTAGCTCTGCTTCTGCCAGAGCTGCGGCCCCAGGTGTGCTATCCAATTCGTCGTGGGCTTGCCTTAGTAACGCCCAATGGAGATCCAGGTGCCTTTGTAGGGCTGGGGTGACAGTTGGGGCGTTCGAGGCTAATGTTAATGATGACTCTAATTCGTTGCATCTTCTCTGCAACTGTCGGATCACCCTGTCAATTGTGGAATCTCCTTTGACTTGATCTCTTGTTGCGAGCTTGATGTTGGTCGAAGTTCGTCTGGGGGCCTTCGGAAGCTCGCTTCCAGTCGGCATGTTGTCCAGAAAGATATTCTGATATTTTTCGACCAGCTCTTTAAGTGCTACTAGTCGTGAAGAGTACTCACTTCCAGTGGGTAGTGCCGCTTGCTGGACTTCTTCATCTAGGTCGCAAAACTGCTGCCAGAGATCGTTTAACTGAGTTAGCTTACCGGAATAATAGCCGTCTCGGTGGCGTCGGTCGGCAGAATCCTTGCCATAATTCTTAATGAGCTGTTGGATTTTCCCTTGCAGCTCGTTTTGGGTGTCTAGTAATCGATTGTGTAAATCGATTCTTGTGTGACTTGTTTCCTCAATGAATGAAGTAGACATATTGTGTGTCTTGGAAACAAAGAATCTTGTGAAGCTGGATAAAGCTGAGTATCCTGTGAAGCTGGATGAAGCTGAGTATCCTGTTAAGCTGGATGAAGCTGAAGTTCCTGTGACGCTGGAAGAAGAAGCGTATCCTGTGAAGCTGGATGAAGCTGAAGTTCCTGTGACGCTGGAAGAAGAAGCGAATCCTGTGAAGCTGGATTAAGCTCAGGTTCCTGTGACGCTGGAAGAAGAAGCGTATCCTGTGAAGCTGGATGAAGCTGAAGTTCCTGTGACGCTGGAAGAAGAAGCGAATCCTGTGAAGCTGGATTAAGCTGAAGTTCCTGTGACGCTGGAAGAAGAAGCGTATCCTGTGAAGCTGGATGAAGCTGAAGTTCCTGTGACGCTGGAAGACGAAGCGTATCCTGTGAAGCTGGATTAAGCTGAAGTTCCTGTGACGCTGGAAGAAGAAGCGTATCCTGTGAAGCTGGATTAAGCTGAAGTTCCTGTGACGCTGGAAGAAGAAGCGAATCCTGTGAAGCTGGATTAAGCTGAAGTTCCTGTGACGCTGGAAGACGAAGCGTATCCTGTGAAGCTGGATGAAGCTGAAGTTCCTTTAGTGGGAAGGGGGTTGCTTGAGTGTGATCCTTTGTTGTTAAAGGATCACGTCGGGGTCACCAATGATTGTGCCTAACCGAAGTAGACACCTGCAGGACGATCGCGTCGCGGCAATGGTAACGATGGTTACTACAATGCCGGACCACAGGCGATGCTGAACTGCGCTGAGGGTGAGCTAACGTGGTTAGCTGCTAGTTGAGATAGTGTATTACGAGCCCTATTCCTAGAGGTAGGAAGTAGAACCGCGGAGTTATGAGGTGTGTTGATAACTGATTTATTCTTCATTTGATACCTGCTTATATTCTACTTAGAACACGGAAGCTTAGTGTAATGGTTAGTGAAAGAAGCTATATTCTAAAGTAGGTCAGGGAATTATGATTACGGTAGCAGTTGCGTAGTTGGCTCGGCTGACACCGCAAATGTGCTGACTGCATTGGCGGGTCAGCGTATCGTTGTGACGGTGAGATGGTGAGATGGTGAGTTAGTGAGACATATGATATAATATGCTGACCAGCAATTCTCATCTGCAGTGAGTGCTACTGAGCGCCTGGTACTGTTCCCAATTTGGCTACTGCTTGATTTGTTGGGTGTGGTCATGTTGAGTACCTTTGGGTACGAACAACAACTGTAATTTGAACTCTCTTGGAACCTGCCGATTTTCTGGTAGATTTTTGGAGTGCTTTTCTCTTATTCTCTCTCTCTTGCTTGCTTTACATTGTAACTGTTCGTGCGTAAAGTTGTCAGTGTCCCACAAGCAACGCTCAGTCGATAGAAGATTTATTCTCTCGTGCTCTCTTACATTTAAACTCAAACGCGATCTCGCGCTCTTATTTTTTTTCGTGTTTTGTGCCTTTGTGGTTTTGAAATTTGATCCCAGTGCCAAATTTACTTAAGGTATTTTTCATATTTTATTTTATTTTTATTTCATCTCCTAAAATGGCTCTTGTCTGCTGTAAGAAAAATTGTACTCTTTCGGCTTCAACTAAAGACCCTTTTATTTTCTGCTGGCTCTGCGAATCGATGATGCACGTTAAATGCGCAGGATTTACTGGCAGAGTCAAAGACTTCATTGATCTGAATTCTGGTCTCATGTGGTCATGTGGATCCTGCAAGGAAATGGTAGTTGAGATGAGCGGCTTTATGAAGCAGACTCGAGACAGCCTTTTGAATCTCTCAGGTGCTTTTAAACAGCTTAATGAGGGGTTCAATTCCGTTTGTGCCCAATTTAATAATAAAAAATTACTAACTGAGTCGCCTAAACGCAAAAAAGCCAGCTTAGCGGCAGTTAACACGGTCACGGTATCCTCCCCTAATCCGAACTTGGTAGCTGCAGCAGTTTCTGTCGACACTGGGGTAAGCGAACCAACTGCGCCTAGGGATACAGCTGATTCAGGTGGAGTCACTGTTTCTCGAAGTCTGGTGGTAAAAAAATCTTCAGTGCTGGCTACGGTGCCGACCGTACCTATAGGTACAGTAGGAACCGATTCTGGCTCTCAGCTTAGTGTGGTTCAATCTGCTGCTGGGGGACGTAAGAAACTGTCAGTTGTTCCTCATAGGAAGCAATTATTTGTTTCTAGATTCACCCCAGATACTACATCTGAGGATGTTTTGGAATTTATACGTGAAAAATTCCCATTTGAGAATATTTCAGTTGAACAATTTCGATTTTCATACGCTCGTAGTATATCCTCTTTTAAAATATTTGCACCGCCTGATGTGTTTAAGGTACTACTTTCTGAAAGCTTTTGGCTTAATGATGATTTAGTAATAAAAGAATTTGTTCCCAATAAATAAACAAATAACAGACCCTCCACTGCGCCAAAAAACTAAAAAGTTTATTTTTGGCTTATCAAAATGTTAGGGGACTAAATATGAAGCTACCCAAGCTTTATGCTGACTCCTCTGCATTTACTGCAGATATTTTGGCTTTTACGGAAACTTGGCTGAAACCAGAGATATCTGACTCTGAAGTTCTGTCAAATAACTTTAATGCCTATAGGACCGATCGCTCCTCACGTAGGGGAGGCGGTGTGCTGATTGCCGTTACCACTAGCCTCACATCTGAAAAAATTTCTTTGATACCCATAACGAAATTGAATTTGTTAGTGTGAAAGTTTCCTTGCAATCCATATCTATTTTTGTAACATGTTCCTATATTCCACCTGGCTCTGATTTAATAATTTATGAGCACCATCTGTCTGCCATAAAATCTGTTCTATCCCTACTTTCTAACAGAGACCTTTTGATTGTTTTGGGTGACTTTAATCTCCCTGATATCTCTTGGTCTTCTCCTACTGACTCACTTGTCGCTATACCTCTATCCGCCCATGATTTTGTAGATGGTCTTCTAGAATTATCGTTACAGCAAGTAAGCTTTATACGGAATTCATTAAATAGACAACTAGATCTCGTGTTTGTTTTAGACCCGTCTGAAGTCACGGTATCTAGAATTGACGCTCTTGTTGTACCTGAAGACCGATATCATCCAACAATGGAATTGACAATCTGCCTCCCATGCGTTGATACCCTCTCTCCTTTAGTTCCTCAAACTAAAATGAGATGTTTTCGAAAATGTGACTATAAAAAACTTAACGATTTGATTTCTCAATATAATTGGACAGACTTGTACAATTGTATGGATATTGAAAGTGCCACTGAACTATTCTATATAGTGTTAAATACTTTTTTTAATGAATGCGTTCCTGATAGGCTTCCTTCAAAGATAAACAGGCCTCCTTGGTTTACCAATGCGCTTCAAAGACTTAAAAACCTTAAAACAAACACCTATAAAAAGTATAAAAAATCGGGTAAGCCATCTGATTTTTCGAAATATGTGGTGGCTCGATCGGACTTTAATGTTCTCAATAGTCATTGCTATTCTATGTATTTAAGTCGATGTAAATTCGAATTTTCAAATGATCCGAAGCAGTTTTATAACTTTGTTAATGCCAAGCGTAAGTCGTCGGCATTGCCTTCATCTGTACGTTTTAACTCAATGGAGGCATCGACGGATTCTGAAATTGCTGATTTATTTGCCGAGTTTTTCCAAACTACTTATAGTTCGGTTGCTTGGTCAAATTCTAACTACCCTAATCCCTTAAATAGGGCAAACTGTATTTTTACCCCTGAAATTACGGAAAGTTCTCTCATAAGAGACTTAGCAACAACAACGCCAACTTATTCTCCCGGTCCAGATGGACTCCCCGGGTGTGTGCTTAAGTTTTGTGCGTCAACCATATGTAAACCGATTCTTAAACTTTTTAATTTGTCTATTTCATCATCAGTTTTTCCTACTATCTGGAAGGACTCTTTTATCATTCCACTTCATAAAAAGGGTGCGAAGGCGGATGCCCAGAATTATAGAGGTATTTCCAAATTGTCGGCAATTCCTAAAGCATTTGAACGTATTATTACTTCACATTTGCAACATTTATGTTCCTCGCTAATATCACCGTGTCAGCATGGTTTTGTTAAGCGAAGATCGACCACCACCAACCTTCTTGAATTGTCATCTATTGTAATAAATGGATTTAAGAAAAAAATGCAGACTGACGTTATATATACAGATTTTAGTAAGGCCTTTGACTCCGTCAACCACTCTCTTCTATTATTCAAATTAAATCAGCTTGGGTTTCCATGTAAGCTATTAACTTGGATTTCAAGTTATTTGAATGGTAGGACTCAGAGGGTTATATTCAAGAACGCTGTTTCAAAATTGATCTACGTGACATCTGGAGTGCCTCAGGGTAGTCATTTGGGTCCTTTGCTGTTTACTTTGTTTATTAACGATCTTCCCTCTACCATAAAACATTCTCGTGTACTAATGTATGCTGATGATGTTAAGCTTTGTTTATCATATAACGATATAGCGTCGGGTTTCAACTTACAGTCAGATATTGATTGTTTTCAGGGATGGTGTGAGTATAACCTTTTAAATTTGAACTGTCTTAAATGCAACGTTATGATTTTTTATAGGGGTACTCCTACTTTTGTTAGTTACTCTCTTCAAAATACGTCACTCGACCGTATATATTCCGTTAATGACTTAGGCGTTCTTCTGGACCCAAAACTTAAATTTGACTGCCACATAATGTCCACTGTCAACAAGGCCATGAGTGTTCTTGGGTTTATAAAGCGTTGGTCAAAAGAATTTGATGACCCTTATACAACCAAATTATTATTTACCTCCCTTGTCCGTCCTATTTTGGAATATTGTTCTTCGGTTTGGAGTCCCCAATATCAAGTGCACATTGACCGTATTGAGTCGGTACAAAAAAAATTTATTCTTTTTGCCCTTCGTAGTTTGAACTGGGATCAAAACGTAAGGCTACCTTCCTATCAGAGTAGATTACTATTGCTTAATTTACCTACACTTGTAAATCGTAGAACAATGCTTGGTACTATTTTTATGCAAAATCTTATTAGAGGTGATATTGATTCTGTAGAACTTGTAAACCGCCTAACTTTCAATGTCCCTGCTAGACTAACACGAAATTATTATCCCCTAAATTTGCCACGATGTACATCAAATTTTTGTCTGCACGAGCCCTTTCGCGTTCTATGTAATAATTATAACAATCTTTACCATTTAATTTGCACATCATCTTCTATCCCGGTATTAAAAACTAATATTTTAACTCATTTGCTTCATTCTTAGTTGCTTCTTTTATTTTCATTTGTGTCCCGTCTCTATTTGTTTTTTGTATCTTCCTCGCGAACTCGCATTTTTGCCCAAATTTATAGAAGGGCCCCGCGCGTAACAAGCACGTGCTTGGTGTCGTTGGGCCACTTGTTTGTACTGCTCGTAGTGCATCAACGTCCATCATATCACTTCAACTTTTCTGTACCATTAAAAAATTTGTTGGGATTTGCTGAGGATTATAAAAAAGTGTTGTTAAAATGTAAACATGAACTAGTGTTTATGCTATCTAAGAATCTTGGCGATGTGTTTAAACAAATCAGAAATGAACAAAACTTTTAAACTGGATATTCCGGAGTTTGTATTCATATGCTTAACCCAAATGGGGGTATGGGAGTCAACACAGCTGGAATGTAAAAATTTTGGCTTACCGCGAAAAACCAAGATTTGTAATAATTGGACTTACACTAAATGGAGAACTTATCACATAATGTGTTTATGCTATGCCTATTTCATGAAATCAATTCATGAAATTAGCAAATTCGTGTGTGCATAAACACCGTTTCATGAATTCGATAACACACGAAAGTTGACTATGAATTCAGTCCCAATTATATAAAAAAATATAGCAAATTCAAAAAATTTGACAGCTTTACTAATATCATTTCATGAATTTGTCTGTGTTGTATAAACAGGGGCTATTCTAATTTCAAGTGTTGGAGAAAGCATGAAATTCATAGCATAAACATAGTAACAAATAGTTTATAGCTTACCTATATGAAATGTATACAAGATTTCAATCTAGTTACTATAATCGTAAATCACAACCATTTTTGACCCCAAGTTAATTTAAATTGAAGGCCCGTATTATTGTGGTTGAATTTTCATATCAAAACGAATCAGTGAAAGCTGGTCCTATTAATGTGAGAATTTCAATAGAACTGAAGACACCTAGTCATGAAAATACCCAAGCTTATTGTCTCCTCATACATGACCGCTTAGTTAAATATAACCCATTAAACGGACTAGTACAACGAGTTGTTTAACATTAGAAAAATATTGAAAGATACTGTTTCGATTGATGTTCAAGGTTTCTTTGATAATAATAATAATTTTATTCTAAAGGAAATTGGAAACGTATTCGAAAAAGATCCAAACTTGAATAATAGTTTTTTAATATAACAACCATATGATTTTACATTGCTAAATACAAATTTTTGAAAGACTTCAATTTTGTTAGCCAATACACATCACAACATTTTTTGGAACGATGGAGAAAACAGTTTTCCAGTATCTAAGACAATTACATGCGGAAAACAAATTATTTGTAAAGGTGTGGAAAATAAATGATTTCTACAGACGTTTTTTGGGAGTCGTTATATCATTAATATCGGGGAAATGGGTTGTCCATCATTAAAGAGGTTTAAAGGTAACCGGTTTCCCTATTGTGATACACACCTTAAGGGCGGGGTTTGTACTCTTAACAATGCATACACTATTTAGACATTTTTTAAAAGTAGCTCCAAAACAATAAAATAATTTATATACATTATTTTAAAATTGAGACTAGATGTGTAAGCACCAACAAGAAAACAAAATTATTAAAATGAAATTTCATGAGAAAATTGACCAATTTATTGAACAATTTAAAGGACAGACAATTGGTCAGCATATTCAATACCTTCTTAACACAAGTACTATGTTCATGAATCGAGACAAGACAAGAACATGATCTCAAAACTTCGAATTATATTGAACACTTTACATTTGACGTCGGAAACGTGCGCCTGCCTCTTCTATGCAAATCGCCGGAACGAAGCCAGAAAATTAATTTCAAAATAAATTAATAAATGTATTATTATGCTACAAAATAAACTTCTGACCTTTTATTTCGAGTTAAAATTACAGGTACGGAAATTGCGAGTTGTTGCGCGGTCGTGATTTCAACCCCTATTATGGGACGTATTAGAGCTAGCAGTCAGCCTTCAGACTTGTGCATGTGTCCCTTTTATTCCGGTCCTCTTGCTTGAATCCATTTTATGACATGTTTATGACCCGTTGGTGGAAAGGAGAGATCTTAGACAATTTACCAGTTGAACGTTCTAGAGCGAAAAAAATGTCTGTTAGAAAATATTCCACATCTGAGAATCATTAACTTGTGAGATTTATTTTATTGGGGTTCTTTTGATTTATAAATTAGTTTTACAAACATAGGAAACATTATTCCCCAACATGATCGGATATGTTCCTCTAAGATAACAACCTTTGGATACTATGGGTGTGCGATCTTTCTCCCGGGTACAGCAACACCTGCTGAATATTAATTGCTTATAATGGTGGTGTGAGGGTAATTTAGTATACTCCTTATGGATATGATCTTGACATTTTTATGGCATTTAAACCTTTTAAAATCAGTTAATTTATGGATTATGCTAATTGTTCCAGAACCCGCATACATTAATGAGGAGGCGGGGGGCATTTATATGTTAATAAGTGTGGCGCGGGGGTCGTTAATATGTTAATTATTAAGGGGGCGGTGGCCATTAATATGCAAATTGTCCCAGAAGCCATCTTTCCATACTACTCAAGCATAGCCAAAATATACCATCGCTCGACGTTGTCCCTAAGTGGAATTCTACGTACTCAATATTAAAAAAAAATACTTAAAGTAATAGAGTTCCTGGCATTAATAGCATTAATACCGACATAGAAAGGGACTGGATGGAGACGTATGTCGACGCGTTTAAGGACGCATATGACGCAATTCTAAAGCTGCAGGATGCAAATTTAGTTTATAGGGAATTTATCATTGCCTGGATGGACTTAAATTGCAGGGCGAGAACAGCCAAAATTAAAAAAAAAAATTATTGGCACAAATTTAAACTTAAAAAAAGTAAGTTGCTCGAAAACGAAGCATTGTTATCAGCTATATGTATGGATCCTAGAATGAATTGCATTTTAACAGACAACCAAAAATTGTAAGCAAAGCAGAATTAAAACAAGGAAGAACGCTATAGTCGAGTACCTAGACTGTCAGATACCCGTTACTCAGCTGAAGGGACCAAAGGGAAATGGAGATATGCAAGCAGCAAATCGAGATTGAAATGCGCGTTATGGTCGTTAGATTGGGCATCAATCGATAGGTATTGACGTGACCAATACATTTCAGTTAAAATTGTGGGCACCACAGATTTTGGCGGTTTGTGGGCGGTCAAGTGGGCGTGGCATATTCCCGTAACGAACTTGCACTGCGTACAAGGCTACGGAATCTAGATCTGAAATCCCAATGCATATATACGATTTTTTTAAGTTTGTGGGCGGTTTTTGGGCGTTAAAGTGGGCGTGTAACATTTTTTTCGGGTCAATTGGTTGGTATTGATAAGACAATTGATTTCAGTAAAATTTTTACTCTAGCATCAAAACTGTAGGACCCACAGTTGCTCTGGGTAAAAAGCTCAGGAATCTGCATACCAAATCCCAATAGCCTAGCTCTTATAGTTTCCGAGATTTCAGTGTCATCCGGACAGATGAACGCTACCTTGACTCGGCTAGTGATCCAGTTCAAGAATATATATACTTTATGGGGTTGGAAACGCTTCCTCTGCCTGTTACATACTTTCCGACGAATCTAGTATACCCTTATACTCTACGAGTAACGGGTATAACAAGGAAGAACGCTATAGTCGAGTACCTCAAAGCGAGACTGAAATGCCCCATTTACTCCTGATCACAATATATGATTATGTGGGCGTGGCAAACTTTTTTTAGGTCAATTGATAGGTATTGACGAGACTAATACATGCATTGTCCTCTTTTTAGAAAAGATAACGCTGACTTTAAATTGTACGATGATATGCTTTATTCACATTTGACTGGTTAACTTAGGCTTAACAAAATATAAGTGTGCTATAGAACTGTACTAGGCGAGATTCTGGCAGCGAGTGAGTAGGGCAGTGCGTTGCCACTTTTTACTCACGTTGCAACTGGGTATTGAGTACCACTTAGGAATATCGAGTATTACTTAGGAATATCGAGTACAGAAAGGGAAAGGTCCTTGTCTCTCCACTACCGCATCCCACAATCGGCCCTCCTGCCGTAGGATTCGTCCCGAATGCCTTCATGTACTCTGCGACGGTTGATGTCTTATATGGCCCATCACCTTCTCCTACCCTGTCAACTTCGTATCTTCCATGGTTTCCTACTTTGACTACTTTATACGGCCATAGGTACTTTCCTTTCAATTTCAAACCAGTACAATACTGGGTGCATTTAATGGCTACCAAATCGTTTAACTGGAACTTCTTTTCTACCATCTTTTTTGCATCAAAAGCTTTCTTGTTTTCCGCTTGGATACTCTGAATGTTCTCCATTGCTTCCTTCTTTAGTTTGTCGCGTTCATCATATAACTCCGAAATCAAACAATCCTGTATCAATGACTTGAGTTGGACATCTCCTGAGATACGCATTTCTAATCCTGTTAGCAGTTTGAATGGTGAAACTTTGTTACTCCGTGGGTCAGTGTTGTTTATGATCTGTTGTATCTTACCTACATGTTTATACCAGTACCCTGGGCTTTCAAGGCTTAGTTTGGAGAGCATCGGAACAACTATTTTATGCATGCGTTCTACTTGTCCGTTTCCCCTTGGTACGACTGTTGCAATCAGCAAATGTTGGATCTTCTCCCTATCGCAGTACTCCTTGAACAGGTGGGATGTGAACGCAGCTCCACGATCTGACACTATCCTATACGGATTTCCAAAACAAACAGCCTGGCGCTCCAACCAAGTCACCACCTCATCAACCCCTGTGCTTCGTGTAGGATACAACCATACGTACTTGGAAAAGGCATCTACAATCACGAAAATATGATTATATCGTTTTTTGTTTAACTCCATCGGACCAACATAATCGACATGGTATGTGACGAGCGGCCTACCAGCCTTCGCATTCACAAGAATGCAATCTACGCAGCTATCAACCACTCGCTCTACTTTCTCTTTTAGCTTCGGAATGTAATACGACTTCTCAATCAAATACTGAGTTTTCTTGGATGAGAAGTGGCCTTACTTGTGACTGTTTTGGATAATCTCGGTTTCCATGAGTGAAGGAACTACTAGCAACTCTTTATTAGGATTTTTGAACAGAACTTCGTTCACTATGTAGAAGTCTTCATAGCCTTTGGTCTGAACGACACTTTTGAGCACCTTTGTCCAATCATCTAATAGCTGTGCTTCCCGCAAATGATGAAACCAAAGACCATAGAATAACAAGATGCATAACTAGGAGTAAGAAAATGTACACAAGCGGTCTAATTTTTGCAAAGCAACCCTTACACGTATAGGAATCTATTTTTAGAATGCCGTTGCTTTGCTTCCTTCTCTCTCCCTCTCTCTTGCTATCTCGCTCACGACACTTCGCGCTGTGAAAAAGTCAAAATTCAATTTTTGTTCAATTGTCGATTCTTGAATTATGTTGACGAAAAGGAATCGATCTAAAAGATGCATTGCTCATGCGAATTATAAGCGGACTGTGGCGCTCTGCGTATGTTGGTGACCCGTGGATAATGGAATTGAGTTCCATGTTCGAATCCACTTAACTTAATTTTTTAAGTTTTTTTTTATTTTATTATTTTTTTAGCTGTACCTTGTTTTATTATTTTTTTTAAATAGATAGATTTTTAATTTTTTAGTTTGTTTTTAGTTTTTTTATTATCTTAAATTATGTTTTTTAGCCGAAATTTTTTTTGATGTACAGATTGTGACTTTAGCAATTAATCGCTCCTATAGATATATTTTTTTCTGTAAATTACATATCAAAGGCTTTAAAAAAATATCTAATACCAATAAAAACATGAACACAATAAGTAATTCACTTTGAATAAAAGCGTAATGTGTACTCGAGAAAACGATTTTTCATTATATTTTGTTGAATATGGTGAGTGCAAAATGAAAATTTTTGATAAATAGATTAATGCTTTACTGTTCAAAGATCCCCAGATATTTATTTATTTTTGACGAAGTATATTTAGCTTATTGCTACTTTTACATTTGTCTGGGGAGTCTAGCCACTAACAATGTTTGTACAGCAAAACTCTAATCAATTTATCTAACATTAGCGTTTTATGTGAATGTTCATGATTTTCATTAATTTAAAAAAAAAAACAATTGCATAAAAAAAAAAAGTTGTTCCCAGTCGACCTGCAATTCCCGCGGCTGAGCGGCTAGACCCCTGGCCTGTAGGCCATTGACACCTCAAGTTAGTCAAATGCGACATTGAGCCCTTATTGCAGCAGACCACACGAAATGGTTCACCAACACAACCAAAGAGCTTTACACGGACAACGCACACTAGCAAAATCGAAAATCCACATCGAAAATCCACACCAAACATTTTGCCGTACATTCCGTTGTATGGCTGTTACGCATCTTGTTATTCTATGGTTTCTGATGAAACCAACTGTCAGTCAGCGTATAACATGACACCCTACTTAACGCATCGAAATGTCTCATCTTCGAACCTGACCTGTGTCCTATTTCGTAGTCGAAATCATGTAGGTACATCGCCCATCTAGACGCTCTCAACGGAATCTCTTTCTTCTTCATGGTCATGGTAAAAGCATTACAGTCCGTAATTATTTTAAGCATCTTCCCTAGAACGTACACCCGCCGCTTTGCCAAGGCTCCAATAACTGCAAGTACTTCCAGTTCATAGGAATGATACTTTTCCTCACATGGCTTGGTTTTACGACTCATGTAGAAAACTGGATAGAAGCCAAGCGGCTCCAAACCCGAACTTGGATGCATTGGTATGAATTTCTGTGTCAAGCGAATGCTTATAGAGCTTCAGAACTGGTCCACTGATCAACGCTTCTTTAAGCTTTTAAAATGCTGCTAATTGCTGGTCTTGAAACTCGAATTTCACCTCCTTGCGCAACATGTACAATTACGGCGTATCCTTCCACAAACCTACGGAAGTACGACGTCAATCCTAAGAATCTTTGGACTCCTTTCTTGTTGCGCGGAATCGGAAAATCAGCAACTGCTTGAGTTTTTTCATTACCTGGCTTGATGGTACCGTTTTCAACGATAAAGCCTAAGAAGTTAACTTTTCGCTTCGACACCTGACACTTACTCCAATTAATGCGCAAGCCATTTCCTTGTGCCACTTCCAAAACCCGCTTTAACTTCTGCACGCCCTCATCGATACTCTTGCTCGAAATGATAATATCGTCCATGTATACAACCGCATCCTCTTTCTTAATTGAATCACGCATAACTGCCATAATAAACCTGGTAAACACTGCTGGAGAGTTTGTTATACCGAAGGGTACATACAGGAACTCATACTGACCACTCTGAGTTACGAACGATGCATACTTTTGGGACTCTGGCGAAACAGGCACATGAAAAAAACCATTAGTCAAATCTAGAGTTGTAAAAACTTGTCTACCTTGTAGCTTTTCGATCACACAGTACATTTGAGCTGTTGGGAAGTTATCTCGGACAATCTTTTCATTTTACTTTCTATAATCGCAACACAATCGCTTCTTCCCGTTCTCCTTATCTAAAAGTACCACTGGCTAAGCAAACTCGGATGTACTTGACTTGATTATTCCTTCCCCTGATTATTCCTTGTGAGATTTCTTTCTGGATTGTAATTATCGATCAATGACTCCACTTCAGAAGCTACCTCCTGACTAAAGTGCTCCAAATCTTCTGCCTAAACTGTCTTAGAGTCTTTCGTGCTGATCATGCATACACTTTGATTTTGCTAATTAGCTGCATACAATTACTTTGCCCTGCCTGGTTATCGTCTGATCCTGTCATTGGTCTTTGCTGAACACTTGGAACTCTTGGCGAAAATATAGTGCCAGACTTTGTTACCATCATGTCAACGCTGTTTAAGATTGTTGTGCGTTAGATTGCGTCAAACTTCATATCATCATCAGGTATGACATGAAACTCGATCGACATGTCGATTCCATCGATAACGACTTTTGTAACGAAGCTTCTGAGTGTTAGCACCTGACTTTCACCGATACCTGTCAAAACTCTCTGACGACCCATCAGATCTCTCGTCTCGCTTCTCTCCATTTTACAACTTTGTCCTGTAGATTATTAAGATTAAACAATGTTTTCTAAAATGTAGTATCAAAAGCAAATTGTAAATAGATTAACCACCCTGTCTCTGGAATTGCTTGACTTCAATGTTACTACTACTTTACAAACGACTTAAAATAAACTTTCTGGCAACACTCCACCAAAAGTTCAGCCACTCGCTCAATGATGTCGCTTTTGGTCGTCGTCGTACTTCCTTCCCACGCTTCCCGCTTTTGTAGCGTCACACATACAATGAAGACTTGCAAACTCAATTGGAACTTTCTGGATGTCTTCGTCTGCTGCCAAGATCTGTGCACCAGCCTTCCTATTGCACAATCCTGCACGCATGCTCCGATGACCACACCAGACCCAATGTCTTGCTCGCTGTATCTCCACTGCTTCCATCCCGTGTCTGCTGCTCCTCCTAGATCTCCAGCCACGATCCGCTGCCTCTTAATAATCCTTCCAGCACTTCGGCCTCTAGTTCTCCAAGTTCTTGCCTTTGCAAAAGCCACCAACTGTGTCTGCTTTCAACGCCAGCCTTCTGTGTCACACCCTAGCCAAATTGCTTATGACGGTTTGAAGATATCTAGCCGATTTGCTCAATTTCACCAGCTTTCTGCTTACGCCGCACTCCACGTGTTTTTGTCAAACTGAAAGTTCTGTCGAATGGTTGGCTATATCCCTGTTGATCCCCCAAAAATTGCAGGGTCCTCTTTTTAGAAAAGATAATGCTGACTTAAATAGTATGATGGTTCTGGCAGCGAGTGAGTATGGCGGTGCGTTGCCAATTTTCACTCACGTTGCATCTGGGTATCGAGTACAACTTTGGACTATCGAGTATTACTTAGGAATATCGAGTACAGAAAGGTAAAGATATTGGATCAGTAGGTGAGACCGCTTCTAGTGGCCCTTGTCTCTCCACTACCGCATCCCACATACATTTCAGTTAAAATTGTTTTTCAAGCATAAGTATTGTGGGCGCCACGGGCTTGGGTGGTTTGTGGGCGTTAGAGTAGGCTTGGCAAACTTTTTTTGGATCAACCGATTGTTACTGACGAGACTAATACATTTCAGTTAAAATTTTTTTTGGACCAATTTTAGCATTGTATGTTCTGGACCAGAAATGTTGTCGCTGGTGCGGGGGCGCTTATCGCGAGCGGAAGTTGTTGTTGTGGAACCCTCTGGGGGCCGCGCTCACTCCCCCTCCCCCTTCCCCACCCGCTTGTCCTGGGACTTGACCCTCTGGGGGTTGCGCTCACTTCCCCTCCCACTTCCCCTCCCGCTTGTCCTCGGACTCTCACTCTCTTTTGCGACAACGCCCACTCCCCCCTCCCCACCCACTTCCCCACCCACTTGTCCTCTCACTCTCGTTTAAAAGTTATATATATTGTTATCGTGAAACATTGTTGTATATATATATTGTTGTTATCACTTACCACAAGTATTTATTTTATTTAAATATACATAAGTATTTATCGCAAACTTTCTGAGAGTATTTATTTTATTGAAATATTTTATCGCAAACTTTCTCAGATTTTTTCGTCTCGCAAACTAGTATAAATATGAGATGTAGAGTACTGGAGTAATTCAGAAAGCAGAAGTCAAATTCAGAGCAAGAAGTCACTCGCACTATTTGAAGAATCCTTCATCATCATCATCAGCAGCAGCAGCAGCAGCATGTCTAACTTTGCAGATCAGTGGAACGAGCTTGGCGCCGTCTCTCTACCCCCAATAAAGAGTGTTAAAGCTCTCCCGTTCAACTCACCGATCGCGATAGAGAACGCCGAAGTGAAGCGGACACGCTTCGGCAACAAAATTATGCTTACATTTAAAGATCTTGTGGTGTTCTTACTAGAACGCTTTAGTACGCTGACACCGAAAGCTGTGGAGCACATTGAGACAAGGGGCTGCAAGCTAGTCAAACTTAAATCGGAAGGGGAAAATTATACTTTAAGTTTTTGTAACGAAGAAAAAAAATAAAACGAAAAATCAATAAACTTTTTTAATTAATATTTAATACAAAAAAAAAACAAAAATGGCTTGTGCTTTACATAACAATAACAATCCTGGGCCTATTAACAATCCTGTCGCTGGTGAAATACGATATTGTGATGTCTGTAATCTAAATGTTGCTAAAATTAGTTGGTCGCATCACTTACGCACCAACTTGCATAAACAATTATCTGGTGCGCAAATAAGAGATAACTTGCGGTGTATAAGAAGTGCATTTCGCAATCGTATTGAAACTTATATAATCACAAATCACAATAAAGAATGCTTGGATATCAAATTATTTCAACAATCAATCAAAGAACAAGTGATCACTCTACTCCAAGAAGCTCAAAAAAAACACGTCAATATCAAATTTAATTTTGAACAATTCTGTAATTATGTTTTGATTAAAGACAGTGAAGATCATTGTGAAATAAATCTAAAGTCATTTCAAACAAAAATTCAAGCCTTATCCCCAACAACGAGTCAGACTGAAAGTCTAAATGAAATAATCAATAATTTAAATGACTATATAAAAACTGAAATGAGCGAGTTTCAAGAACGAGACAGTGGCTGGTCCCTAATTGAAATAGTTCATTTAGAAGTTAATATAAATAAATATCAACTCATAAAGGGCTCCAATTTCATTGATTTGCCAAGAGAAATAGTAAACAGAAAAGCCTGCATCAACGTGCAAAATAGAGACGAATATTGTTTTAAATGGGCATTAATATCGGCTTTTGTGAAATTTCCTTATCATAATTACAACATTACGTCGGATATAATAAATATAAATAATAAATCGTTAAATTTTAGTGGGTTAAAATTTCCCACACCGGTCGATAGCATAAAAATATTTGAAGAAAATAATCCAGAAATTAGTATAACTGTGTTGGGTGTAGACAGCCATGAAAAAACAATCATCGATCCATATTATTTAACTAATAATAAAACTAGCAACGTCTTACACACTATATATCTATTACTTCTCGAGAAGGATGACAAATATCACTATGCTTGGATAAAAATATTTCCAAGTTAGTATTAAATTTTCGGCCAAAGAGCTAGTGGGATGGCTCTGAGGGCGCCGAGCTGAAGGCTACCGAACGGGTCGCAGGTTGCGGATAGCGAGCGCCCTGGTTCTCCAGGGTAGCTACGAATAAGCGTGGAAGTTGGTTACGGCCCGGCTACCGCCAAGCCCCCAACACGAAGCGCAAATAAGTAGCCCCGGACAGTCAGCGGGTATCTGCGCCGTAGCAGTACCGACGTCGCGCTTGTGCTGCCGCCTCCGACAAATAGCTCACACACACCCCTTCCCACACTCTTTGAACCTACCTCTTCCCTACCCACACAACTCATCTCACCCCGGGCTGGACTAAGGTGTCACTCGTACCGTGCCGAGAGTCAATCTGGCTGGGAGCCCGAGTCATCAAATAACTCAGTCTCAAACGGTGAGCTCAGGCAAGTGGCGACCGCCTGTTCTAAGTCAGCCTTACCCGGGTACGGCGGATCTCTGCCCGGGTGGACCTGTCCTTTCTCCGCAGCTCGTGGGATTTAACATGGAGAACTCAAATAACAATAAACAAACAGACTGCACAAAACGAGAGCCCGACACTCTTATAAAGTCGGAAGTCGTAACCAACGACGAAAGAAAGAGCAAGATCACGGCTCTGACTACCCCAGTCCACGTGACGTCTACCCCTGCCAAGGCCAGCGAACAACGCAGCCGGCTAAGCCCAACTCGCCATAGCGACAAGCCCAAGCCTCCCACCAGCGTAGGTGTGGCTAACCAGTCACTCCAACCTGAGGGGAGCGCCAAAGCCGGTCTCGTGGTGAGTACCAGGGCAAAGGAGTTCAAGAGGGTTCCACCTAACCAGGCTGGACCTCTTGAAAGAAAGAAGGCTTCCAGGATCCTCAAACGGCTGGCCACCAATCCGATACGTGAGGATCAGACTTCGAAATTGGATTACCAGAAAATCCAAGAGGACATAGCCTGGGCGAAGGCAGTTATCCCAGATTTCGACATCGCTATGACTACCAGCAACAAGCGTGAGAGGTCGATGGAGTCAGCTCAACCAGCGAGCAAGAAGGCCAAAGTAACCAACCGCGGCACATGGTCGAGATCCTTTGCGGAAGTGGTAAAGGATCGGAAGATCATTGGAGTCATCGACCAGAGCGATGAAGGCGGAAGGATCCCAAGAAACCATTGGGGTCTGGTTAGACGGGCCCTTGCGACAGTGGCCTTGAAAGTGCTGGACGAAAACCCAGGACCGCCACCCGATTGCACAGATGCAGGGTGGTACCAGGGCAACGTAAAGTTGATCGCCTGCGAAGACGAGAGATCGGCAGCACTCTACAAGGCTGCAATTGACAAAGTCGGCGAGGTCTACCCCGGGGCCAAGCTGGCAGTTTGTGAGGCTGCAGACATCCCGTCTCGACCGAGAGCGAGGGTGTGGCTGCCGTCTGAACCATCGGAACCAGAGGCTATACTCAGCCTGCTGACCAGGTTCAACCCAAAACTTCCAACAGACGGTTGGAAGGTGGTCAAGGTGGAGAAGACCGAGCGAGTCACCATGAGCGTGGTCATCCTCCTGAACCAGGCATGCTTGGAACCCCTCGCAGCCCAGCAGCACCGAGTGAACTACGGGTTCGATAAGGTGCAGCTTCGTATTTACGACACAGACAAGATAGCGGCAGACAACCTGGCTGCCTGTGCGTCGTACGAACCCCCGAGCGACGACGAACCAGATCACGAGGAGGCCACCCTCACCGGCTACGTGTCAACCGACTCGGAGCTGACGGAGAGCCTGAAACAGCTGTGCACCCAGGACACAGCCCGACCAGGGCGCTCTGTCCTCCAGGACATAGCGGAGGAAGCGGAGGGAACCCAGCCCGACCCCAGTCCCAAAGATGGTGCAGTTTCTGCAAATTAATCTGCACCACAGCAAGGCAGCATCCGCTGCCCTCCTCACCCGCCTGGCAACAGGCAACATAGACGTAGTCCTCATTCAAGAGCCATGGATTGTTGGTAACAACATCTGTGGCTTATCAACCCCCCTATACAAGCTTTTTTACACCAAGGACAAGGGTAAAACCAGAACCTGCATTCTCACAAAAACACACTTTAACACATTTCTTATTCCACAGTTTAGCGAAGGCGACCTTACCACGGTCAGGCTGGAGCTAAGCGAACACACCCATCACACCATAGCATCATTCTATCTGGCTCACGACCACGAAGGGCCACTACCAAACACCACTACACAACAACTCATACACACTCACTCATCTAAGGAACTCATCCTGGGTGGGGACGCTAACTCTCACCACACACAATGGGGAAGTACAAACACCAACGAAAGGGGTGAGTTACTCTACGATTATCTCCTTCAATCAAATCTATTCATCTGCAACAAAGGTAATGACCCAACTTTCATCACTAGAAATAGGAGGGAAGTACTAGACATTACTCTAATATCTGATCCCCTACTTAACCAACTTGAAACGTGGAAGGTGGGGACCGAACACTCATTCTCAGACCACCGGTACATAGAATTTACAATAAGTCTAGACCATCCTCCAGCCGAGAACATCACTAATCTAAGATTAACCAACTGGGGATACTACAAAAATCTCCTCAGCAGGAACCTACTCGCTCCCCCGACACGCATACACAACCGTCAAGAATTAGATAACCTAGTTAACACTTTTACCGATATCTGCGGGGAGGCCTTAAAAAGGGCTTGCCCAAGTAGAACAGGCAAAACAAAGCACAAACCCCCATGGTGGAACCCAACCCTGGCGAACCTTAAAAGAGAGTGTAGAACTTACTTCAATAAAGCTAAATATAACAATAGCGAATCCTCCTGGAATCTATATCATTCAAAACTAAGCCTATACAAAAAGGAAATAAGAATATCAAAACGAAGAGCCTGGGCTAATTTCTGCAGTAGCATAGAATCTACTGCGGAGGCATCCAGACTCAGAAGAATTCTAGCTAAAGCTCCAGCTACCATTGGCTATCTTAAAACCAATGATGATGGCTGGACGGAAAACAGTCAGGAAACCCTTGAACTGCTGTTAGACACACACTTCCCTAACAATACCCAGGTAGTGGAGGACCTCCACATAGAGGAGAATCTAGACGACCAGAGTATTGCCAACATTTCAAACCCTGACCGCATTCAGTGGGCTGTTAACTCTTTTAAGCCCTTCAAATCACCTGGCCCAGATGGGTTCTTCCCGGCCCAGCTACAACGGACATTAGATATGTCCCTTCCCTGGCTGACAGCGATCTTCCACGGCTGCCTTGCTCTAAACCATATTCCAACAAGGTGGCTGGACGTTAAGGTAATTTTTATACCGAAAGCCGGCAAGCCCTCCCACACCAACCCAAAGGACTTCCGCCCGATCAGTCTCTCTTCCTTCTTGTTGAAGACCCTGGAAAGGCTAATTGACACCCATATCAGACTAACCATCGACCATAGCCTACTCTCTGACGCACAGCATGCGTACCGTAAGGGTAGATCAACCGATACCGCCCTCCACTCTCTAGTGTACAGTATAGAACGAGGCTTCCACAATAAGGAATACTCTCTTGCAGCGTTTCTAGACATAGAAGGCGCCTTCAACAACGTCACCCCAACGGCGATCACTGGTGCTCTGACTGAACTGGGCATTGAGCGGCCCATAGTGGGACTCATACACACCATGCTAACCAGCAGGGTAGTGCACTCCACTATGGGATCGGCCCTCTCGACCAGGAATGTCAGTAGAGGAACCCCACAAGGGGGAGTACTCTCACCTCTTCTATGGGTTTTGGTGGTCAACAAACTGCTATCACTTCTAGAAGAGGCGGGCACAAAAGTGGTAGCCTACGCGGATGACGTGGTTATCCTACTGCAGGGCAAATTCCCGCAAACCCTTTGTAATCTGATGGAGACAGCCCTATCCACCCTTTCCCGGTGGACGGCTGGCTGTGGACTGGGAGTTAACCCGGAAAAGACCGAACTAGTTCTCTTTACAAGGAAGTACAAGATACCAATTCTAGTTCCCCCAAAACTACACCAAACGCGCCTAACCTTCAGCAACCAAGCAAAGTACCTAGGTGTCATTCTTGACAAAAAGCTCCTCTGGACTGACAACATCCTAGATCGCACACGCAAAGCGGCCATAGCCCTCTTCGCTTGTAAAAAAGCCATAGGGAGGAAGTGGGGTTTCTCCCCCATGATAGTTCACTGGCTATATACTGCAATAGTCAGGCCCATTCTCCTCTACGGAAACATCGTTTGGTGGCCTTCTCTAGATAAGAACTGCAACCTCCGGATCCTTCACAAGATCCAAAGGAGCGCAGAACTCTGCATCAGTGGGGCGCTGCGCACTACCGCCACTGAGGCTCTAAACACAATTCTCGATCTCCAACCCCTGGACCTACTTGCCAAAAGCTGGGCATCTGCAACAGCGCTGAGGCTCCGTGAAGCAGCGGCATGGACAACGGGCTCCACGGGTCACTCCATTATCCTATCAAAACATTCACCCCTACCACGTTATACAGACTACGTCCCACCCATAGTCAACTTCGAAAGAAGATACAAAATTCATATACCCACCCGTTCAGACTGGGACAACCTCCCACATCAATTCGTAAACGCCGTCAACATATACACGGACGGCTCCAAGTTTAACTCCCAAACAGGTGGGGGAGTCTTCTCCCCCGAATTAGACATAAAAGTCTCATTCCGCCTACCAGACCACTGTAGTGTTTTCCAAGCGGAAGTGATGGCAATTCAGGAAGCCACTACCCACCTGAACACGTCTGTACATAAGGACAGTGATATCTTCATATTCTCGGATAGTCAAGCTGCCCTCCGGGCCCTCGACTCCTACACAACGAGCTCAAAAACAATCTCTGAATGCCGCAAATCTCTTAACGAGATGGCCACTCATCTGAGAATCAGCCTCATCTGGGTGCCTGGGCACCGCAACATTGAGGGCAACTGCATAGCAGACGAGCTGGCAAGACAGGGGACAACCGCCGATATCCTTCGTGATAAGGACACGGTAGGGATGCCCATGGCTACCTGCAAGCTCCATCTCAGGCAGAGATTGTATACTCTTTCCAATAACCGTTGGAACTCAATCTCAACATGCCACAATTCTAGACTCACATGGCCAAACTATAACACGAAAAGAACAAAAACTCTCCTACAATGTAGTAGGGAGGACATCTCCACTCTCCTAAATGCCCTCACGGGCCACTGTCTTATAGGGACTCATGCGATAAGGCTGGGTTTAAGTAACCACGACTTCTGCCGCAGCTGCAAGGAGATAGACGAAGAGGAGAGCATCGAACACCTCCTATGCTTCTGCCCAGCGCATAACCTAAAGCGCTTTCAAACCCTAGGTAGCTACACACTTCCGAACCTTGCGGCCATTCAGGACGTAAGCATTCAAAAATTACTATGCTTCTTAAGAAGAACAGAATACTTCGAGAAGGCAGAAAACCCATGAGCTAGGGAAACGGATCTTTCAGAGATCATGTGGTATCACAAGGGGCCCATTGTGGCCTAAGTGAGGGGACTAATAGTTAGTCTCCAACCACTCCTACCTAACCTAACCTAGTATTAAATTAGAAAATTAAAAAAAAAATTATATTTATTTTATTGCTTCTCCATTAGATTACTTCGCAAACAAATAACGAAAAGTACGAGGAAGATTCTTCTATGCAATGGCTGTTTTCAACATTTCGACAATAGCGACAAACTGGAACGCCATATTATGGAGTGTAATAGAATTATAACTGAGATGCCCTCAAATGAAACGGAGATTTTAAGATTTAAAAATTTTAATGTTCCTTTTGTAGCATATGCTGATTTTGAGTGTATTTTAGAAGGGATGAATCTGAAAACTTCGGATAACATAAATTTAATTCAAAAGCATATTCCGTATGCATATAGTTATTATATAAAGTGTTCATTTGACAATAGTTTGGATATATATCGAATATATTATGGCGAAGATTGTGCAGCACATTTTGTTGAGAACATATATAACGATTGTTTAATGTTATATCAAAATCACTTAAATGTAACAATACCCTTACAAGAGTGGTCAAAAGTATTTTCACAAAAAAAGTTAACAAGATGTAAGTTTAAATTATGAGTATATATAACTTTTGTTTTGTGAAAATAATTTTGACCACCCCTGTATATCCGCTATCAATGGAGCAACAAAAAATAATTGACTTAGAACAAATTGTAGTATATGCGGTAATTTATTCACTGATCAATCTAAAAGAGTTCTAGACCATTGTCACATAACAGGCAAATATAGAGGTGTAGCTCATACACTCAGGGAAAAATCCGTTCTCATCGTTCTCGATTTCAGCATTTTCGATCTCAAAAGTGAGCCAAGAACGACTCATACTAAAAATACTAAAATCGTCATCGAAGTCTTCTCGGTTTGAGAACGGGCCTTTGAGAATGGTCGATCTTGATTTCAATATGAATCTTTCTTGGTTTCAACATCGAATATATCTCGATTTCGAGAATAACCGTTCTCGGTTTCAACATCAAATAGATCTCGATTTCGAGAAGAACCGTTCTCGGTTTCAACATCGCAACGATATCGCTTCCAGAACACATTCTCAATAAAATGCTAAATTTTTTAAATTTATATATATTTTAGCCTTACGGCTTTAATGTCATTATTAAGGGTAAAATTTAGTTTTTTAATGGTTTTTTTTACAATGTATGATCTTAAATATAAACTTAAAGTAAATTCAAGCGATTTTTGTTTTAAATCGTCTATGATGACGATGCGTGAATAATTATAAATGGCTGTATTGTTGATCCCTCTAAGTACTTTTCCCTGACTATATTGTTGATACGACGTTCATAGTCATTCAAGCTTGAAAGCCGTTTTTGGCTCCTTTTCCCGTTTTGATTCAAGGTCCGAGATGTCGGCGGCAAGACGGCATTAAGTAAAATAAGGGTCAATTAATCCTGGGCATCTGTAAAAATAATAATTATGTAGTTATGACAACACTTTTTGCTTAAGGAGAAAACTTACCAACGTTGGCGCGTTCTACATCAAGTAGTTGTCGCATGCAGTCTTCGATGTGGATGTGCCGTTTGAAATATATCAAAATTTTGTCCTTAAAGTTGTTGACGTGAACACTGTTCCACCTATCGAACGGGAGATTTGTCTTTCCTCGGTAAAGGAAATCAAACTCAACCTCGATCTATGGGAAAATATACAATACATAAATCACTCTTAAATGTTTTTAAGTTTTTTCTAATTTCTAGGTCAACCAATGGAAAAAATTTGTAACATTGTTAAGATATCTGAAGTAAACAACATGGCATCCTTACTTTTTTTGTTTATAGGCGCCGCTTATTTCGATAACTTCGATAACGGTAACTTCAAGAGCAGAGTTTGGTCTCTCTCCTCTCCTCTCCTGTCACTCTCATTTTTTCTACGTCTTCCCCTCACGTCCCTCGTCAACAACCACAGAACCGAGATTGATTTTAGTTCGGAATACTAAAATCGACATCGCTTCCGTCATGAAACCGAGGTGAAAAATGTGAGAAGACACAATACTAAAACCGAGAAGAACCGATCTCGGTTTTTTCCGTTCTCAATTTTTCTGGGTGTAATAATTGCAATTTAAACTATAAATTAGCAAAAAATTTCCCAATATTTTTCCATAATCTCCCGGCATACGATGCTCATTTATTTGTGAAAGAAATAATTAAAATTCCTGGTGAAATTTCTATAATTCCGCTAAACAAAGAGTTTTATATTTCGATCTCAAAGAAAATTTATATAAATCCCATTGAAATGTTAGAACTTCGATTTTTAGATTCATTTGGATTTATGTCTTCCAGTTTAGACAGCTTAGTCAGCCAGTTATTTAAAAGAAGAAAGTCTAACCACAATAATGTCGTTTTTCACGGACTCGAACAAATTTCAAATGGTTAAACGTAAAGGCATACTTCCGTATAGCTATTTAAATTCAGTTGAACGCTTGTCAGATACACAATTACCGACGCGCGAAAATTTTTATAATCAATTAACTGATAGACACTGTTCTGAAGAGAGTTATCAGCACGCTCAAAACGTTTGGAATGCCTTCGAGTGGACAAATTTATTAGATTATTTATTGTTATATTTGAAGGTAGATGTGCTGTTGCTATGTGATGTCTTTGAGAATTTTAGAAAAGTATGTAAAAAAATCTATAATTTAGATCCTTGTCAATATTATACAACTCCTGGTCTATCATGGGATGCTATGTTGAAGACAACTAACATTGAATTAGAACTACTCACAGATATTGATATGTATAATTTTATAATGAAAGGTGCTAGAGGCGGTCTTGTTCAATGTAGTAAACGTCATTCTATTGCAAATAAAAAATATCTAAATAACGATTACGACTGTCAGAAAGAATCAAAATATATTGAATACTTAGATGTTAATAATTTATATGGGTATGCTATGTCACAAGCTATTCCATATAAAAATTTTAAATGGCTAGAAAAAACGGAAGAGGGAAATTTTGAAAATTTTGATTTAAACACGTGAGGTGGATTTGGAATACACTGAAAACTTACACAGCCAGCACAATGATTTACCATTTTGTTCGCAAAAAAAAAAAATGAAAGTATGCAACAATCAAAATTGATTGCAGACTTGACAAACAAATATAATTATATAACTATAGAAATTTGCAGCAATGTCTTCGGCATGGACTGATTTAAAAAAAAATCATAAAATATTACAATTTGATCAATCTGATTGGCTTAAAAATTGATTGCCACAATCATCACAGAACATTGGCTGTTAATGATTTTGAAAAGAATTTTTTCAAACTGCTAAACAATGCAGTCTATGGCAAGACTATGGAGAATGTCGACAAGAGAAAATCAATTAAATTAGTGTCCAGGTGGGAGAGTTATGTTAAAAAATTGGGAGCTAGAGCACTTATCTCAAAATTTAATTTTAAGAATATATTACAATAAGCCGATGATTTCTTTGCAATTCAAATGAAAAAAGTGCATGTTCTCTATAATAAGCCTGTCTACATTGGCTTCACCGTTATAGAATTATCAAAATTTAAAATTAACAATTTTCACTATGACTATATGAAGCCGAAATATCAAGAAAATGTCAATTTAATGTATATGGATACTGATTCTTTTATCTATGATATTAAGACTATAGATTTTTATGATGACATTCGTTTTGAAATTGATCAGCATTTCGATACTTCAGAATATGATAGGGATAATGTTTTTAAATTACCATTGATAAACAAAAAAAAATTAGGTATGATGATAGATGAGTGCAGGGGGAATATAATAAAAGAATTTATTGGGCTCAGAGCTAAATTGTATTCAATACAAGTCTCTAAAATAAATAATGCTGAAACAACGGAGATCAAAAAAATTAAAGGAGTAAAGGCGAGTGTGACGTCAAAATTAACTATAAACGATTTTCGAGATTGCTTGCATAAAAAAATAAAGCAAGTTGGAACAATGTACTTATTTAAATCGAAATTACATCAAATTTATACGCAAGACTATACAAAAGTCACCCTAAGCTATTTAGATGATAAGCGCTATGTACAAGATCATAATATAGACACCCTTGCATGGGGTCATAAAGACATAGCCTACTAAGCTAAGCTAAAAATAAAAAAAAATGTTTTTTTATACAAATATATTACATTTTATTTTTTCGAAATAAAAAATTTTAAACATAAATGACCACAGTTATATGTATTGAATTTTTGCTCATTTCTATAGTTATATTCAATGGGTGGTATTAAATATTTCACAATTTCAATGGGCGGTTGCAAATCCCCAAAACTGTCAAAGTATTCTTTATAATTTCTATTCTTGAAATATGCTACCCAATGCGTGCCACTACCGCTTTCGTTATCTAAATTAAGTATCCCACATTCGTTGGTCCATGGTTTCTTGGGGAGACGATCACGCATAAAAACACCACGAAAGAGTCTAAAATGCTGTTTACCAAAATCAATTAAATCAATATCGGTAAGTGCTTGTTTGGGTAGCATATCTATTAGTTTTTTGCTGAATATGGCTTGTAAAAAAGTCCATAGCCTTTCTTATATGGCTTCAGGAAAAGTCCCTTTTCCATCTTTACCATTTTTGACAGCGTTTATTGCTTTAGCAACAGCAGAGCCACCACTAGCAAGACCACTAAGTGCACCAAGTGTAGTCAATATTGGTATCAACGGTAGGAATCCACCAATTTTTTGTAATGGTATCACCCTCGGAATATTGGGGATATTGTTCGCTAGACCTAGTCGACCTCGTCGACCTCGTCCTCGTTGACCTCGATAAAAACTTGGTGGGATTGAGATATCTGAATTGCTCCATCGATACTCGTAGGATTTCTTGGTTTCAAAATTCGTCTCGTTTGACTCACAATGCTTGCGAATGATTTTTTTTGTTTGTCGATGACGTCGACGTTGTTTTTTATTACTAGCTGATTTCCTCTTACGTTGACGTCGACGAGATTTGTTCTTAGTCATACCTAGACTGAATTTAACTTTTGTTTTCATAGCGTTTGTCACAAACCAAGCAGCAGAACGTTCTTTTAGACCGCTATCTTTTGCTTTAAAACGTTCCCACGCTCTTTCAGCTAATATATCATCGGCCTGGTGACGATATTTCAAGTCTTTGAATTGTGAATATGCAATATCGTGCTCTCGACATGCTGCATCTAGCGGATGAATCCCTTTGTCTCCACGTTTCAAACGCTCTGCAAGTTTTGTGCCTGGTCCACAAAATTGATATCCTGGCAAATGAAGTTCAATTGGTAGTTTGTTAATCAAGTTGTTTACGATTCCACTACCAATTCGATACTGATATGAATTTAATTTATGTTTATAATTTATAAGCATTATTGCATTTCTGTTTTTTTTGTTTATGACTATTCTGTTTCGATGACAATCGTATATTAAACAAAAATGAAATATATACTCAAATATTTATAGTATTTTCATTAGTAGTTGCAAAAATTTGTTCAATAAAACAGCAACAACAACAAGAACAATAGCAACAACAACAACAATAGCAACAACAACAACAACAGCAACAAAAACAAAATGAGATTTATAAAACAAAGCAGACAAATGAAAGTTCGAAATGTCGATCAAATTTGTGGTGAGGGGGATAGGAGCGGAAAAATTACACATAACCCATTGTTCCCGAATTCGATACGCGCTCTAATTGTGGGACCATCTAATTGTGAAAGACAAACGTAATGATAAGTTTGATCAAAAGTCCCAATGGACTTAAATTTCAAAATATATACGTTTATTCAAAATCGTGTATCAGCCAAAGTATGAATATTAAATGAAATTGATTAAACCAATTAAGGGGATACACATGTCTACGTTTTCAGACAAGGAAAAAGTCGTCAGTCCAGAAAGAGCTGGACCACACTCAATAATGATATTTGATGACGTAATCTGTGATAAGCAAACAGCAATAAGAGATTATTTCTGTATGGGCCGCCACAAACACATAGACTCCTTCTATCTGTGTCAAACTTATTCAAAAATACCAAAACATTTAATACGTGACAACGCTAATTTGATTATAATTTTTAAACAAGATGAAATGAATATTAAACATATTTACAATGATCATGTTATAGGCGATATGACTTTTAAGCAATTTATAAAAATTTGTGAGCAATGCTGGAAGCAAAAATATGAATTTTTTCTCATAAGTAAAGATAATGGTATTGATAAAGGACGATATAGAAAAGTATTCGATAGTTTTATACATCTATAAACACACACACACACACACACACACACAGCTCTCGATCAGCTCTGGATCAGCTCTGTATCAGCTTTGGATCAGCTATATATATATATATATATATAATATCATATATTTTACTATTAAATAATTGGATTTTAAACAAACAACAACAACAACAACAACAACAGCAACTACTACAACAGCAGCAGCAGCAAGACTAACATGTTGAAATGCTTAAACACAAAAAACGATACTCTCCAAAGAGGGTTATGCGAAGAAGACTAGACACCGACGACAACGACGATTTTTCCTATAATGCAAACAGAAAGAAAAGAAGACCATCTCAACGAAGAAACACCCAGCATGAGGATGCTGCTGCTGCTACTGCTGCTAACAATGACAATGGTGATGATGTTGATGTGTTTGATAGGGAATTTAATCGTCCGCAAATAACGAGTTTTCCAATAACCAACAACAAGGAAGAACGCTATAGTCGAGTACCTCGACTATCAGATACCCGTTACTCAGCTAAAGGGACCAAAGGAAAATAGAGATATGCAAGCAGCAAAGCGAGATTGAAATGCGCCACCTACCGGCGGTAGACAGATTTAAGCGATGTGGGCGTTAGAGTGGGCGTGGCAAAGTTTTTTTTGGATCAATCGATAGGTATTGACGAGACCAATACATTTCAGTTAAAATTTTTAATCTAGCATGAAAATTGTGGGCGCCACAGGCTTGGGCGGTTTGTGGGCGTTAGAGTGGGCGTGGCATATTCGCGTAACAAACATGCGCTGCGCTCAAGTCTACGGAATCTAAATCTGAAATTCCATTTCTCTATCTTTGATATTTTCCGAGATATCCGCGTTCATATTTACGATTTTTTGAAGTATGTGGTCGGTTTTTGGGCGTTTAAGTGGGCGTGGCAAACTTTTTTTGGTTCAATCGATAGGTATTGATGAGAACAATACATTTCAGTTAAAATTTTTTATTCTAGCATCAAAACTGTAGGAGCCACAGTTTTGGGCGGTTTGTGGGCGTTAGAGTGGGCGTGGCACTCTACTGAAGCAAACTTGCGCTGCGTAAGAAGCTCAGGAATCTGCACGCCAAATCTTAATAGCCTAGCTCTCATAGTTTTCGAGATCTAAGCGTTCATCCGGACCGACGGACAGACGAACATGGCTAGATCGACTCGGATAGTGATCCTGATCAAGAATATGTATACTTTATGGGGTCGGAAGCGCTTCCTTCTGCCTGTTACATACTCTCCGACGAATCTAGTATACCCTTTTACTCTACGAGTAACGGGTATAATGATGTATACATATGTACATTGTCTGACTGACGTCTGACGTCATTGCTTTTCTCAACTCCTTGGGCGGTTTGTGGGCGTGGGAGTGAACTGGCTATTTTTTTTGACAATCAAAGACATTGATTAAACATACAAGCAACATAAATAAACATACATATCTTTTAAAAGACAACAGAAATATTTGCAGCGCTGTAAAATTTTAGCCCGCCAATTTAAAGTGCACGGATTTCGGTCCTTTTCCCCCAAATAAACTTCTCTTTTGGCGCATAAAAATGCACTAAGAAGGGATAAAATGCAAAGAGCAAAAACTCCCTCCCGCGCCTATGCTGTTGCTTTTCAGCAATTTAAGTCCAACAATAATCAGAATTAGGTAATTGAAATTAATAGACCAATGAATTGGTGTTAGGGTAGAGAACAGGAGTCAATTGTTAAATATTTAATAGAATAAGTTAGCCGCGCACTGTACGCTCTTATCGTTGGCAGCGCTTTTCGTTCTCTTTTTTTTTGACCTGCTCTCTTTTAGCGTTGGCAGCGCTGTAACTGTCATTGTTTTTTTTGACCAGCATTTGTTACAGCCTGCGCCAAGAAAGAGAGAGCAAAACATAAAATAGAATAAAAACATTTGTATTAATATATTTTTGTTGAACATAAGCAATCAACAAAATTACAGCAATAAGTAAAGTGGTTAGAGGACAGGGGAAAAAAAGGACAAATAGTTTATTTTTTTGTTCATTATTTAATTGAATAAGTTAGCTGCGCACTTTGTTCTCTCTCCCTTGCTCTCATTTTTCGGCTCTGCTTTTGTTTCAGCCAGCGCCAAGAATGAGAAAGCAACACATAAAATAGACAAAAAACATTTATATTTATGTATGCTTGCTAAACATACACAATTTTAAGGCACATTCTGTATTTCAAAATATTTGGTTGAATAGCTTTGTTTGAAAGTATTCTATTTGCCGCGGATATTAGTTTGCAATTTTTACACCCACACACATGCATAAATACATATGTATGTATGTCGTTTTCTGGCTCTAGTTTCAAGGCTTGTCCTAACTACTTTGGTTTGAGGGCATTGGACTGAAAACGGAAAAGTGTTTTTGGGACAATCTATAGGTATTTATTAAGCTAATACATATTCATTGAAAGAGATAAATAAAGATGTACAGATCTTTAAAGGTTTTTGCCCGTCAATGGGACAAATGGATAAAGGGTTCATTATTCAATAGAATACATAAGTTAGCCGCGCACTTTGCTCTCTCTGAGCGCCGGCAGGGCTTTTTTCTTTGCCGCTAAGTTCGGCCGGCAACTATTTACATACACACGCATACACGCGTAAAAATCTTTCGCACTGTCTGGCTCTGACGTCATAGCTTTTTTTCTTGGGAGGTTTGTGGGCGTTAGAGTGGGCGTAGCAACATTTTTTTTGGGTCAATCGATAGGTATTGACAAGACTAATACATTTCAGTTAAAATTTTCTATCTACCATCAAAACTGTAGGAGCCACAGTTTTGAGAGGTTTGTGGGCGTTAGAGTGGGCGTGGCACTCTACTGAAACAAACTTGCGCTGCGTAAGAAGCTCAGGAATCTGCACGCCAAATCTCAATAGCCTAGCTCTCATAGTTTCCAAGATCTCAGCGTTCATCCGGACAGACGGACAGACGGACAGACGGACATGGCTAGATCGACTCGGCTAGTGATCCTGATCAAGAATATATATTCTTTATGGGGTCGGAAACTCTTCCTTCTGCCTGTTACATACTTTCCGACGAATCTAGTATATCCTTTTACTCTACGAGTAACGGGTATAATTACAGAAAAGCACTTAGGCGGATTACGTTAAATTATATGAGGGCAAACGATTCTTATTTAATATTTATCAATACACAAATGTGGCTAAACTTACATGTATATATTTGTACCAAAAGTGTGCGGGCTCAGACAAGAATGAATGTATATATGTTAAATGAGAAATACTCTCACTTGACGTTTATTATTATAATTTTTCTGCTGTTGCTCTGCTTCTGTTCTCTCTTGTCGCTTCGTCACTCTGCTTTAATTCTGCTGGTTATCTTTCTAAGCCGTCTTACATTTGGCCATTCCTGACTAATAATCTGTCCCAGATGACCAATCATCCTCATTCTCCTGGACATACCCCTACAGCTTCATATAATCACAACTGGTGAACGTGTTAGATGGGACTTCAAAATCTGCTGCCTTCCTTCATATGTTCTGCAAACGAGTTGGCCGTGAAAGCGGAGCCTCTGTCCGAAACTATCCGCACAGGGTTGCCAAAATTTCCGACCAAATCCTTAACTTCTTCAACGTTTCCTCACAGCTTGTAGTTTTTGTTGGAAACAGCCAAATAAATTTTGTAAGAGAATCCACCATCGCAAATATGTACTTATACAGCTTTCCAGTGGCATCCATGGGCCTTAGATGATCAACATGCAGCGTGTGAAGGGGTTGATCACCTTTATCAATACAGCTTAAGATTCCTTCTTTCCTGCCAAGTTTCTTGTTCAAAATTATGCATCTCACACAGTTGTTCTAAGTGAGGAGTCCAACACAATTGTTGAACAGCGTGAACAGTTTTCTGTAGTGCAAAATGACCTGCACTGTGGGCGTCGACTATAACTTATTTTTCCATCGCTTTCGGGATCATGAGGAGGTCGTTGCCTTTCACCTCCCTATAGACAAGTCCAGATTTCATCTTGTAGCCCTCATATGGACAGCTGGTCAGAATTTTCATAACTGCCTTTAGCATATCGTCTTTTCCTTGTGCGACTTTGATCCGAGCAGTGATCTCCGAGGATACGAGCATCACACGGTCGGGATAGCGACTGAGACAGTCAACATGCTTCAACCGTTCTCCAGGTCGATGTTCCACTGCAAACTCGAAATCCTGTAGATAAACAATCCACTGCGTGACTGCTCTTGGCACATCCGCCTTCTGTAGGGTTTGCTTAAATGCAGAGCAATCCGTTACCAGCTTAAATGGCGATCCCAGCAGGTAATGTCTAAATTTCTATACAGCTAGATAAACGGCCTTTGCTTCAAGGATATAACTGTGCTGGCGGGACTCAGCTTCTGATGACTCCTTGCTCCAATATTGTACTGGATGGAGTCTGCCGTCGAACCACTTCATTAAGACCGCAGCAAATCCATCTTTTGATGCATCCGTGTGTAACTCTGTTTTGGCCCCTCTGATATACAACTTTAAAACGGGTTCTTTGGTCAAGGCGTCCTTCAAACTTTGGAATGCGTTCATCTGCGGCTCGGCCATTCGAAAGCAAACATCTTTTCACAGCAGGTCAGTCAATGGGCGTGCAATCTGCGAATAATTCAGTACGAATTTTCTGAAAAATCCAGCCAGCCCCAAAAATGCTTGAACCGCTCTGACGTTTGCTGACCGCAGCTGTCTTTTCTTGCCCAGGCCATACGTTTCCGTCCTCAATGTTGTGGCTTAAAAAATAAATCTTCTTCTGCAAAAAGTGACATTTTCGCCACTTTATCTTTAGGCCAAACGCTCCAGCTGTGTTAAATACCAGTTTCATCTTCTCCAAACATTGCTCTGCAGTTTCGGCGTGAATTAATATGTCATCCATGTACAAGTCTAGTACATCCCTGTACATCAGCTCTTGGAATATATAATTTACGTAGCGAATAAAAACTGCTGGCGAGTTCCGAAGTCCAAACGGGGTTCTATTGAATTCGTACAATCCGTATTTAGTGATGAATGCTGTAAATTTCTTGCTATCCTCCTCAATAGCCACGTGGAAGAAACCATTCTCCAAGTACATCGCAGTAAAAAACCTCGCTTAATGCAGCTTTTGCAGAGCGTCGTCGATAACAGGTACAGGAAAACAGTCTCCCAACACCATTGAGTTCAGCTTGCGAAAATCGACGCAAGTACGCCGTGTGCCATCCTTTTTGCTCACCAGTACAAGACGGCTGGCAAAGTTAGATGTAGATGGGCGAATGATTCCAGCAGCTAACCATTCGTCGATCTGCTTTTGGACATCCTTCTCCTCGGCAATCGCAAATCTACTTGGGGATTGGGGGACGATTCGCAGCTTGACTGGGACTTCTGCTACCGAATCCGCCGCCTTGTAGTTTATGATCAGCTGAGACACCTCCTTAGCATACTGCGAAGGAACATCTATTTCATCATCTGTATTAATTATGTTATAAATACTCATCTGGTTTGGTTCAAGCTTTCTCCCCCAGCTGAGAAGAAAACTTGTATTCGTCGGCCGACAGCGAAAAGTCAAACTTCGAAACCGAATCCGAGCAATCAACTACGACGAACTTGTGTGGAGTCATTTACTGGTCTACTGCAGTGCCAATTGGGCACGTAATCTTCTTTCCCAGCCCACGAAGCTTGGACGTACATCTCTCCAAAATAACATTTTGTATTTTGTTGAATATGTACTTGCGCAGAATAGATACATCGGCTCCCGAATCTACAAGACACTCCACTTCCACGTGATTGATGCTAACCTTTTTCATACGACTTGCACTGCGTACGACTTGGACTCCAGCAACTGACCCAGGGCAATCTCTTTACATGTGCTGCTCTTTGTTGCAATTGAAGCATTTCACGGCAGACTTGCAATCCTTGCGGAGTTAATCTACTGACCCACAATTGAAGCAGTGACTCTTCCTGTCGTTGAAATAGTGCTGCTTCCTCTGGTTCGACGCCCACTTTCCATCGTTCTGCTTGTACGGCTTGTCGACCACGCGGTTGAACACCTCATACTACTCCTTTAGCACTTTGTAGGACTTGCAACTGTAGAGAGAGTATCTGAAATCGCACCTCATGCTTAGGCGGTCCACAACATAGAGGATAACCGAGCGTGCATCAATGTTGCCAAGTGCAATCTTTTTCAGCTGCAATAGGTAGGTTAGGTTAGGGCGGCTGACGGACTATGGTCCGACACACTTAGACCTCTATGGGTCCATTGTGATACCACATGATCTCGTTTTTCCTTCTCTAGGGTCCCGTTTCTAGTAGTTTCAACCTGTGTTAAGCTGATCAGCATGTCTTTCATCCGGAAGACTTAATAAAGGCACTTATGTTTTTGAGATTAATCTCCAATATTTCGGTAAGATCGTCGATGAAGGGACTTCCTAAATGTTTCAGTCTGAGTCTGCATAGGGCTGGGCAGAAGCAGAGAAGGTGTTCTACCGTTTCCACTTCTTCCTCATCCCTGCAGCTTCTGCAGAAATCATTTTGCGGGGCTTTTAGCCTGCCGGCATGTGCGCCAACAAGTCAGTGGCCTGTAAGAGCTCGAATCAACATGCCACACTCTGTGCGGCTGAGTTTGAGTAATTCCGAGGTTTTTTTGTTGTTTATCACAGGCCATGTCTGGTAAGAGATACGACACTGTGGTGCGTTTTGCCAATGGGTGTTGGCTAGTGTGTTAAAGTACTTTTTATTTTAGCTTGCAAGTTGCCATGGGCATACCGACATTCTCTTCTCCTGGGAGGAGAGGCTTGGTGGTGCCCTGCCTGGCTAACTTGTCCGCTATACAGTTGCCTACGATGTCCCGGTGCCCCGGAACCCATATTAGGCTGATAGTAAACTGATTTGCCATCTCCTGGAGAGATCTGCGACGGTCTCCTATTGTACGGGAGTTGGTGTTTGTCGAGTAGATCGATTTAATAGCCGCTTAGCTATCACTATATAGGCTTAGGTGTCCTCTTTGGAGGCTAAAGTTCCCTAAACAGGTTAGTGCTTCTTTTATAGCGTGAAAGACGCTACAGTGGTCCGGGAGCTTGAATGACTTCCTGAATAACGCTTCCTTCTGCCTGTCACATACTCTCCGACGAATCTAGTATACCCTTGTACTCTACGAGTAACTGGTATAATGATGTATACATATGTACATTGTCTGACTGACGTCTGACGTCATTGCTTTTCTCAACTCCTTGGGCGGTTTGTGGGCGTGGGAGTGAACTGGCTTTTTTTTTTTTGACAATCAAAGGCATTGATTAAACATACAAGCAACATAAATAAACATACATATCTTTTAAAAGACAACAGAAATATTTGCAGCGCTGTAAAGTTTTAGCCCGCCAATTTAAAGTGCACGGATTTCGGTCCTTTTCCCCCAAAAATACTTCTCTTTTGGCGCATAAAAATGCACTAAGAAGGGAAAAAATGCAAAGAGAAAAAGGCCGTCCCTCCCGCGCCCATGATGTTGCTTTTCAGCAATTTAAATCTAACAATAATCTGAATTAGGTAATTGAAATTAATAGACCAATGAATTGGTGTTAGGGTAGACAACAGGAGTAAATTGTTAAATATTCAATAGAATAAGTTAGCCGCGCACTGTACGCTCTTATTGTTGGCAGCGCTTTTCGTTCTCTTTTTTTTTGACCTGCTCTCATTTAGCGTTGGCGGCGCTGTAACTGTCATTGTTTTTTTTTACCAGCATTTGTTACAGCCTGCGCCAAGAAAGAGAGAGCAAAACATAAAATAGAATAAAAAAATTTGTATTAATATATGTTTGTTGAACATAAGCAATCAACAAAATTACAGCAATAAGTAAAGTGGTTAGAGGACAGGGGAAAAAAGGACAAATAGTTTATTTTTTTGTTCATTATTTAATTGAATAAGTTAGCTGCGCACTTTGTTCTCTCTCCCTTGCTCTCATTTTTCGGCTCTGCTTTTGTTTCAGCCAGCGCCAAGAATGAGAAAGCAACACATAAAATAGACAAAAAACATTTATATTTATGTATGCTTGCTAAACATACACAATTTTAAGGCACATTCTGTATTTCAAAATATTTGGTTGAATAGCTTTGTTTAAAAGAATTCTATTTGCCGCGGATATTAGTTTGCAATTTTTACACCCACACACATGCATAAATACATATGTATGTATGTATGTCGTTTTCTGGCTCTAGTTTCAAGGCTTGTCCTAACTACTTTGGTTTGAGAGCATTGGACTGAAAACGGAAAAGTGTTTTTGGGACAATCTATAGGTATTTATTAAGCTAATACATATTCATTGAAAGAGATAAATAAAGATGTACAGATCTTTAAAGGTTTTTGCCCGTCAATGGGACAAATGGATGAAGGGTTCATTATTTAATAGAATACATAAGTTAGCCGCGCACTTTGCTCTCTCTGAGCGCCGGCAGGGCTTTTTTCTTTGCCGCTAAGTTCGGCCGGCAACAAACTTGCGCTGCGTAAGAAGCTCAGGAATCTGCACGCCAAATCTCAATAGCCTAGCTCTCATAGTTTCCAAGATCTCAGCGTTCATCCGGACAGACGGACAGACGGACATGGCTAGATCGACTCGGCTAGTGATCCTGATCAAGAATATATATACTTTATGGGGTCGGAAACGCTTCATTCTGCCTGTTACATACTTTTCGACGAATCTAGTATACCCTTTTACTCTACGAGTAACGGGTATAATTACAGAAAAGCACTTAGGCGGATTACGTTAAATTATATACGGGCAAACGATTCTTATTTAATATTTATCAATACACAAATGTGGCTAAACTTACATGTATATATTTGTACCAAAAGTGTGCGGGCTCAGACAAGAATGAATATATATATGTTAGATGAGAAATACTCTCACTTGACGTTTATTATTATAATATATATTAAGTATTATGGTTAACAAAGATAATTGCAGGATAATTTCCGCGTTTCGGCTTTTCTCTCGGCTGTCACTTCCCGAATACGTTTGAACTCCTCTGACTTTTTCTGCTGTTTCTCTGCTGCTGTTCTCTCTTGTCGCTCTGCTTTAATTCTGCTGTTGCTCTGCTTCTGTTCTCCCTTGTCGCTCCGTCACTCTGCTTTAATTCTGCTGGTTATCTTTCTAAGCCGTCTTACATTTGGCCATTCCTGACTAATAATCTGTCCCAGATGACCAATCATCCTCATTCTCCTGGACATACCCCTACAGCTTCATATAATCACAACTGGTGAACGTGTTAGATGGGACTTCAAAATCTGCTGCCTTCCTTCATATGTTCTGCAAACGAGTTGGCCGTGAAAGCGGAGCCTCTGTCCGAAACTATCCGCACAGGGTTGCCAAAATTTCCGACCAAATCCTTAACTTCTTCAACGTTTCCTCACAGCTTGTAGTTTTTGTTGGAAACAGCCAAATAAATTTTGTAAGAGAATCCACCATCGCAAATATGTACTTATACAGCTTTCCAGTGGCATCCATGGGCCTTAGATGATCAACATGCAGCGTGTGAAGGGGTTGATCACCTTTATCAATACAGCTTAAGATTCCTTCTTTCCTGCCAAGTTTCTTGTTCAAAATTATGCATCTCACACAGTTGTTCTAAGTGAGGAGTCCAACACAATTGTTGAACAGCGTGAACAGTTTTCTGTAGTGCAAAATGACCTGCACTGTGGGCGTCGACTATAACTTATTTTTCCATCGCTTTCGGGATCATGAGGAGGTCGTTGCCTTTCACCTCCCTATAGACAAGTCCAGATTTCATCTTGTAGCCCTCATATGGACAGCTGGTCAGAATTTTCATAACTGCCTTTAGCATATCGTCTTTTCCTTGTGCGACTTTGATCCGAGCAGTGATCTCCGAGGATACGAGCATCACACGGTCGGGATAGCGACTGAGACAGTCAACATGCTTCAACCGTTCTCCAGGTCGATGTTCCACTGCAAACTCGAAATCCTGTAGATAAACAATCCACTGCGTGACTGCTCTTGGCACATCCGCCTTCTGTAGGGTTTGCTTAAATGCAGAGCAATCCGTTACCAGCTTAAATGGCGATCCCTGCAGGTAATGTCTAAATTTCTATACAGCTAGATAAACGGCCTTTGCTTCAAGGATATAACTGTGCTGGCGGGACTCAGCTTCTGATGACTCCTTGCTCCAATATTGTACTGGATGGAGTCTGCCGTCGAACCACTTCATTAAGACCGCAGCAAATCCATCTTTTGATGCATCCGTGTGTAACTCTGTTTTGGCCCCTCTGATATACAACTTTAAAACGGGTTCTTTGGTCAAGGCGTCCTTCAAACTTTGGAATGCGTTCATCTGCGGCTCGGCCATTCGAAAGCAAACATCTTTTCACAGCAGGTCAGTCAATGGGCGTGCAATCTGCGAATAATTCAGTACGAATTTTCTGAAAAATCCAGCCAGCCCCAAAAATGCTTGAACCGCTCTGACGTTTGCTGACCGCAGCTGTCTTTTCTTGCCCAGGCCATACGTTTCCGTCCTCAATGTTGTGGCTTAAAAAATAAATCTTCTTCTGCAAAAAGTGACATTTTCGCCACTTCATCTTTAGGCCAAACGCTCCAGCTGTGTTAAATACCAGTTTCATCTTCTCCAAACATTGCTCTGCAGTTTCGGCGTGAATTAATATGTCATCCATGTACAAGTCTAGTACATCCCTGTACATCAGCTCTTGGAATATATAATTTACGTAGCGAATAAAAACTGCTGGCGAGTTCCGAAGTCCAAACGGGGTTCTATTGAATTCGTACAATCCGTATTTAGTGATGAATGCTGTAAATTTCTTGCTATCCTCCTCAATAGCCACGTGGAAGAAACCATTCTCCAAGTACATCGCAGTAAATAACCTCGTTTATTGCAGCTTTTGCAGAGCGTCGTCGATAACAGGTACAGGAAAGCAGTCTCCCAACACCATTGAGTTCAGCTTGCGAAAATCGACGCAAGTACGCCGTGTGCCATCCTTTTTGCTCACCAGTACAAGACGGCTGGCAAAGTTAGATGTAGATGGGCGAATGATTCCAGCAGCTAACCATTCGTCGATCTGCTTTTGGACATCCTTCTCCTCGGCAATCGCTAATCTACTTGGGGATTGACGAAATGGGACGATTTCCCCATCCGGGACGATTCGCAGCTTGACTGGGACTTCTGCTACCGAATCCGCCGCCTTGTAGTTTATGATCAGCTGAGACACCTCCTTAGCATACTGCGAAGGAACATCTATTTCATCATCTGTATTAATTATGTTATAAATACTCATCTGGTTTGGTTCCTCACAAGCTTTCTCCCCCAGCTGAGAAGAAAACTTGTATTCGTCGGCCGACAGCGAAAAGTCAAACTTCGAAACCGAATCCGAGCAATCAACTACGACGAACTTGTGTGGAGTCATTTACTGGTCTACTGCAGTGCCAATTGGGCACGTAATCTTCTTTCCCAGCCCACGAAGCTTGGACGTACATCTCTCCAAAATAACATTTGGTATTTTGTTGAATATGTACATGCGCAGAATAGATACATCGGCTCCCGTATCTACAAGACACTCCACTTCCACGTGATTGATGCTAACCTTTTTCATACGACTTGCACTGCGTACGACTTGGACTCCAGCAACTGACCCAGGGCAATCTCTTTACATGTGCCGCTCTTTGTTGCAATTGAAGCATTTCACGGCAGACTTGCAATCCTTGCGGAGTTGATCTACTGACCCACAATTGAAGCAGTGACTCTTCCTGTCGTTGAAATAGTGCTGCTTCCTCTGGTTCGACGCCCACTTTCCATCGTTCTGCTTGTACGGCTTGTCGACCACGCGGTTGAACACCTCATACTACTCCTTTAGCTCTTTGTAGGACTTGCAACTGTAGAGAGAGTATCTGAAATCGCTCCTCATGCTTAGGCCGTACAAAATATAGAGGATAACCGAGCGTGCATCAATGTTGCCAAGTGCAATCTTTTTCAGCTGCAATAGGTAGGTTAGGTTAGGGCGGCTGACGGACTATGGTCCGACACACTTAGACCTCTATGGGTCCATTGTGATACCACATGATCTCGTTTTTCCTTCTCTAGGGTCCCGTTTCTAGTAGTTTCAACCTGTGTTAAGCTGATCAGCATGTCTTTCATCCGGAAGACTTAATAAAGGCACTTATGTTTTTGAGATTAATCTCCAATATTTCGGTAAGATCGTCGATGAAGGGACTTCCTAAATGTTTCAGTCTGAGTCTGCATAGGGCTGGGCAGAAGCAGAGAAGGTGTTCTACCGTTTCCACTTCTTCCTCATCCCTGCAGCTTCTGCAGAAATCATTTTGCGGGGCTTTTAGCCTGCCGGCATGTGCGCCAACAAGTCAGTGACCTGTAAGAGCTCGAATCAACATGCCACACTCTGTGCGGCTGAGTTTGAGTAATTCCGAGGTTTTTTTGTTGTTTATCACAGGCCATGTCTGGTAAGAGATACGACACTGTGGTGCGTTTTGCCAATGGGTGTTGGCTAGTGTGTTAAAGTACTTTTTATTTTAGCTTGCAAGTTGCCATGGGCATACCGACATTCTCCTCTCCTGGGAGGAGAGGCTCGGCTAATTCGTCCGCTATGCAGTTGCCTACGATGTCCCGGAGACCCGGAACCCATATTAGGCTGATAGTAAACTGATTTGCCATCTCCTGGAGAGATCTGCGACGGTCTCCTATTGTACGGGAGTTGGTGTTTGTCGAGTAGATCGATTTAATAGCCGCTTAGCTATCACTATATAGGTTTAGGTGTCCTCTTTGGAGGCTAAAGTTCCCTAAACAGGTTAGTGCTTCTTTTATAGCGTGAAAGACGCTACAGTGGTCCGGGAGCTTGAATGACTTCCTGATATCTAATTGTTCGTAGTATACACCTCCGCCAACGTGTCCTTCTAACTTGGATCCATCTGTATAGAAACAGATTGCGTCCGTCGGGCCCGGTCGGCCCTGCTCCCATTCCTCTCTATCTGGAATCAGGGCCTCAAAGGGTGTGTGACTATATTCAATGGATTTGCATAGATCCGTGATCTTCGGAATCGATTTATCATGCTGGAGAATTTTAGCATGGCCATAAAATTGGGCTTTTCACTGCCCTGTGTGCCTCAGTCGAAGAGCTGCCGATTTGGCCCTTTCCATGCCTGCTAAGTCCAGGCTAGGGAGGTTCAAGATCCAATTCAGCGCTTCATTCGGGGTCGTTCGTAAGGCTCCACTAATACACAAAGCCGCCATTCGCTGTACTTTCTTTAGAGGAGTCAGTATGCATTGTTTGTGCAGGGCGGTCCACCACAGAGCCACTCCGTACAGTAGGATTGGCTTGACTACCGCTGTGTATATCCAGTTGACTATTCTAGGGGACATGCCCCATCTTCGCCCAATTGTTTTTTTACAGGAGTAAAGTGCAATGGTCGCTTTCTTGGTTCTCTCTTGGTTGTTTAAGCCCCATTTGAGGCGCTTATCAAACACTAACCCCAAGTACCTGGCGTGATCGCTAAAAGAGAGATTACAATTGTTTAGAATGGGTGGGTTGAGTTGTGGAACTTTGTATCTATTTGTAAATAGGATAAGTTACGTTTTCGAGGGACTTACCCCGAGTCCGTTCGCTATAGTCCATTCCGATAGTATTTTAAGTTTAGCGGTAATAAGATCGCAAAGTGTTTGTGGATATTTTCCATTAAAGATGATGGCGACGTCGTGTGCGTATGCCACAACCTTACAACCTCCTCCTTCCAGAATCCACAGTAGTTTATTTACTGCGATATTCCATAGGAGGGGTGATAGTACACCTCCGTGCGGGGTGCCTCTGTTCACTAGTCTAGTCTGGATTGTGGTCCCTAGTGTGGCTGTGACCATTCTGCTTATCATCAACTTATGGATTAGCCTCACCATTGGCGGCTCAATCCCTGTGAGAGATTCTGTTATAGCAGTGGGGAGCACGTTATTGAAGGCTCCCTCTATATCCAGGAAGTCGATCAGTGTGTATTCCTTGATGCTGAGTGATTTATCGATGCTGCTTACCACCAAGTGTAGCGCCGATTCGGTTGACTTACCTTTGGTGTAAGCGTGCTATGCTTCTGATATTTGTGTCGGGTCTACGGTGGCCCTTATGTGTAGGCTTATCATTCTTTCAAAGCTCTTAAGCAGGAATGATGTTAGGCTTATTGGCCTAAAATCCTTTGCTGTGGTGTGAGTGGCTTTCCCTGCCTTGGGAATGAAAACCACCCTTGTTTCTTGCCACGCTGTTGGTAGTTCTCCTACCGCCAGGATGGATTGGAAGATTTTTTTCAACCAGTTTATGGCTATTTGTCCTGCTTGTTGGATGTGAGCCGGTGTTATCCCGTCCGGTCCCGGCGATTTGTATGGTTTGAAACTATGAATGGACCATTTTATGTTGCGGTCTGATAGGAGTGGATCTAAATCGATTCCCTCTCCTGCTCCTCTTTAAGGAGGATGACCTGTTCGTTGGCTCCCCGGGAAGTGAGCGTCTAGGAGCAGGTCCAAGGACTCTTTACTGGAGTCTGATCAGGATCCATTTGCTTTTTGAAGATAGCCCAAAGGTGGGGCTGTCTTAGAGAGTATTTTCCTGAGTCTTGCGGCATCAGTTCGTTTTGCTCTTCTAATGGCCTTTTTGTAAGAGGCTAGTTCATACTTGTAGTTCAGCCAGTTAGTGTCCTCATTTCCCGCCTTTGCTCTGTTTAACAGGTATCTGCAGTTGGTTCTGATTGTTAGTTGATGGGTCCACCAGGGGGGTTTTTTCCTTCCCCTTGGTTTCCCTGTGTGGCATGCCACTTTGAAGGCAGTGTTGCATGCCTCTGGGAATTTATATAATGTTCCGTCCAGCTCCTGTGGGTTTGTGATGCTATCTGACGGTTCCATGGGGAGGATATTCGTCAGAACTTCTTTGTACCTGTGCCAGTCGACTCGTCTGGGGTTAGCGAAGCTTACCGGCAAGGGGGAATCAAGGGACAATACGGTTTCTATGAATCTATGGTCCGAAAAGAAGTGCTCGTCAGGGACTGCCCAGTTTTTGACTGCGCCTACGAGTGAGTCTGATACCAAAGTTAGATCTATGATCGTTTGGCAAGCTTAAGTTATGAATGTAGGGACATTGCCCCTGTTGCATAAGAATAGGTTCGAATTTAGAATAAAATCAAAAAGAGAATCACCTCTGTCGTTGTTGTTTGGGCAACCCCACTATGTGTGATGGGCGTTGGCGTCACAGCCTATTACCAAATCTTTCCTGAGCTTTTCGCATTGCTCTGCCAGTCTTCTAACCAGCGCATCTGGGGGGTTTTCTTATAGAGCCACTTTGCAGCTCCAAGCTTTCTGCGGTGTTGTCTCCGTTGCTGTAATTGCGAAGTAGAAATATACTAAGGTGCCTTTTGGCTAATATGCAGGTTCGAATTTTACATTTTTTGGGGTCAAGCATAAGCTTGTATTCCTTTGTTCCTAGTCCAGCAACCTTGCCTCCTACTACCCAAGGTTCGAGCGCTCGCATCTCTCTGCTTAGCGACGAATCGGTAGATTAGCCGTCCTCCGGCCCCCCAGGTGCCTCCAACTCCTCAGCAAGCACCTGCTCGGCTGGTTGCCGGCAGAGCTGCTAGCGGCGTTGGAGTCGCCCTTATACACCTTGATGTGGACCGCACTGAACCCGAAGTTCAGCACTCCTCGAGCAATCTCGATCGGAGCAACTGACTCCTTGTTCAGGACCAACACCGCCTGGATGACGTCCCCTTCATGCTCCTCCATCTTGATGACTTTGCAGTCCTTCGTGGGGAAGTGCGGGTTGCAATCTTGCAACATAAAGAGGATGTCCTCCGTCGCCTTGATCGCTGCTGGAAGCCAAATCCTGGCTCGGGGCCTACTGGGGACATCACACCAGTCTAGCGCGACGATGTTCGCCCCTTGGTAAACCTCACCGAGCTTGCTCGTCGCCTGTTTGTACAAGTAGGCCGACCGCTAACTGTCGCAGGCCACCACCTTGACGCTGCCCTGGTACCAGCCCGCGTCAATGCAGCAGGGCGAGGTGCCTGGCTTCTCCCGTACCATGCGCAGGCAGATGAGGGAAAGGTGGGATTCCACTGCTTTCCACTTCTTCCTAGGGATCCTGCCCTCCGGATTTCCCCTGTCAATTAGGCCGAGTAGGACACGGTTCTTCGTGATTTCGGCGAACGAGACCAATGGCTGGATCTTGGATCTCTTCGCCGATGGTCCGGGTAGTTCGAGGGATCGCTGCCTTTTCGCCTGAGTCCCTTCTTGAGTGGGCTTATCCTGCCCATAGTTAGGAAGCACCTTCCTTGCCCACTCTACCTTTTTTAGCCATTCAGGCGAAGGTGTGGCAACGGTGCTCCTAATATGAGAGCGCAGAGTCTGGGCGGCAGTCCGCCTTTCTGCGTATGCATATTTGTTTGCTCCAGCGGGTGGCCCGAGCGCCTTGGCAGTGCCTACAGCTGCTTTAGGCGCAGATGCGCCCGTGGCGGAGGCGTTTGCGTCTGGCTTTCTGCCACCCGTCATCCCCAGTTTGGGATGCGGCCCTTTCGGGACCGTGCTGGTGCGGATGGTGGAACCAGTGTTCAGCTTATCCGAGGGTTTTTTGAGAGTTCCCGTCTCTGTTTGTTGTTTGTTCCATAATTGGTCCCACGAGTTGCGGAGAAGGGGAAAAGTCCGCCCGAGCAGAGATCCGCGATAGTTTGAACAGGGGGTCGCCATGTCCCTGAGCACACCGTTTGAGAGTGGGCTAGTTTTTGATCCGAGCCCCCAGCCAGGCTGACTCTTGGCACGGAGTGAGATGTTGTTTGGGAGGGGAGATGGGTAGGTGTTGTGTTGGGAGTGGGTTTGTGTAAAGCAACTATTTAGATGCGGCTGAACAACTCGCATCGTCGGTAATGCTTCGTTGCAATATACCCGCTGGCTGTCCGGGACTGTTCATTTACTGGGGTTTCCGTCCACGATTCCGTGTTTGACTTCTCCCACCAGCTTATTCACAGTTGGCCTCGAGAGAGGTCGTCCGCTATCCGCAATCTGCGACCCGCTCGGTTGCCCCAGCTAGGCGACTTTGGAACCATCTCACAAGTTCCTCAGCCGAGCTGCAATAGGTATTCGTGAAAAGATTCCTGCTTGCGTTTCTTGCGATCGCGGAGCTGCTCATGCACATCCACGCCGCACACATATTGTCGGTTGAACTCATCCAGCAGCATACGCATCTCTGAGTATTCTTGTACGTACGTAGAAACCAGAAACAACTTTGCTGTGTTCGTCATTTTGGCACGAGCCTGCACATACATCTGTTTTATGTTTAGACCGTAGGCCGCAGCATTCAGCTCAAAATTGTCAAACCAATTATTAACCGGTATAGACTCTCTGTCAAACTCTGAAGCGATCTTCGCAAAGCTTCCCGCCGTAATCGAGCAACCGTTGTTTCGCTCATCCGCTCCAATCTTAATAGCAAGCAGCTGAACCAGGTATTTCAGCGTTCTTGAATTTTCGTCGATCGAGCTGCTTTCAATTAAACCGGCTTCTCCACCTTCCTCTCCACTGATTTCAGAAGGTTGTTGCACTCCATTAATTTCTTTTGGATTTCCACCTGCACTTGTTTCGCAAACGCTTTTCGCCGGCTCACTCATGTTATTCATTTTGTCTGCTGCAGCCACTGATCTTGTGTAATACGGCTGTTTTCCTTTTGAAATTGGTATCCTCGAAGGTTCTATTATTATTTTTTTTTCGCTTACACTCCTTCCCCGTTACTGTCTGGCGTTTGTCAAACTCTACTTCTTTTTCTTTTGCGACTTTCCGGGAAGGCGGTGAGACTTCTCTCTCACTTGCAATTTTTGCGTTAGGACAAGCCCCCAAATGTAAGATGAGAAATACTCTCACTTGACTTTTATTATTATAATATATATTAAGTATTATGGTTAACAATGATAATTGCAGGCGCGTTTCGGCTTTTCTTAATGTATCGTTCGGTTTTCATATCACTCTGCTGCTGAAAATCGTCTCTCTCGGCTGACTGTCACTTCCCGAATACGCTTGAACTCCTCTGACTTTTTCTGCTGTTGCTCTGCTTCTATTCTCTCTTGTCGCTCCGTCGCTCTGCTTTAATTCTGCTGTTGCTCTGCTTCTCTTCTCCCTTGTCGCTCCGTCGGTCTGCTTTAATTCTGCTGGTTATCTTACTAAACCGTCTTACATATATATAGGAATGTAAATGATTACGGCTATGACGTACTCACGAACTCTCCAACGAAGTCAGCAGGCCTGATGACGACCGATGTGCGCTGCAGAATAGTTTAATTTGGGTGTATATATGTCATACTATGTCGTAAGCACACACGCAAGTATAATGGCTAAATGGGAATCGTAATTTAAATTAGAAACTTGTTTTAAAAATATTTAGAATAAGAAAAATGAACTACAATCGCTTTAGCGATACAAAAACAAGTTGGCAGTCCCGGCCAAAATTAACTGGAAACCAGAATTGGAACTCAAATTCCAATTGGAATGCGGCATCTGCTTCCGCGGTCTTGCCCGAATTACGCCGAATCTCGCCCGAACTGCAACGCGATCCGACTTGTAGATCGTGGTGCGGACTTGGTAAGGTCAAAACCTCAAGCGGGTTTACGGCGGCGATCCTTGAAGCCGCTTATGGTTTGTCGATGATGAAATTAGTCCAGGTTGGGCAAGGATGAAAGATTCCTTTCAAATGCCGATTCTGGCCTGGCGCTGAAGAAACGTATGGTTCCGCTAATAAACCGCTGCCTGCGGCACCTGCTCCTTCCTGTGCGCAGAGGGAGGACTGAAAAACTTCCGACAATTCCGAGGATTCGCACGTGTCTCATGTCACTGCTGTTTTTTTCACGGGAATTACGATTAGATTCTTTCAATATATTGTCCCAATTTCTTATCACCAATATTGGGAGTGATAACCGGTCGTACTGGTCAAAATTCTAAGAATTTCACACGCGGATGTATAGATGCGGACGAGTTTGAAAATTGTAACACTTTTCGCAGGAAACGAACAGATCTTGGACAAAGAGGAAGAAATCATGGCGTCTAGAGTGGATGTAAGATGCACAAAATCCCCAAGATCCATCAAAATGGTATTTCTGGTATTCGGGCGAGGATCGGATCCTTGCTAAACTGAAGAGTTCCATCTGGGCTATTTATGTTAATTACCATGGGTAATGTCCTAACTAGGAATGCCAACTTAGCCGAATATGCTGTCTCCCACAATCCGCTTTCATATTTAAAATTTTTTGAAGTTTGTGGGCGGCTTGTGGGCGTTAAAGTGGGCATGGAAAACTTTTTTTGGGTCAATCGGTAGGTATTGATGAGAACAAATCATTTCAGTTACAATTCTTACTCTAGCATCAGTTCTGTAGGAGCCACAGTTTTAGTGGGCATGGCACGCTGCTGAAACAAACTTGCGCTGTGTAAGAAGCTCAGGAATCTACATACCAAATCCCAATTGCCTAGCTCTTAATGTTTCCGAGATCTCAGCGTTCATCCGGACGGACAGACAGACGAACTTGGCTAGATCGACTCGGCTAGTGATCCTCATCAAGAATATATTTACTTTATGGGGTCGGAAACGCTTCCTTCTGCCTGTTACATACTTTCCGACGAATCTAGTATACCCTTTTACTCTACGAGTAACGGGTATAACAAGGAAGAACGCTATAGTCGAGTACCTCAAAGCGAGACTGAAATGCGCCACCTACCCCTGATCTCAATATATGGTTATGTGGGCGGTAGACAGATTTAATCGTTATGGGCGTTAGAGTGGGCGTGACAAAATTTTTTGTAGGTCAATCGATAGGTGTTGACGAGACTAATACATTTCAGTTAACATATTTTTTCTAGCATGCAAGTTGTGGGCGCCACAGGTTTGGGAGATTTGTGGGCGTTAGATGGGCTTGGCATATTTGCGAAAGAAACATACGCTGCGTATATGGCTACGGAATCTAAATCTGAAATCCCAATTCTCTATCTTTAATATTTTCCGAGATATCCGCGTTCATATTTACGATTTTTTGAAGCTTGTGGGCGGTTTGTGGGCGTTCCAGTCGGCGTGGAATACTTTTTTTGGGTCAATCGGTAGGTATTGATGAGAATAATTCATTTCAGTTAAAATTTTTACTCTAGCATGATAACTGTACGAGCCACAGATTTAGGCGGCTTATGGGCGTTAAAGTGGGCGTGGCACGCTGCTGAGGTTTTAGACAATCATGGTACCTGTTTCATCACAGTTCCAACATATCAATTTGTCTGCAGGCTTAATTGGTCACACTGCGCCCTCGACATCGGCTTCATCTTCGGACTTATCTTCAGAATCGTATTCGTGAAGAATTGTGTTGACAAACGGTTTGGTTACATTAGGGCGTTGAATTGGCTTCGACCGACGATAAAATTCTTCGTGGCGGTGACACGCCTTACGCAAAGCTTCCAAAGAAGGGGTGTCAACATGCAGTAACTTAAGTTTCAAGTCTGGCATCAGATTGTGCATTCTGCATAATACATGCCAGCTCATGTCATGTACCGGCCTATAAACACGCCAGCAAAAAGATAGAGCAGGACCTGCAAATAGCAAATTTGCAAACTGCGACAACAAATCGAAATTTCCGTTTACGCTTTGTGTAGTGAGACAGTTTACACGGTATATAAAATCCTCAACTGCGATGTCGTCAGCTAACCCACTGAATTTGATTCGCCAGATTGTAATAGGCAATAAATGTACTCCTGCAATATTTTCGGTTTAACTTCTTTATTTCACAACCGCTTTCCTTGAACGTCTAACACAGAGTGCCGAAACGATTCTCTCTCTTCCTTCTTCTCGCTCATCTTTGTGAGCGAGGCAGGTATACGTATCTGCGATCTCTTATGCTGCAGTACTCGGTAGAAAGGGATGACAATATAACGTTTACAGTTAACTTAAACTAGGTTTCCCGCTTATTATATAGTACAGTGGGTGTCGTGTTAATATATTACATCATATGTCGTACGGTGTGCCTACTACAACTCGGCCATCCTGACTGTATGATCCCCTGATCACTGTGAACATCAATTAAAGTTTATTTATTTACAAAATAGTTGCAGTTCTTATTAATTTTTCTTATAAGTAAAGATAATTATTTTTAACATATTTTATCTGGGTTTTTTTTTCATTTCTTTTCGGAACCTACCCAGTGCTTAATATTATTTATGCTCCATACGCCTTGGTAAGGGTTGCGTGATACCTGGAATCCTTCAACATACTCTAACAAATATCTATCATTTCTTAGAACTTTTGAAATTACATAATGGCCCCTGTTCTTCGGAGTTAACTTTCTTGAGACTCCAGTTGTGCTATCGAAATTCTTGGCCATAACGTTATCTCCTTTTTTATACTGTGACGGTTTTCTAGCTTTCTTATCATATTGTAGTTTGTTGTATGCTTGTGCTTTTCCTTGACATTTTTCTGCTTTGATTCTAACGTTTTCCAGGTCTCTGCCTTCGTGTGCATTATCTAATTCTACAAGCTTTTCTTTTAATTCGTCTACTACTTTTCCTCTTTGCTCTAAACCGAATAAAATTTTGCTTGGGCTTGCTGTATGCTCTAAAATAATCCTTAAGGGCTTTGATAACTTCTCGGGTATTTCTTGTCTTTGTGGTATATAAACGTACAAACTTAGTAAAACCGTCAACGACGACAAATATATGTTTCATTGATCTTCCCGAATCGACTGGACCATAATGGTCAATGTGGATAAGTTCAAAGAGCTTACGACTTTTTTGAATTGAATGTAAAAATCCTTCTTTACCTGTATTGGGGGAAAATGCTACACATCTTAGGCAATTATTTATATGGCTTACACACTTCTCCTTGGCGTTTGGAAACCAATAACTCGTTGCAATAATACCTGTTTACGTCAAAAGGGCGTTTAATTTCAGGAGGCAGTGTCGAGCGGCAGTTTTATCCAGATGTCTACATCTCGCACGCTCGCACTGCCGTCCGCTCTCCCTCTCCATCTCTCCCCTAAGTCTCCGCTCTGGAGCGCTTAAGTTAAGTTAGGCTTAATGAGTTCTTATTTCCAAGTGTACGAATAAACACCTATGCCCGTCGCGCGAAAAACCCCAAGCTACACCCGTGTTTTTCTGCGAACCCTCCGTTCCTGGGACTTTATCTATTTCAGCGATCAAGCCACCCCGCTACAACATTTTGGTCCATCGAGCCGGATTTTAAAATCTTTGGATTTTCCTTTCCTGGAGTTTCCTTTGTTTCCCCAGCAGGCTTGAACCGCTCCAGATAAGTTCCACTTACTATAATTTGCCGGTCATACAGCCAGTTTTTCGAACCCTATTTCGACTAAATTTCTGAATAATATATTGTCTAAATCCAAAAGTGATTAATCCGACGCAACGGCAATATATATATGTTTTTCAATTCCGTTATTTGTGCCCGACAATATTCCAGTTTCCTTTGCCAACAATTGTACACTTGAAACAATTCCAGTCGATATTTCAGTGCTACTACTCAACTAAAATATTTCTCAAATATATTTTCAATTCCAATTGTGTGTAAAATATAGCCCAGCCACAGTAAAAAATTCCCGATCATGCAATTTTTCCTTAAGACTTGCACTCCTTATTTTTTACTGTGTTCCAGCTGCGTGTGTATATTTACATAAATACTCTTTCTAATACAGTCCACTCTAACTACTTTTTCTAATACAGTCCACTCCAACCTTTTCTCGACCTACAAATACGGCTAAATTATTTATAATTAAAAACAAAGTTACAATATCCACAAAATTACTCCATCAAATCGTCTGCAATTTAGTTGTGCAGGTGACAAACAAACGCACCGACAAACAAACATAAGCGAAGTCTTTACAAATCCCGCAGCGATATTCCGCTATTCGCACCCCACATATGTACATATGTACACTGTACATACATACGTATATCGATATTATAAATAAATATTATAAATAAATAAATGTTCCTTCCAAACAAACAAAATTAAAGTCCGTAATTCTTTACATAAGTCCTACCATCCGATATAATAAATACTTATTGACTTTGCCTATCCGACAGTGTGACCGTATATATTGGTTCCTAAATTCCAATTGGATTCTAGCCCGTTTCCTTACTTATGAATTACAAATTTTAAATTATTTTACGTCATGGCAACATCAGTCAAATCCGCTTTAACCCGATTTATGGCCACAGCTGATTATCTGATCCACTTTGAGGCCACTGTGAACGCTACAGGTGCTCCTACCTCAACGTTATCCGCCTGCAAAATCCGACGCGATCACTTAAATTCCTTGTGGCAAGCGGTAAAGGCAGCATACAACATATGCTCCGACTGTATTATAGCTGCAGGCGAAGGCGCCGCAGACACGAAATCCATACTAAAATCCAAGTATTACCAAACGTACTCCACCTATGAAATGTTTGCCGCGCAGCTCATGGAACAAATCCAAAAAGGCTTCTCCCAAATACCTTAAGCTCCAGTAACTCCGTCCCAAAATTCCACGTAGTATGGCTGTCGACTCCCTCCTATCGACACAGAGGTTTTCTCTGGCGAATATCTTTGCTGGCCAACTTTCCGGGACCTTTTCACGGCAATATACATAGACAATCCGAGTCTAACGCCCGTTGAAAAATTATTCCACTTAAATTCAAAAACAAGTGGCGAAGCTCATTCCATAGTTTCAAGATCCCCACTAAGCCAATGATGGCTTTCGCTCAGCCTGGAAAAACCTAACTAAGCGTTTCGAAAATAAGCGATTGCAGGTGAACAGTCACCTGAAAAAACTTTTTAATGTGCAATCCATAGCACAGGAGTCGGGAGCAGCCTTAAAGGAAGTTCAACGCACTTTACAAGGTTGCTTAACTTTCTTAAAATTTTCCGGTGTTAATATTGAGAGTTGGGACCCTATCCTGGTTTATATGTGCTCGACAAAACTACCAAAGCTCACCCTCTCATTATGGGAGCAATCCATACAAAATAAAGCCGAAATTCCTACCACGTCCAGTCCAAAGACACAAATCGAGTGGCAGAATTTCCATAAATAAATTCCTTCAACACAAGGTTAGTTCCGATACCCAAAGGCTGCGATCTGTGTTCGAAAAAGAACCATCCCGTGCGTATATGTCCACGCTTCCTACAAATGACGGTAAACGATCGCCTAGCCTATATTCAAAGGAAGCAGTTGTGCTCCAATTACTTGCAAGTAGCCATCAATTCCGGGATTGCACAAGCGCTCACAACTGCCTCACTTGCCAAGATCGGCATCACACATTGCTGCATCGAAACCGCGGTCCTATTACTCTGCCGATTCCATCCGACCCTCCAAGGCCTCCAAGGATGGCAGACGTACTCGAGGTATTAAATCCTACCAATACCGAGTCTGCCAAAATATCCATCCTCTACGGAAGTGCCACCACTTTCTACGGCTAAGCCCCCAGAATCGCCTCCAGGAAGTACATATCCAGAAGTACTGCTCCAATTGCTTGACTCACAATCATTCCAAGGACTCCTGCCGCAGTGGTCATCACTGCCACAAGTGTGGAAAGGGCCACCACACTCTTCTACATACGGACGACCGATCTTCACTTCCAACATATTCCTTAGCCTACTATCCTAAGGTTCTTGCTACGGGTGTCCTCGCAAGGGGGGGGAGAATGTTTACGTCAAAAGGGCGTTTAGTTTCAGGAGGCAGTGTCGAGCGGCAGTTTCATCCAGATGTCTACATCTCGCTTGCTCGCACTGCCGTCCGCTCTCCCTCTCCATCTCTCCCCTAAGTCTCCGCTCCGCTCTGGAGCGCTTAAATAAGTTAGGCTTAATGAGTTCTTATTTCCAAGTGTACGAATAAACACCTATGCCCGTCGCGCGAAAAACCCCAAACTACACCCGTGTTTTTCTGCGAACCCTCCGTTCCTGGGACTTTATCTATTTCAGCGATCAAGCCACCCCGCTCCAACAATACGTAACATTTTGTCTCTCCCTATATGACCGATATCATTGTGGTATTTGAAGAGTAGTCCATATCAATAGGTACGTAAAATAACAATCTGTCATCGTTACTCTTTCTATAGACTATTCCGTTTATCATTTCGAATAATTTATGCTCATGTTCCTCTAACTGTTTCTTTATCTTCTGAACTTTTGGGTCCTTGGCTTGGCAAACGACCAGATTGTCTTCAAATGAATTTGTTTCTACTATTAAAATGTTTGTACATCTGCTATAGGCTTCAACGTGTTGCATTCTGATTCCTACCCTATGTATTAGATCGTAGTCATAATTTTGTAGCTCTAATGCCCATCTAACTATACGCGGACTTAGTTCCACTTTATTAAGTGGTAACGGGAGCGAGTTACAGTCAGTTATAATCTTGAAATGTCTACCAAATAAATATATCTTAAATCTACGCAATGCGTGTTTTCAAGCTCAAAACTATGGTATTTCGATTCAGCAATGCTTGTGCGTTTGGAAAAATAAAAAATGGGGTGCAATTTTCCATCTTCTTTCTTTTGGAGTAGTACGGCTCCGAAACCAAGAGAGCTGGCACCGCAATGTAGTCTTTGTGGTTATATAAGGCTAACACTGGTGCTTCAACTAATTTTTTTTTAAGCATCATAAAGCAGGTCATTTCTTTTTCTCCAAAATGGAATTTCTCGTCTTTTCTCAAGAGATCATATAAAGGTTTGGCAAGAGTCAAAAAATCTTTAATGAATCTACGGAAATAAGAACATAAGCCCAAAAAACTTTGAACATGTTGCGATTTGTTTGGTATCGGAAAATTTTGAGTTGCCTCTATTCCTTTATCATCAGCTTTGATGCCCTCGCCGTTTATAATGAAACCCAAATATTTAATACTTTGTTGTAGGAACTCACATTAATCCATACGTGGTTCCAACTTATTCCTAGGAAGTCTGAGAAACACCTCCTTTAAAATCTGAAAATGTTCATTAACATCTTTGCTGGCTGTCATAATGTCGTCCATGTACACAATTACTTGCTTCTTTCTAATAAGGTCATCGAAGATTTTATTTATAAACCTTTGAAAAACTGCTGAAGCCATTTTCAAACCCATTGGCATTCTAAGGAGTTCAAATTGGCCTAACGGTGTTACAAAAGAAGTATACTTAATTGATTATTTATTGACAAGCTTTGAAAATACTTTTTTATTAGCTAACTTGTCCAACAGGTCATCGATAAGCGGTATGGGGTAATTGTCTTTAATTAAAATCTTGATAAGTTTTCTAAAATCTATGCCAATTCGTATGTCCCCGGTTTTTTCCTTCACTAAAACTATAGGAGAAGCATATTCAGACTGGCTTGGTTGAATGATCTTTTTTTCTAAATAACTGGCCAAAAGTTTTTGCAGTTTTTCTTTTTCCGCATAGGCAAGTCGCCGCGGAGCACAACTTTACGGTTTCGAGTTTTCTAAATTGAGTTTTATCTCACTTTTAATAACCGGTTCCTTTGGTTTTACTACCCTAATGAAATTGTATTCAATTATCACGTTTAATTGAGGTAAAATATCTTGATTATCAATTGTACCGCATATGTAATCAGTGTCTTTGTCATCCATATAGTTTATGCAATGCATTTCACGAATCGTTATAGACATATTGCTTTCATTTTCGTTATTAACTATATCGCCCTCACTAAACTTCGTCGATGGCAGCCGGACAAGTTGCCTTACTAACTATAGGGTTGTCTGTATCCCCGATCGAAACACTTATTGTTCCACAATCTTTAGAACTAACTGTTTTGTACCTGTATCACCTATTTTTTGTTTAACTGTATCAACTGCTTCGCTAAATGAATCATTAATTGAATTACTAAATGTATTACTAACTGTTTCTCCAACTGTATCTCTAACTGTTTCACTAACTGTTTCACTAACTGTTCTCTAACTGTATCACTAACTGTTTCACTAACTGTTTCTCTAACTGTTTCACTAACTGTTTCTCTAACTGTTTCGCTAACTGTTTCACTAACTGTTTCTCTAACTGTATTACTAACCATTTTACTAACTTCATCCATCACAATATCACTTATTGTATCCATAATAATTTCAATAGCACTTTCCGGTTCCTTTCTAGCATCTAAATTATGCGTTAATTTAAATTCCCAATCATACACAAAGTGTCCAACTTTGCCACATGCATAGCACGATCCGGGCTCTCGTTTCGGTTTCTGGCAGTCCTTGGCATAGTGACCCTTTGAGTTGCAATTGGCTGCAAAGAATTGATTTCCTGCTTTCGTTCAGGTAAACGGATTCCAGAGAAGGCTTTCAAAATCTGCACAGGTTCGGCGAAACATTGTATGCGAGCTTGATCGCGCAGCCCTTGTGCTGGAATTCCTTCAATGATGTTTTCGAGGAGCTCCTCCTTGGCCAGCATAATTTTCTCCTCGAAATAGGAAGCGAACCTTTCTCCCTAACGCCACTGACGACTTTGGAACGCGTTCCTCAGCTCCCCCTTTGACATCTTTGTTGCAAATGCTAGGATCAGCTGCTCACAAAGGCGGTCGGTTGGCTCCAAAATTCGTGTTGCGTTTGCGTGCAGCCAAATTTCCGTTTAGTTTGGCAATAAGGAGCATACGCACAACAAACGAGTCCAAATTGTACACCCGCGCAATGTTTTGCAGTTGTGTGACCCAGTTGCGGGCACACGTGTTGCCGTCATAGTCCATTGTTACTTCTTTTGCCAGTGCGAGTGTTGTCGCTGGAGATTCTAACAATTTGTTTACATTTGTAAACTAGCATTGATCAGCACTGTCTGTGGCGTGCTTTCCAACACTAAAATCATCGATATTGAAGTTATCTCTGGCTCTGTTAACCCTGGGACTGTTAGCGTTAACAGCGTCGATGCAAGCGAAACTGTTAAGGTTGCCAGAAGTTTCGATGTTGCTTTCGATGACGTCATGGACTTGCTGAGCATGATTTGGCTCGTCCCTGGTGACGTCAGCGATCTCCGCCGGAAGCTGTTGCAATATGGCCTTGTTTGCGTCGATTTCGTCGAGAATTTTCTGCAGCTTCACCCTTTCGACATCTACCAGAGAAACGTTCTCCGTGCGTATGCCGTCCACTGTCTGTGACGTTATCGTACCTGAGTCGAACCGAGCTTCCTGTGCGTCTTCCAAATGTTGTTGCAGCGGCCATGATGCGGCTCCCTCTAATTCGGTTTCTGGCGGCTGTTGGCTGCTAAATGAAGCTGCATTTGGTGGATCACCACGTGCCTCTGATGATAGGGTCTGCAGACGCGACATCAACTCTGCTTTCGAGCCTGAGGTTTGCAGCACGAGCACATTTAACCAGTTTTTTAATTGAACGACCGTGAATTGATTTAGATCTATGTCAGGCATTTTGAGTAAGAACCACTTCTGATATTGTAATATTCAATAAATGTACCCCTGCAATAGTTTCGGTTTAACTTCTTTATTTCACAACTGCTTTTCTTGAACGTCTAACACAGAGTGCCGCAACGATTCTCTCTCTTCCTTCTTCTTGCTCATCTGTGTGAGCGAGGCAGGTATACGTATCTGCGATCTCTTATGCTGCAGTACTCGGTAGAAAGGGATGACAATATAACGTTTACAGTTAACTTAAACTAGGTTTCCCGCTTATTATATAGTACAGTGGGTATCGTATTAATGTATTACATCATATGTCTTACGATGTGCCATGTCAGTATATGTCCTACTACAAGATGGAAATCACATTTGAAATTCTGTCAGGACGATCCAAAGAAAGATCGCTGCGATCGCTTCGCACATCTGGAGAGTTCCTAACTCGCTGACTGTTTTGACACTGATTATTCTGGAAATCGACTTGTCCTGAACTGTTACGGAACTCGTGCTGCGTATTGTTATCCACAAACGTAGACCTATTCAATTGGCTAAACATCTGAGTCATTTTTTCTGTGATTGTAGCTGTCGTGGTTACTTGAAATGTTCTCTGGTTCTCCAATATGCTTTTTTGAAATGCTCGCATTTGATTTGCAAGACTTTGCTGATCTGGGTCTTCGGTTGTATCTGAGTCATTAGTTTGCCTATTGTGTTGATGGGCATTCGAGTTGCCGTTCTGAGAGACGATAATATTGTTCTGATTATCAGCGTTACGAGACCTAGATCTGGTCATAATTCGATTTTGCATAATGGAATTCGGATTAGATACCATCTGTGACTGAGAACATGGTTGAGAACATGTTGGACAGGTGTTGTTATCCTGCAGCCAGTTTTGTAGACAAGTCTTTAGAAAGCAATGTTTACAAGCAGTTTCAATTAAATCCAATTGGAAAACTACTCCATTGCACTGAGTCATCATCACCTAGAGAAACTAGGTTCTCGTTGCTGTGCCTAACCGACATTTTTAAACGATTTAAAACCTAACAAAACAACTAACGAAACTCAAAAACTTAAAATGAGAAATGGAAGATATACGATATGCGATAGAAATATACGATATGCGATATAAATATACGATATGCGATAATCATTCAACAATGACAAGACGAGAAAGATTCTTGAGAAATACGGAGTGCGATAGTATCATACTAAATAAGAGGGGCTTATCCTGAGGAGTAAGGATGATTTTTGTTCGATAGGTACTAATTATTCTTAACTGAAAATGTTTGCGGAATTAATTATATAACAATTGTATTTTGAGTTCTAACCAATCAAAAGAGGGACTAGTCGATTCTTTTCAGATAGAACCAATCTCGATTTTAATTGGATAGAAGATGTGGTTTGAAAACTGAAAACCTGGTAAAGAACCGACTTTAAATCAGAACTAAAATTCCGAAGTATCAAATAATCAAAATGGAATGCTTTTAACTGTCCGAGTATGACCGAACTGATAGAAAAACATGTAACAAAAGTATAACATTTCTGCTGGTATGGCTCCGAATCTATCCAGAGTACCATCAAATCCAAGTCAAAAATGAAATACCAACCAAAAGCTCGGCTATCAAACGACAGATGCCTAATCAGGCATTGGGCTTGCTCCATTGTTGGGCGCCATTTAATTCTGTAACGGGCTCAGACAAGATTGAATATATATATGTAAGATGAGAAATACTCTCATTTAACGTTTATTATTATAATATATATTAAGTATTATGGTTAACAATGATAATTCCAGGATAATTTCCGCCTTTCGGCTTTTCTTAATCGTTCGGTTTTCTTGTCACTCTGCTGCTGAAAATCGTCTCTCTCGGCTGACTGTCACTTCCCGAATACGCTTGAGCTCCTCTGACTTTTTCTGCTGTTGCTCTGCTTCTGTTCTCTCTTGTCGCTCCGTCGCTCTGCTTTAATTCTGCTGTTGCTCTGCTTCTGTTCTCTCTTGTCGCTCCGTCACTCTGCTTTAATTCTGCTGGTTATCTTTCTAAGCCGTCTAACATATGGCCATTCCTGACTAATCATCTGTCCCAGATGACCAATCATCCTCATTCTCCTGGACATACCGCCACAGCTTCATATAATCACAACTGGTGAACGTGTTAGATGGGCCTTCAAAATCTGTTGCCTTCCTTCATATGTTCTGCAAACGAGTTGGCCGTGAAAGCGGATCCTCTGTCCGAAACTATCCGCACAGGGTTGCCAAAAATTTCCGACCAAATCCTTAACTTCTTCAACGTTTCGTCGCAGCTTGTAGTTATTGTTGGGAACAGCCAAATAAATTTTGTAAATGAGTCCACCATCGCAAATATGTACTTATACTGCTTTCCAGTGGCATCCATGGGCACTAGATGATCAACGCGTGTGAAGGGGTTGATAACCTTTATTAATACAGCTTAAGAATCCTTCTTTCCTGCCAAGTTTTTTGTTGAAAATGATGCATCTCACACAGTTGTTGAACCTTCTGTTCTAAGTGAGAAGTCCAACACAATTGTTGAACAGCGTGAACAGTTTTCTGTAGTGCAAAATGACCTGCACTGTGGGCGTCGACTATAACTTTTTTTCCATCGCTTTCGGGATCACGAGGAGGTCGTTGCCATTCACCTCCCTATAGACAAGTCCAGATTTCATCTTGTAGCCCTCATATGGACAGCTGGTCAGAATTTCCATAACTGCCTTTAGCATCTCGTCTTTTCCTTGTGCGACTTTGATCCGAGCAGAGATCTCCGAGGATACGAGCGTCACACGGTCAGGATAGCGACTGAGACAGTCAACATGCTTCAACCGTTCTCCAGGTCAATGTTCCACTGCAAACTCGAAATCCTGTAGATAAACAATCCACTGCGTGACTGCTCTTGGCACATCCGCCTTCTGTAGGGTTTGCTTAAATGCAGAGCAATCCGTTACCAGCTTAAATGGCGATCCCAGCAGGTAATGTCTAAATTTCTATACAGCTAGATAAACGGCCTTTGCTTCAAGGATATAACTGTCCTGACGGGACTCAGCTTCTGATGACTCCTTGCTCCAATATTGTACTGGATGGAGTCTGCCGTCGAACCACTTCATTAAGACCGCAGCAAATCCATCTTTTGATGCATCCGTGTGTAACTCTGTTTTGGCCCCTCTGATATACAACTTTAAAACGGGTTCTTTGGTCAAGGCGTCCTTCAAACTTTGGAATGCGTTCATCTGCGGCTCGGCCACTCGAAAGCAAACATCTTTTTACAGCAGGTCAGTCAATGGGCGTGCAATCTGCGAATAATTCAGTACGAATTTTCTGAAAAATCCAGCCAGCCCCAAAAACGCTTGAACCGCTCTGACGTTTGCTGACCGCAGCTGTCTTTTCTTGCCCAGGCCATACGTTTCCGTCCTCAGTGTTGTGGCTTAAAAAATAAATCTTCTTCTGCAAAAAGTGACATTTTCGCCACTTTAGCTTTAGGCCAAACGCTCCAGCTGTGTTAAATACCAGTTTCATCTTCTCCAAACATTGCTCTGCAGTTTCGGCGTGAATTAATATGTCATCCATGTACAAGTCTAGTACATCCCTGTACATCAGCTCTTGGATTATATAATTTACGTAGCGAATAAAAACTGCTGGCGAGTTCCGAAGTCCAAACGGGGTTCTATTGAATTCGTACAATCCGTATTTAGTGATGAATGCTGTAAATTTCTTGCTATCCTCCTCAATAGCCACGTGGAAGAAACCATTCTCCAAGTACATCGCAGTAAAAAGCCCCGCTTTTTGCAGCTTTTGCAGAACGTCGTCGATAACAGGTACAGGAAAGCAGTCTCCCAACACCATTGAGTTCAGCTTGCGAAAATCGACGCAAGTACGCCGTGTGCCATCCTTTTTGCTCACCAGTACAAGACGGCTGGCAAAGTTAGATGTAGATGGGCGAATGATTCCAGCAGCTAACCATTCGTCGATCTGCTTTTGGACATCCTTCTCCTCGGCAATCGCAAATCTACTTGGGGATTGACGAAATGGGACGATTTCCCCATCCGGGACGATTCGCAGCTTGACTGGGACTTCTGCTACCGAATTCGCCGCCTTGTAGTTTATGATCAGCTGAGACACCTCCTTAGCATACTACGAAGGAACATCTATTTCATCATCTGTATTATCTATGTTATAAATACTCATCTGGTTTGGTTCCTGACAAGCTTTCTCCCCCAGCGGAGAAGAAGACTTGTATCCGTCGGCCGACAGCGAAAAGTCAAACTTCGAGACGAAATTGAATCCGAGCAGCGCGTCATACTCGATGTCCTCATCCTCAACTACGACGAACTTGTGTGGAGTCATTTACTGGTCTACTGCAACCTCAGCCAAAAAGTAGCCAATTGGGCACGTAATCTTCTTTAACAGCCCACGAAGCTTGGACGCACATCTCTCCAAAATAACATTTGGTATTTTGTTGAAGATGTACTTGCGCAGAATAGATACATCGGCTTCCATATCTACAAGACACTCCACTTCCACGTGATTGATGCTAACCTTTTTCATACGACTTGCACTGCGTACGACTTGGACTCCAGCAACTGACCCAGGGCAATCTCATGACATGTGCCCCTCTTTGTTGCAACTGAAGCATTTCACGGCAGACTTGCAATCCTTGCGGAGATGATCTACTGACCCACAATTAAGGCAGTGACTCTTCCTGTCGTTGAAATAGTGCTGCTTCCTCTGGTCCGACGCCCACTTTCCATCGATCTGCTTGTACGGCTTGTCGACCACGCGGTCGAACACCTCATACTACTCCTGTAGCTCTTTGTAGGACTTGCCACTGTTGAGAAAGTATCTGAAATCGCTCCTCATGCTTAGGCCGTCCACAACACAGCGGATAACCGAGCGTGCATCAATGTTGCCAAGTAAAGCAATCTTTTTCATCTGCAATAGGTAGGTTAGGTTAGGGCGGCTGTCGGACTATGGTCCGACACACTTAGCCCTCTATGGGTCCATTGTGATACCGCATGATCTCATTTTTCCTTCTCTAGGGTCCCGTTTCTAGGCTGATCAGCATGTCTTCCACCCGGAAGATTTAATAAAGGCACTTATGTTTTTGAGATTAATCTCCGATATTTCGGTAAGATCGTCGATGAAGGGACTTCTTGGGTGTTTCAGTCTGAATCTGCATAGGGCTGGGCAGAATCAGAGACGGTGCTCTACCGTTTCCACTTCTTCCTCATCCCTGCAGCTTCTGCAGAAATCATTTTGAGGGGCTTTTAGCCTGTCGGCATGTGCGCCAACAAGTCAGTGGCCTGTAAGAGCTCGAATCAACATGACACACTCTGTGCGGCTGAGTCTGAGTAATTCCGAGGTTTTTTTTGTTGTTTATCACAGACTATGTCTGGTGAGAGATACGACACAGTGTTGCGTTTTGCCAATGGGTGTTGGCTAGTGTGTTAAAGTAGTTTTTATACCCGTTACTCGTAGAGTAAAAGGGTATACTAGATTCGTCGTAAAGTATGTAACATGCAGAAGGAAGCGTTTCCGACCCCATAAAGTATATATATTCTTGATCAGGATCACTAGCCGAGTCGATCTAGCCATGTCCGTCGATACGCGTGGATGTGTGTGTATGTAAATAGTTGCCGGCCGAACTTAGCGGCAAAGAAAAAAGCCCTGCCGGCGCTCAGAGAGAATGAACCCATTATCCATTTGTCCCATTGACGGGCAAAAACCTTTAAAGATCTGTACATCTTTATTTATCTCTTTCAATGAATATGTATTAGCTTAATAAATACCTATAGATAGTCCCAAAAACACTTTTCTGTTTTCAGTCCAATGCTCTCAAACCAAAGTAGTTAGGACAAGCCTTGAAACTAGAGCCAGAAAACGACATACATACATACATATGTATTTATGCATGTGTGTGGGTGTAAAAATTGCAAACTAATATCCGCGGCAAATAGAATTCTTTCAAACAAAGCTATTCAACCAAATATTTTGAAATACAGAATGCGCCTTAAAATTGTGTATGTTTAGCAAGCATACATAAATATAAATGTTTTTTGTCTATTTTATGTGTTGCTTTCTCATTCTTGGCGCTGGCTGAATCAAAAGCAGAGCCGAAAAATGAGAGCAAGGGAGAGAGAACAAAGTGCGCAGCTAACTTATTCAATTAAATAATGAACAAAAAAATAAACTATTTGTCCTTTTTTTCCCCTGTCCTCTAACCACTTTATTTATTCCTGTAATTTTGTTGATTGCTTATGTTCAACAAACATATATTAATACAAATGTTTTTATTCTATTTTATGTTTTGCTCTCTCTTTCTTGGCGCAGGCTGTAACAAATGCTGGTCAAAAAAAACAATGACAGTTACAGCGCTGCCAACGCTAAGAGAGAGCAGGTCAAAAAAAAGAGAACGAAAAGCGCTGCCAACGATAAGAGCGTACAGTGCGCGGCTAACTTATTCTATTGAATATTTAACAATTTACTCCTGTTCTCTACCCTAACACCAATTCATTGGTCTATTAATTTCAATTACCTAATTCAGATTATTGTTAGATTTAAATTGCTTAAAAGCAACAGCATGGGCGCGGGAGGGAGGACCTTTTTGTCTTTGCATTTTTTCCCTTCTTAGTGCATTGTTATGCGCCAAAAGAGAAGTATTTTTGGGGGAAAAGGACCGAAATCCGTGCACTTTAAATTGGCGGGCTAAAACTTTACAGCGCTGCAAATATTTCTGTTGTCTTTTAAAAGATATGTATGTTTATTTATGTTGCTTGTATGCTTAATCAATGCCTTTGATTGTCAAAAAAAATAGCCAAACCGCCCAAGGAGTTGAGAAAAGCAATGACGTCAGACGTCAGTCAGACAATGTACATATGTATACATCATTATACCCGTTACTCGTAGAGTACAAGGGTATACTAGATTCGTCGGAAAGTATGTAACAGGCAGAAGGAAGCGTTTCCGACCCCATAAAGTATATATATTCTTGATCAGGATTACTATCCGAGTCGATCTAGCCATGTCCGTCTGTCCGTCTGTCCGGATGAACGCTGAGATCTCGGAAACTATGAGAGCTAGGCTATTAAGATTTGGAGTGCAGATTTCTGAGCTTCTTACGCAGCGCAAGTTTGCTTCAGTAGAGTGCCACGCCCACTCGAAAGCCCACAAACCGCCCAAAACTGTGGCTCCTACTGTTTTGATGCTAGAATAAAAATTTTAACTGAAATGTATTGTTCTCATCAATACCTATCGATTGAACCAAAAAAAGTTTGCCACGCATTTTAACGCCCACAAACCGACCACATACTTCAAAAAATCGTAAATATGAACGCGGATATCTCGGAAAATATCAAAGATAGAGAAATGTAATTTCAGATTTAGATTCCGTAGACTTAAGCGCAGCGCATGTTTGTTACGCGAATATGCCACGCCTATTCTAACGCCCACAAGCCGCCCAAGCCTGTGGCGCCCATAATTTTCATGCTAGATAACAAATTTTAACTGAAATGTATTGGTCTCGTCAATACTTATCGATTGATCCAAAAAACCTTTGCCACGCTCACTCTTACGCCCACATCGCTTAAATCTGTCTACCGCCGGTAGGTGGCGCATTTCAATCTCGATTTGCTGCTTGCATATCTCTATTTTCCTTTGGCCCCTTTAGCTGAATAACGGGTATCTGATAGTCGAGGTACTCGACTATAGCGTTCTTCCTTGTTTATATTAAGCTTGCAAGTTGCCATGGGCATACCGACATTCTCCTCTCCTGGGAGGAGAGGATTGGTGGTGCCCTGCCTGGCTAACTCGTCGCTATACAGTTGCCTACGATGTCCCGGTGACCCGGAACCCATATTAGGCTGATAGTAAACTGATTTGCCATCTCGTGGAGAGATCTGCGACAGTCTGCTATTGTACGGGAGTTGGTGTTTGTCGAGTAGATCGATTTAATAGCCGCTTGGCTATCAATATATATGTTTAGGTGTGCTCTTTGGAGGCTAAAGTTCCCTAAACAGGTTAGTGCTTTTTTTATAGCGTGGACCTCCGCCTGAAAGACGCTACAGTGGTCCGGGAGCCTGAATGACTTCCTGATATCTAATTGCTCGTAGTATACACCTCCGCCAACGTGTCCTTCTAATTTGCATCCATCTGTATAGAAACAGATTGCGTTCGTCGTGCCCGGTCGGCCCTGCTCCCATTCCTCTCTATCAGGAATCAGGGCCTCAAAGGGTGTGTGACTATATTCAATGGATTTGCATAGATCCGTGATCTTCGGAATCGATTTATCATGCTGGAGAATTTTAGCATGGCCATAAAATTGGGCTTTCCACTGCCCTGTGTGCCTCAGTCGAATAGCTGCCGATTTAGCACTTTCCATGCCTGCTAAGTCCAGGCTAGGGAGGCTCAAGATCGCATTCAGCGCTTCATTCGGGGTGGTTCGTAGGGCTCCACTAATACACAAAGCCGCCATTCGCTGTACTTTGTTTAGAGGAGTCAGTATGCATTGTTTGTGCAGGGCGGTTTACCACAGAGCCACTCCGTACAGTAGGATTGTCTTGACTACCGCTGTGTATATCCAGTTGACTATTCTAGGGGACATGCCCCATCTTAACCCAATTGCTTTTTTACAGGAGTAAAGTGAAATGGTCGCTTTCTTGGTTCTCTCTTGGTTGTTTAAGCTTCATTTGAGGCGCTTATCTAATACTAACCCCAAGTACCTGGCGTGATCGCTAAAAGAGAAATTACAATTGTTTAGAATGGGTGGGTTGAGTTGTGGAATTTTGTATATATTTGTAAAAAGGACAAGTTACGTTTTCGAGGGCTTTACCCCGAGTCCGTTCGCTGTCGTCCATTCCGATAGTATTTTAAGTTTAGGGGTCATAAGATCGCAAAGTGTTTGTGGATATTTTCCATTAAAGATGATGGCGACGTCGTCTGCGTATGCCACAACCTTACAACCTCCTCCTTCCAGAATCCACAGTAGTTTATTTACTGCGATATTCCACAGGAGGGGTGATAGTACACCTCCGTGCGGGGTGCCTCTGTTCACTAGTCTAGTCTGGATTGAGGTCCCTAGTGTGGCTGTGACCATTCTGCTTATCATCAACTTATGGATTAGCCTCACCATTGGCGGCTCAATCCCTGTGAGAGATTCTGTTATAGCAGTGGGGAGCACGTTATTGAAGGCTCCCTCTATATCCAGGAAGTCGATCAGTGTGTACTCCTTGATGCTGAGTGATTTATCGATGCTGCTTACCACCAAGTGTAGCGCCGATTCGGTTGACTTTCCTTTGGTGTAAGCGTGCTGTGCTTCTGATATTTGTATCGGGTCTACGGTGGCCCTTATGTGTAGGCTTATCATTCTTTCAAAGCTCTTAAGCAGGAATGATGTTAGGCTTATTGGCCTAAAATCCTTTGCTGTGGTGTGAGTGGCCTTCCCTGCCTTGGGAATGAAAACCACCTTTGTTTCTTGCCACGCTGTTGGTAGTTCTCCTACCGCCAGGATGGATTGGAAGATTTTTTTCAACCAGTTTATGGCTATTTGTCCTGCTTGTTGGATGTAAGCCGGTGATCCCGGCGATTTGTATGGTTTGAAACTATGAATGGACCATTTCATGTTGCGGTCTGATAGGAGTGGATCTATTTCGATTCCCTCTCCTGCTCCCCTTTCAGGTGGATGACCTGTTTGTTGGCTCCCCGGGAAGTGAGCGCCTAGGAGCAGGTCCAAGGACTCTTTACTGGAGTCTGACCAGGATCCATTTGCTTTTTGAAGATAGCCCAAAGTTGCGGCTGTCTTAGAGAGTATTTTCCTGAGCCTTGCGGCATCAGTTGTTCGTTTTGCCGTTCGTTTTGCTCTTCTAATGGCCTTTTTATAAGAGGCTAGTTCATACTTGTAGTTCAGCCAGTTAGTGTCCTCATTTCCCGCCTTTGCTCTGTTAAACAGGCATCTGCAGCTGGTTCTGATTATTGATAGTTGTTGGGTCTACCAGGGGGGTTTTTTCCTTCCCCTTGGCTTCCCTGTGTGGCATGCCACTTTGAAGGCAGTGTTGCATGCCTCTGTGAATTTATATAATGTTTCGTCCAGCTCCTGTGGGTTTGTGATGCTATCTGACGGTTCCATGGGGAGGATATTCGTCAGAACTTCTTTGTACCTGTGCCAGTCTACTCGTCTGTGGTTAGCGAAGCTGACCGGCAAGGGCGAATCAAGGGACAATACGGTTTCTATGAATCTATGGTCCGAAAAGGAGTGCTCGTCGGGGACTGCCCAGTTTTTGACTGCGCCTACGAGTGAGTCTGATACCAAAGTTAGATCTATGATCGTTTGGCAAGCTTAAGTTATGAATGTAGGGACATTGCCCCTATTGCATAAGAATAGGTTCGAATTTAGAATAAAATAAAACAGAGACTTACCTCTGTCGTTGTTGTTTGGGCAACCCCACTGGGTGAAATGGGCGTTGGCGTCACAGCCTATTACCAAACCTTTCCTGAGCTTTTTGCATTCCTCTGCCAGTCCTCTGACCAGCGCATCTGGGGGTTTTCCTTTTCAAAGGCCAAGTAGGCCGATAGGACCCTTATAGAGCCACTTTGCAGCTCCAAGCTTTCTGCGGTGTTGTCTCCGTTGCTGTAATTGCGAAGTATAAATATACTAAGATGCCTTTTTGGCTAATATGCAGGTTCGAATTTTACCTTCTTTGGGGTCAAGCATAAGCTTGTATTCCTTTGTTCCTAGTCTAGCAACCTCGCCTCCTACTACCCAAGGTTCCTGTACAAGGACTAGGTAGGCTCCGCCTTCGGTCAGGCGAAGCAGAAGTGCAGCAGACGCTGCTTTACTGTGGTGAAGGTTTATTTGTAGAAGTCTTAGTGACATCTACAGCTTCAACTTCCACCACAGTGACGCCGGCCTTCTCTGTGTCGCTAAGGTTTACGTCCTCGATGGCCGGTCCGAGCGCTCGCATCTCTCTGCTTAGCGACGAATCGGTAGATTATTGATTGATTGCCTCCAACTCTTCAGCAAGCACCTGCTCGGCTGGTTGCCGGCAGAGCTGCTAGCGGCGTTGGAGTCGCCCTTATACACCTTGATGTGGACCGCACTGAACCCGAAGTTCAGCACTCCTCGAGCAGTCTCGATCGGAGCTACTGACTCCTTGTTCAGGACCAACACCGCCTGGTTGACGTCCCCTTCATGCTCCTCCACCTTGATAACTTTGCAGTCCTTCGTGGGGAGGTGCGGGTTGCATTCTTGCAACATAAAGAGGATGTCCTCCGTCGCCTTGATCGCTGGTGGAAGCCAAATCCTGGCTCGGGGCCTACTGGGGACATCACACCAGTTTAGCGCGACGATGTTCGCCCCTTCGTAAACTTCACCGAGCTTGCTCGTTGCCTGTTTGTACAAGTCGGCCGACCGCTAACTGTCGCAGGCCACCACCTTGACGCTGCCCTGGTACCAGCCCGCGTCAATGCAGCAGGGCGAGGTGCCTGGCTACTCCCGTACCATGCGCAGGCAGATGAGGGAAAGGTGGAACTCCACTGCCTTCCACTTCTTCCCCTGTCAATTAGGCCGAGTAGGACACGGTTCTTCGTGATTTCGGCGAACGAGACCGATGGCTGGATCTTAGATTTCTTCGCCGATGGTCCGGGTAGTTCGAGGGATCACTGCCTTTTCGCCTGAGTCCCTTCTTGAGTGGGCTTATCCTGCCCGTAGTTAGGAAGCACCTTCCTTGCCCACTCTACCTTTTTTAGCCATTAAGTGCTCCTAATATGAGAGCGCAGAGTCTGGGCGGCAGTCACCCTTTCTGCGTATGTATATTTATTTGCTCCAGCGGGTGGCCCGAGCGCCTTGGCAGTGCCTACCGCTGCTTCAGTCGCTGATACGGCTGGCTTTCTGCCACCCGTCATCCCCAGTTTGGGATGCGGCCTTTTCGGGACCGTGCTGGTGCGGATGGTGGAACCAGTGTTCAGCTTATTCGAGGGTTTTTTGAGATTTCCCGTCTCTGCTTTTTGTGTTGCTGTGTTAATTGACTTTGTTTGTTCCATAATTGGTCCCACGAGTTGCGGAGAAGGGGAAAAGTCCGCCCGGGCAGAGATCCGCGATACCCGGGTAAGGCGATAGTTAGAACAGGGGGTCGCCATGTCCCTGAGCACACCGTTTGAGACTGGACTGGTTTTTGATCCGGGCCCCCAGCCATGCTGACTCTTGGCACGGTCCGTATTACACCGTAGTTCGGCCCGGAGTGAGATGTTGTTCGGGAGGGGAGATGGGTAGGTGTTGTGTTGGGAGTTGCAATATACCCGCTGGCTGTCCGGGACTGTTTATTTACTGGGGTTTTCGTCCACTTCGGTCAAAGAGCTAGTGGGATGGCTCGGAGGGCGCCGAGCTGAAGACTACCGAACGGGTCGCAGGTTGCGGATAGCGAGCGCCCTGGTTCTCCAGGGTAGCTACGAATAAACGTGGAAGTTGGACACGGCCCGGCTACCGCTAAGCCCCCAACACGAAGCGTAAGTAAGTAGCCCCGGACAGTCAGCGGGTATCTGCGCCGTAGCAGTACCGACGTCGCGCTTGTGCTGCCGCCTCCGACAAATAGCTCACACATACCCCCTTCCCACACTCTTTGAACCTACCTCTTCCCTACCCCACACAATTCATCTCACCCCGGGATGGACTAAGGTGTCACTCGTACCGTGCCGAGAGTCAATCCGGCTGGGAGCCCGAGTTATCAAAAAACTCAGTCTCAAACGGTGAGCTCAGGCAAGTGGCGACCGCCTGTTTTAAGACAGCCTTACCCGGGTACAGCGGATCTCTGCCCAGGTGGACCTGTCCCTTCTCCGCGGTTCGTGGGAATAAATATGGAGAAATTAAATAATAATAGCAACAAAAAAGACATCGACAACAAAAAAGAGCCCGACACTCTTAAAAAATCGGAAGTCGTAACCAACGACGACAAGAAGAGCAAGATCACGGCTCCGATTAACATAGTCCCTGTGACTTCCACCCCTGCCAAGGCCAGCGAACAACGCAGCCGGCTAAGCCCAGCTCACCACAACGACAAGCCCAAGCCTCCCACCAGCGTAGGTGTGGCTAACCAGATCCTCCAACCTGAGGGGATCGCCAAAGCCGGTCTCGTGGTGAGTACCAGGGCAAAGGAGTTCAAGAGGATACCACCTAACCAGGCAGGACCTCTTGAACGTAAGAAAGCTTTCCGGATCCTCAAACGGATCCAGAGCGATGAAGGCGGTAGGATCCCAAGGAACCAATGGGGTCTGGTTAGACGGGCCCTTGCGTCAGTGGGCTTAAAAGTGCTCGACGAGAACCCAGGTCCGCCACCCGATTGCACAGATGCAGGGTGGTACCAGGGCAACGTTAAGTTGATCGCCTGTGAAGACGAGAGATCGGCAGCACTTTACAAGGCTGCCATTAACACAGTCGGCGAGGTCTACCCCGGGGCCAAGCTGGCAGTTTGCGAGGCCGCAGACATCCCGTCTCGACCGAGAGCGAGGGTGTGGCTGCCGTCGGAACCCTCAGAACCAGAGGCTATACTCAGCCTGCTGACCAGGTTCAACCCGAAGCTTCCAACAGACGGTTGGAAGGTGGTCAAGGTGGAGAAAACCGAGCGCGTCACAATGAACGTGGCTATCGTCTTGAACCAGGCCTGCTTGGAACCCCTCGCAGCCCAACAAAACCGGGTGAACTACGGGTTCGATAAGGTGCAACTACGCATCTACGACACCGACAAGCTAGCGGCAGACAACCTGGCTGCCTGTGCGTTGTACGAACCCCCGAGCAACGACGAATTGGAGCTTGAGGAGGCCACCCTCACCGGCCACGTGTAAACCGAATCGGAGCTGACAGAGAGCCTGAAGCAGCTGTGCACTCAGGACATAACCCGACCAGGGTGCACTGTTCTCCAGGACATAGTGGAGGAAGCGTAGGGTACCCAGCCCGACCTCGGTCCCAAAGATGGTGCAGTTTCTGCAAATTAACCTGCACCACAGCAAGGCAGCATCCGCTGCCCTCCTCACCCGCCTGGCAACAGGCAACATAGACGTAGTCCTCGTTCAAGAGCCATGGATTGTTGGTAACAACATCTGTGGCTTATCAACCCCCCTATACAAGCTATTTTACACCAAGGATAAGGGTAAAACCAGAACCTGCATTCTTACAAAGACACACTTTAATACATTTCTTATTCCACAGTTTAGCGAAGGCGACCTCACCACGGTCAGACTGGAGCTAAACGAACACACTCATCACACAATAGCATCATTCTATCTGGCTCACGACTACGAAGGACCACTACCAAACATCACTACACAACAACTCATACATACACACTCATCTAAGGAACTCATCCTGGGTGGGGACGCTAACCACCACACACAATGGGAAACACAAACGAAAGGGGTGAGTTACTCTACGATTATCTCCTTTAATCAAATCTATTCATCTGCAACAAAGGTAATGACCCAACTTTCATCAATAGAAATAGGAGGGACGTCTTAGACATTACACTAATATCTGATCCCCTACTTAACCAGCTAGAAGCGTGGAAGGTGGGGATCGAGAACTCATTCTCAGACCACCGATACATAGAACTTACAATAACTCTAGACTCTCCTCCCGCCGAGAACATTACTAATCTAAGATTAGCCAACTGGGGATTCTACAAAAATCTCCTCAACAGGAACCTACACGCTCCACCGACGCACTTACGAAACGGTCAAAAATAGATAACCTAGATAACACTTTTACTGATATCTGCGGTGAGGCCTTAAAAAGGGCTTGCCCAAGCAGAATAGTCAAAGCAAAGCACAAACCCCCATGGTGGAACGCAACCCTGGCGAACCTTAAAAGAGATTGTAGAACTTACGTTAATAGAGCTAAATACAACAATAGCGAATCTTCCTGGAATTTATACCATACAAAACTAAGCCTATACAAAAAGGAAATTGGAATATCAAAACGTAGAGCTTGGGCTAATTTCTGCAGTAGCATAGAATCTACTGCGGAAGCATCCAGACTTTGAAGAATTTTAGCAAAATCTCCAGCAACCATTGGCTATCTTAAAACCAATGCAGACAGTTGGGCGGAAAACAGTCAGGAAGCCCTTGAACTACTGTTAGACACCCACTTCCCTAAAAACACCCACGCAGTGGAGGACCTCTACATAGAGGAGAACTTAGACGACCAGAGTATAGACAACATCTCAAACCCTGGCCGCATTCAGTGGGCTGTCAACTCTTTTAAGCCCTTCAAGTCCCCCGGCCCATATTGGTTCTTCCCGGCCCAGCTACAACGGACACCAGATATCTCCCTACCCTGGCTGACAGCCATCTTCCACGGCGGCCTTGCTCTAAGCCATATTCCAACAAGGTGGCTGGACGTTAAGGTAATTTTTTTACCGAAAGCCGGCAAACCCTCCCACACCAACCCAAAGGACTTCCGCCCGATTAGTCTCTCTTCCTTCTTGTTGAAGACCCTGGAAAGGCTAATTGACACCCATATCAGGCTAACCATCGACCAAAGCCTACTCTCTGACGCACAGCACGCGTACCGTAAGGGTAGATCAACAGATACCGCCCTCCACTCTCTAGTGTCCAGTATAGAGAGAGGTTTCCACAATAACGGAAACTCTTTGGCAGCGGTTCTAGACATAGAAGGAGCCTTTAACAACGTCACCCCAACGGCGATTATTGGTGCTCTGACTGAACTTGGGCATTGAGCGGCCCAAACGCGCCTAACCTATAGCAACCAAGCAACGTACCTAGGTGTCATCCTTAACAAAAAGCTCCTCTGGACAGATAACATCCTAGATCGCACACGCAAAGCGGCCATAGCCCTCTTTGCTTGTAAAAAAAAACATAGGGAGGAAGTAGGGTTTCTCCCCCATGATAGTTCACTGGCTATACACTGCAATAGTCAGGCCCATTCTCCTCTACGGAAACATCGTTTGGTGGCCTTCCCTAGAAAAGAATTGCAACCTCCGGATCCTTCACAAGATCCAAAGAAGCGCAGAGCTCTGCATCAGTGGTGCGCTTCGCACCACCGCCACTGAAGCACTAAACACAATTCTCGACCTCCAACCCCTGGAGCTACTTGCCAAAAGCTGGGCATCTGCAACAGCGCTGAGGCTCCGCGATTCAGCGGCATGGACAACAGGCTCTACGGGTCACTCCAATATCCTATCAAAACATACACCCCTACCACGTAGTACAGACTACGTTCCACCCATAGTCAACTTCGAAAGAAGATACAAGATCTTCATACCCACAGACTGGGACAACCTTCCACACCAATTCGAAAACGCCGTCAACATATACACAGACGGCTCCAAGCCTAACTCCCAAATAGGTGGGGGAGTCTTTTCCCCCGAACTAGACATAAAAGTCTCATTCCGCCTACCAGACCACTGTAGTGCTTTCCAAGCGGAAGTCATGGCAATTCAGGAAGCCATGACTCACCTGGACACGTCAGTACATCATGACATAGATATCTTTATCCTCTCAGATAGTCAAGCAGCTCTCAGGGCCCTCGACTCCTACACAACGAACTCAAAAACAATATCTGAATGCAGCAGATCTCTTAACGAGATGGCCACTCACCTGAGAATCAACCTCATCTGAGTGCCTGGACACTGCAATATTGAGGGCAACTGCATAGCAGACGAGCTAGCTAGACAGGGGACAACAGCCGACATCCTTCGCGATAAGGACACGGTGGGTATGCCCATGGCTACCTGCAAGCTCCATCTCAGGCAGAGACTGTACACACTTTCCAACAACCGTTGGAACTCAATCTCAACATGCCACAATTCTTGACTCACATGGCCAAACTACAACTCGAAAAGAACAAAAACTCTCCTACAATGTAGCAGGGAGGATATCTCCACTCTCCTAAATGCCCTCACGGGCCACTGTCTTATAGGGACTTATGCGCTCAGGCTGGGACTCAGTAACCACGACTTCTGCCGCAACTGCAAACAGATAGACGAAGAAGAGAGCATCGAACACCTCCTATGCTTCTGCCCAGCGCATAACCTAAAGCGCTTTCAAACCCTAGGTAGCTACACACTTCCGAACCTTGCGGCCATTCAGGGCGTAAGCATCCAAAAACTCTTATGTTTCTTAAGAAGAACAGAATACTTCGCGAAAGCAGATAACCCATGACCTAGGGAAACGGATCTGTTCAGAGATCATGTGGTATCACAAGACGTCCAATGTGGCCTAAGTGAGGGGATTAATATCTATCTCCAACCACTCCTACCTAACCTAACCTTCGTCCACGATTCCGTGTTTGACTTCTCCCACCAGCTTATTCACAGTTGGTCTCGAGAGAGGTCGTCCGCTATCCGCAACCTGCGACCCGCTCGGTTGCCCCAGCTAGGCGACCTTGGAACCATCTCACAAGTTCCTCAGCCGAGCTGCAATAGGTATTCGTGAAAAGATTCCTGCTTGCGTTTCTTGCGATCGCGGAGCTGCTCATGCACATCCACGCTGCACACATATTGTCGGTTGAACTCAGTCTCCAGCAGCATACGCATCTCTGAGTATTCGAGTACGTACGTAGAATCCAGAAACAACTTTGCTGTGTTCGTCATTTTGGCACGAGCCTGCACATACATCTGTTTTCCGCAGCATTCAGCTAAAAATTGTCAAACCAATTATTAACCGGTATAGACTCTCCGTCAAACTCTGAAACGCTCTTCGCAAAGCTTCCCGCCGTAATCGAGCAACCGTTGTTTCGCTCATCCGCTCCAATCTTAATAGCAAGCAGCTGAACCAGGTATTTCAGCGTTCTTGAATTTTCGTCGATCGAGCTGCTTTCAATCAAACCGGCTTCTCCACCTTCCTCTCCACTGATTTCAGAAGGTTCTTGCACTCCATTAATTTCTTTTGGATTTCCACCTGCACTTGTTTCGCAAACGCTTTTCGCCGGCTCACTCATGTTAATCATTTTGTCTGCTGCAGCCATTAATCTTGTGTAATACGGCTGTTTTCCTTTTGAAATTGGTATCCTCGAAGGTTCTATCTTTACTTCCTTTTCGCTTACACTCATTACTGTCTGGCGTTTGTCAAACTCTACTTCTTTTTCTTTTGCGACTTTCCGGGAAGGCGGTGAGACTTCTCTCTCACTTGCAATTTTTTCGTTAGGACGAGCCCCCAAATGTAAGATGAGAAATACTCTCACTTGACGTTTATTATTATAATATATATTAAGTATTATGGTTAACAATGATAATTGCAGGCGCGTTTCGGCTTTTCTTAATGTATCGTTCGGTTTTCTTGTCACTCTGCTGCTGAAAATCGTCTCTCTCGGCTGACTGTCACTTCCCGAATACGCTTGAGCTCCTCTGACTTTTTCTGCTGTTGCTCTGCTTCTGTTCTCTCTTGTCGCTCCGTCGCTCTGCTTTAATTCTGCTGTTGCTCTGCTTCTCTTCTCCCTTGTCGCTCCGTCGGTCTGCTTTAATTCTGCTGGTTATCTTACTAAACCGTCTTACATATATATAGGAATGTAAATGATTGCGGCTATGACGTACTCACGAACTCTCCAACGAAGTCAGCAGGCCTGATGACGACCGATGTGCGCTGCAGAATAGTTTAATTTGGGTGTATATATGTCATACTATGTCGTAAGCACACACGCAAGTATAATGGCTAAATGGGAATCGTAATTTAAATTAGAAACTTGTTTTAAAAATATTTAGAATAAGAAAACTGAACTACAATCGCTTTAGCGATACAAAAACAAGTTGTCAGTCCCGGCCAAAATTAACTGGAAACCAGAATTGGAACTCAAATTCCAATTGGAATGCGGCATCTGCTTCCGCGGTCTTGCCCGAATTACGCCGAATCTCGCCCGAACTGCAACGCGATCCGACTTGTAGATCGTGGTGCGGACTTGGTAAGGTCAAAACCTCAAGCGGGTTTACGGCGGCGATCCTTGAAGCCGCTTATGGTTTGTCGATGATGAAATTAGTCCAGGTTGGGCAAGGATGAAAGATTCCTTTCAAATGCCGATTCTGGCCTGGCGCTGAAGAAACGTATGGTTCCGCTAATAAACCGCTGCCTGCGGCACCTGCTCCTTGCTGTGCGCAGAGGGAGGACTGAAAAACTTCCGACAATTCCGAGGATTCGCACGTGTCTCATGTCACTGCTGTTTTTTTCACGGGAATTACGATTAGATTCTTTCAATATATTGTCCCAATTTCTTATCACCAATATTGGGAGTGATAACCGGTCGTACTGGTCAAAATTCTAAGAATTTCACACGCGGATGTATAGATGCGGACGAGTTTGAAAATTGTAACACTTTTCGCAGGAAACGAACAGATCTTGGACAAAGAGGAAGAAATCATGGCGTCTAGAGTGGATGTAAGATGCACAAAATCCCCAAGATCCATCAAAATGGTATTTCTGGTATTCGGGCGAGGATCGGATCCTTGCTAAACTGAAGAGTTCCATCTGGGCTATTTATGTTAATTACCATGGGTAATGTCCTAACTAGGAATGCCAACTTAGCCGAATATGCTGTCTCCCACAATCCGCGTTCATATTTAAAATTTTTTGAAGTTTGTGGGCGGCTTGTGGGCGTTAAAGTGGGCATGGAAAACTTTTTTTGGGTCAATCGGTAGGTATTGATGAGAACAAATCATTTCAGTTACAATTCTTACTCTAGCATCAGTTCTGTAGGAGCCACAGTTTTAGTGGGCATGGCACGCTGCTGAAACAAACTTGCGCTGTGTAAGAAGCTCAGGAATCTGCATACCAAATCCCAATTGCCTAGCTCTTAATGTTTCCGAGATCTCAGCGTTCATCCGGACGGACAGACAGACGAACTTGGCTAGATCGACTCGGCTAGTGATCCTCATCAAGAATATATTTACTTTATGGGGTCGGAAACGCTTCCTTCTGCCTGTTACATACTTTCCGACGAATCTAGTATACCCTTTTACTCTACGAGTAACGGGTATAACAAGGAAGAACGCTATAGTCGAGTACCTCAAAGCGAGACTGAAATGCGCCACCTACCCCTGATCTCAATATATGGTTATGTGGGCGGTAGACAGATTTAATCGTTATGGGCGTTAGAGTGGGCGTGACAAAATTTTTTGTAGGTCAATCGATAGGTGTTGACGAGACTAATACATTTCAGTTAACATATTTTTTCTAGCATGCAAGTTGTGGGCGCCACAGGTTTGGGAGATTTGTGGGCGTTAGATGGGCTTGGCATATTTGCGAAAGAAACATACGCTGCGTATATGGCTACGGAATCTAAATCTGAAATCCCAATTCTCTATCTTTAATATTTTCCGAGATATCCGCGTTCATATTTACGATTTTTTGAAGCTTGTGGGCGGTTTGTGGGCGTTCCAGTCGGCGTGGAATACTTTTTTTGGGTCAATCGGTAGGTATTGATGAGAATAATTCATTTCAGTTAAAATTTTTACTCTAGCATGATAACTGTACGAGCCACAGATTTAGGCGGCTTATGGGCGTTAAAGTGGGCGTGGCACGCTGCTGAGGTTTTAGACAATCATGGTACCTGTTTCATCACAGTTCCAACATATCAATTTGTCTGCAGGCTTAATTGGTCACACTGCGCCCTCGACATCGGCTTCATCTTCGGACTTATCTTCAGAATCGTATTCGTGAAGAATTGTGTTGACAAACGGTTTGGTTACATTAGGGCGTTGAATTGGCTTCGACCGACGATAAAATTCTTCGTGGCGGTGACACGCCTTACGCAAAGCTTCCAAAGAAGGGGTGTCAACATGCAGTAACTTAAGTTTCAAGTCTGGCATCAGATTGTGCATTCTGCATAATACATGCCAGCTCATGTCATGTACCGGCCTATAAACACGCCAGCAAAAAGATAGAGCAGGACCTGCAAATAGCAAATTTGCAAACTGCGACAACAAATCGAAATTTCCGTTTACGCTTTGTGTAGTGAGACAGTTTACACGGTATATAAAATCCTCAACTGCGATGTCGTCAGCTAACCCACTGAATTTGATTCGCCAGATTGTAATAGGCAATAAATGTACTCCTGCAATATTTTCGGTTTAACTTCTTTATTTCACAACCGCTTTCCTTGAACGTCTAACACAGAGTGCCGAAACGATTCTCTCTCTTCCTTCTTCTCGCTCATCTTTGTGAGCGAGGCAGGTATACGTATCTGCGATCTCTTATGCTGCAGTACTCGGTAGAAAGGGATGACAATATAACGTTTACAGTTAACTTAAACTAGGTTTCCCGCTTATTATATAGTACAGTGGGTGTCGTGTTAATATATTACATCATATGTCGTACGGTGTGCCTACTACAACTCGGCCATCCTGACTGTATGATCCCCTGATCACTGTGAACATCAATTAAAGTTTATTTATTTACAAAATAGTTGCAGTTCTTATTAATTTTTCTTATAAGTAAAGATAATTATTTTTAACATATTTTATCTGGGTTTTTTTTTCATTTCTTTTCGGAACCTACCCAGTGCTTAATATTATTTATGCTCCATACGCCTTGGTAAGGGTTGCGTGATACCTGGAATCCTTCAACATACTCTAACAAATATCTATCATTTCTTAGAACTTTTGAAATTACATAATGGCCCCTGTTCTTCGGAGTTAACTTTCTTGAGACTCCAGTTGTGCTATCGAAATTCTTGGCCATAACGTTATCTCCTTTTTTATACTGTGACGGTTTTCTAGCTTTCTTATCATATTGTAGTTTGTTGTATGCTTGTGCTTTTCCTTGACATTTTTCTGCTTTGATTCTAACGTTTTCCAGGTCTCTGCCTTCGTGTGCATTATCTAATTCTACAAGCTTTTCTTTTAATTCGTCTACTACTTTTCCTCTTTGCTCTAAACCGAATAAAATTTTGCTTGGGCTTGCTGTATGCTCTAAAATAATCCTTAAGGGCTTTGATAACTTCTCGGGTATTTCTTGTCTTTGTGGTATATAAACGTACAAACTTAGTAAAACCGTCAACGACGACAAATATATGTTTCTTTGATCTTCCCGAATCGACTGGACCATAATGGTCAATGTGGATAAGTTCAAAGAGCTTACGACTTTTTTGAATTGAATGTAAAAATCCTTCTTTACCTGTATTGGGGGAAAATGCTACACATCTTAGGCAATTATTTATATGGCTTACACACTTCTCCTTGGCGTTTGGAAACCAATAACTCGTTGCAATAATACCTGTTTACGTCAAAAGGGCGTTTAATTTCAGGAGGCAGTGTCGAGCGGCAGTTTTATCCAGATGTCTACATCTCGCACGCTCGCACTGCCGTCCGCTCTCCCTCTCCATCTCTCCCCTAAGTCTCCACTCTGGAGCGCTTAAGTTAAGTTAGGCTTAATGAGTTCTTATTTCCAAGTGTACGAATAAACACCTATGCCCGTCGCGCGAAAAACCCCAAGCTACACCCGTGTTTTTCTGCGAACCCTCCGTTCCTGGGACTTTATCTATTTCAGCGATCAAGCCACCCCGCTACAACATTTTGGTCCATCGAGCCGGATTTTAAAATCTTTGGATTTTCCTTTCCTGGAGTTTCCTTTGTTTTCCCAGCAGGCTTGAACCGCTCCAGATAAGTTCCACTTACTATAATTTGCCGGTCATACAGCCAGTTTTTCGAACCCTATTTCGACTAAATTTCTGAATAATATATTGTCTAAATCCAAAAGTGATTAATCCGACGCAACGGCAATATATATATGTTTTTCAATTCCGTTATTTGTGCCCGACAATATTCCAGTTTCCTTTGCCAACAATTGTACACTTGAAACAATTCCAGTCGATATTTCAGTGCTACTACTCAACTAAAATATTTCTCAAATATATTTTCAATTCCAATTGTGTGTAAAATATAGCCCAGCCACAGTAAAAAATTCCCGATCATGCAATTTTTCCTTAAGACTTGCACTCCTTATTTTTTACTGTGTTCCAGCTGCGTGTGTATATTTACATAAATACTCTTTCTAATACAGTCCACTCTAACTACTTTTTCTAATACAGTCCACTCCAACCTTTTCTCGACCTACAAATACGGCTAAATTATTTATAATTAAAAACAAAGTTACAATATCCACAAAATTACTCCATCAAATCGTCTGCAATTTAGTTGTGCAGGTGACAAACAAACGCACCGACAAACAAACATAAGCGAAGTCTTTACAAATCCCGCAGCGATATTCCGCTATTCGCACCCCACATATGTACATATGTACACTGTACATACATACGTATATCGATATTATAAATAAATATTATAAATAAATAAATGTTCCTTCCAAACAAACAAAATTAAAGTCCGTAATTCTTTACATAAGTCCTACCATCCGATATAATAAATACTTATTGACTTTGCCTATCCGACAGTGTGACCGTATATATTGGTTCCTAAATTCCAATTGGATTCTAGCCCGTTTCCTTACTTATGAATTACAAATTTTAAATTATCTTACGTCATGGCAACATCAGTCAAATCCGCTTTAACCCGATTTATGGCCACAGCTGATTATCTGATCCACTTTGAGGCCACTGTGAACGCTACAGGTGCTCCTACCTCAACGTTATCCGCCTGCAAAATCCGACGCGATCACTTAAATTCCTTGTGGCAAGCGGTAAAGGCAGCATACAACATATGCTCCGACTGTATTATAGCTGCAGGCGAGGGCGCCGCAGACACGAAATCCATACTAAAATCCAAGTATTACCAAACGTACTCCACCTATGAAATGTTTGCCGCGCAGCTCATGGAACAAATCCAAAAAGGCTTCTCCCAAATACCTTAAGCTCCAGTAACTCCGTCCCAAAATTCCACGTAGTATGGCTGTCGACTCCCTCCTATCGACACAGAGGTTTTCTCTGGCGAATATCTTTGCTGGCCAACTTTCCGGGACCTTTTCACGGCAATATACATAGACAATCCGAGTCTAACGCCCGTTGAAAAATTATTCCACTTAAATTCAAAAACAAGTGGCGAAGCTCATTCCATAGTTTCAAGATCCCCACTAAGCCAATGATGGCTTTCGCTCAGCCTGGAAAAACCTAACTAAGCGTTTCGAAAATAAGCGATTGCAGGTGAACAGTCACCTGAAAAAACTTTTTAATGTGCAATCCATAGCACAGGAGTCGGGAGCAGCTTTAAAGGAAGTTCAACGCACTTTACAAGGTTGCTTAACTTTCTTAAAATTTTCCGGTGTTAATATTGAGAGTTGGGACCCTATCCTGGTTTATATGTGCTCGACAAAACTACCAAAGCTCACCCTCTCATTATGGGAGCAATCCATACAAAATAAAGCCGAAATTCCTACCACGTCCAGTCCAAAGACACAAATCGAGTGGCAGAATTTCCATAAATAAATTCCTTCAACACAAGGTTAGTTCCGATACCCAAAGGCTGCGATCTGTGTTCGAAAAAGAACCATCCCGTGCGTATATGTCCACGCTTCCTACAAATGACGGTAAACGATCGCCTAGTCTATATTCAAAGGAAGCAGTTGTGCTCCAATTGCTTGCAAGTAGCCATCAATTCCGGGATTGCACAAGCGCTCACAACTGCCTCACTTGCCAAGATCGGCATCACACATTGCTGCATCGAAACCGCGGTCCTATTACTCTGCCGATTCCATCCGACCCTCCAAGGCCTCCAAGGATGGCAGACGTACTCGAGGTATTAAATCCTACCAATACCGAGTCTGCCAAAATATCCATCCTCTACGGAAGTGCCACCACTTTCTACGGCTAAGCCCCCAGAATCGCCTCCAGGAAGTACATATCCAGAAGTACTGCTCCAATTGCTTGACTCACAATCATTCCAAGGACTCCTGCCGCAGTGGTCATCACTGCCACAAGTGTGGAAAGGGCCACCACACTCTTCTACATACGGACGACCGATCTTCACTTCCAACATATTCCTTAGCCTACTATCCTAAGGTTCTTGCTACGGGTGTCCTCGCAAGGGGGGGGAGAATGTTTACGTCAAAAGGGCGTTTAGTTTCAGGAGGCAGTGTCGAGCGGCAGTTTCATCCAGATGTCTACATCTCGCTTGCTCGCACTGCCGTCCGCTCTCCCTCTCCATCTCTCCCCTAAGTCTCCGCTCCGCTCTGGAGCGCTTAAATAAGTTAGGCTTAATGAGTTCTTATTTCCAAGTGTACGAATAAACACCTATGCCCGTCGCGCGAAAAACCCCAAACTACACCCGTGTTTTTCTGCGAACCCTCCGTTCCTGGGACTTTATCTATTTCAGCGATCAAGCCACCCCGCTCCAACAATACGTAACATTTTGTCTCTCCCTATATGACCGATATCATTGTGGTATTTGAAGAGTAGTCCATATCAATAGGTACGTAAAATAACAATCTGTCATCGTTACTCTTTCTATAGACTATTCCGTTTATCATTTCGAATAATTTATGCTCATGTTCCTCTAACTGTTTCTTTATCTTCTGAACTTTTGGGTCCTTGGCTTGGCAAACGACCAGATTGTCTTCAAATGAATTTGTTTCTACTATTAAAATGTTTGTACATCTGCTATAGGCTTCAACGTGTTGCATTCTGATTCCTACCCTATGTATTAGATCGTAGTCATAATTTTGTAGCTCTAATGCTCATCTAACTATACGCGGACTTAGTTCGACTTTATTAAGTGGTAACGGGAGCGAGTTACAGTCAGTTATAATCTTGAAATGTCTACCAAATAAATATATCTTAAATCTACGCAATGCGTGTTTTCAAGCTCAAAACTATGGTATTTCGATTCAGCAATGCTTGTGCGTTTGGAAAAATAAAAAATGGGGTGCAATTTTCCATCTTCTTTCTTTTGGAGTAGTACGGCTCCGAAACCAAGAGAGCTGGCACCGCAATGTAGTCTTTGTGGTTATATAAGGCTAACACTGGTGCTTCAACTAATTTTTTTTTAAGCATCATAAAGCAGGTCATTTCTTTTTCTCCAAAATGGAATTTCTCGTCTTTTCTCAAGAGATCATATAAAGGTTTGGCAAGAGTCAAAAAATCTTTAATGAATCTACGGAAATAAGAACATAAGCCCAAAAAACTTTGAACATGTTGCGATTTGTTTGGTATCGGAAAATTTTGAGTTGCCTCTATTCCTTTATCATCAGCTTTGATGCCCTCGCCGTTTATAATGAAACCCAAATATTTAATACTTTGTTGTAGGAACTCACATTTATCCATACGTGGTTCCAACTTATTCCTAGCAAGTCTGAGAAACACCTCCTTTAAAATCTGAAAATGTTCATTAACATCTTTGCTGGCTGTCATAATGTCGTCCATGTACACAATTACTTGCTTCTTTCTAATAAGGTCATCGAAGATTTTATTTATAAACCTTTGAAAAACTGCTGAAGCCATTTTCAAACCCATTGGCATTCTAAGGAGTTCAAATTGGCCTAACGGTGTTACAAAAGAAGTATACTTAATTGATTATTTATTGACAAGCTTTGAAAATACTTTTTTATTAGCTAACTTGTCCAACAGGTCATCGATAAGCGGTATGGGGTAATTGTCTTTAATTAAAATCTTGATAAGTTTTCTAAAATCTATGCCAATTCGTATGTCCCCGGTTTTTTCCTTCACTAAAACTATAGGAGAAGCATATTCAGACTGGCTTGGTTGAATGATCTTTTTTTCTAAATAACTGGCCAAAAGTTTTTGCAGTTTTTCTTTTTCCGCATAGGCAAGTCGCCGCGGAGCACAACTTTACGGTTTCGAGTTTTCTAAATTGAGTTTTATCTCACTTTTAAAAACCGGTTCCTTTGGTTTTACTACCCTAATGAAATTGTATTCAATTATCACTTTTAATTGAGGTAAAATATCTTGATTATCAATTGTACCGCATATGTAATCAGTGTCTTTGTCATCCATATAGTTTATGCAATGCATTTCACGAATCGTTATAGACATATTGCTTTCATTTTCGTTATTGACTATATCGCCCTCACTAAACTTCGTCGATGGCAGCCGGACAAGTTGCCTTACTAACTATAGGGTTGTCTGTATCCCCGATCGAAACACTTATTGTTCCACAATCTTTAGAACTAACTGTTTTGTACCTGTATCACCTATTTTTTGTTTAACTGTATCAACTGCTTCGCTAAATGAATCATTAATTGAATTACTAAATGTATTACTAACTGTTTCTCCAACTGTATCTCTAACTGTTTCACTAACTGTTTCACTAACTGTTCTCTAACTGTATCACTAACTGTTTCACTAACTGTTTCTCTAACTGTTTCACTAACTGTTTCTCTAACTGTTTCGCTAACTGTTTCACTGACTGTTTCTCTAACTGTATTACTAACCATTTTACTAACTTCATCCATCACAATATCACTTATTGTATCCATAATAATTTCAATAGCACTTTCCGGTTCCTTTCTAGCATCTAAATTATGCGTTAATTTAAATTCCCAATCATACACAAAGTGTCCAACTTTGCCACATGCATAGCACGATCCGGGCTCTCGTTTCGGTTTCTGGCAGTCCTTGGCATAGTGACCCTTTGAGTTGCAATTGGCTGCAAAGAATTGATTTCCTGCTTTCGTTCAGGTAAACGGATTCCAGAGAAGGCTTTCAAAATCTGCACAGGTTCGGCGAAACATTGTATGCGAGCTTGATCGCGCAGCCCTTGTGCTGGAATTCCTTCAATGATGTTTTCGAGGAGCTCCTCCTTGGCCAGCATAATTTTCTCCTCGAAATAGGAAGCGAACCTTTCTCCCTAACGCCACTGACGACTTTGGAACGCGTTCCTCAGCTCCCCCTTTGACATCTTTGTTGCAAATGCTAGGATCAGCTGCTCACAAAGGCGGTCGGTTGGCTCCAAAATTCGTGTTGCGTTTGCGTGCAGCCAAATTTCCGTTTAGTTTGGCAATAAGGAGCATACGCACAACAAACGAGTCCAAATTGTACACCCGCGCAATGTTTTGCAGTTGTGTGACCCAGTTGCGGGCACACGTGTTGCCGTCATAGTCCATTGTTACTTCTTTTGCCAGTGCGAGTGTTGTCGCTGGAGATTCTAACAATTTGTTTACATTTGTAAACTAGCATTGATCAGCACTGTCTGTGGCGTGCTTTCCAACACTAAAATCATCGATATTGAAGTTATCTCTGGCTCTGTTAACCCTGGGACTGTTAGCGTTAACAGCGTCGATGCAAGCGAAACTGTTAAGGTTGCCAGAAGTTTCGATGTTGCTTTCGATGACGTCATGGACTTGCTGAGCATGATTTGGCTCGTCCCTGGTGACGTCAGCGATCTCCGCCGGAAGCTGTTGCAATATGGCCTTGTTTGCGTCGATTTCGTCGAGAATTTTCTGCAGCTTCACCCTTTCGACATCTACCAGAGAAACGTTCTCCGTGCGTCTGCCGTCCACTGTCTGTGACGTTATCGTACCTGAGTCGAACCGAGCTTCCTGTGCGTCTTCCAAATGTTGTTGCAGCGGCCATGATGCGGCTCCCTCTAATTCGGTTTCTGGCGGCTGTTGGCTGCTAAATGAAGCTGCATTTGGTGGATCACCACGTGCCTCTGATGATAGGGTCTGCAGACGCGACATCAACTCTGCTTTCGAGCCTGAGGTTTGCAGCCCGAGCACATTTAACCAGTTTTTTAATTGAACGACCGTGAATTGATTTAGATCTATGTCAGGCATTTTGAGTAAGAACCACTTCTGATATTGTAATATTCAATAAATGTACCCCTGCAATAGTTTCGGTTTAACTTCTTTATTTCACAACTGCTTTTCTTGAACGTCTAACACAGAGTGCCGCAACGATTCTCTCTCTTCCTTCTTCTTGCTCATCTGTGTGAGCGAGGCAGGTATACGTATCTGCGATCTCTTATGCTGCAGTACTCGGTAGAAAGGGATGACAATATAACGTTTACAGTTAACTTAAACTAGGTTTCCCGCTTATTATATAGTACAGTGGGTATCGTATTAATGTATTACATCATATGTCTTACGATGTGCCATGTCAGTATATGTCCTACTACAAGATGGAAATCACATTTGAAATTCTGTCAGGACGATCCAAAGAAAGATCGCTGCGATCGCTTCGCACATCTGGAGAGTTCCTAACTCGCTGACTGTTTTGACACTGATTATTCTGGAAATCGACTTGTCCTGAACTGTTACGGAACTCGTGCTGCGTATTGTTATCCACAAACGTAGACCTATTCAATTGGCTAAACATCTGAGTCATTTTTTCTGTGATTGTAGCTGTCGTGGTTACTTGAAATGTTCTCTGGTTCTCCAATATGCTTTTTTGAAATGCTCGCATTTGATTTGCAAGACTTTGCTGATCTGGGTCTTCGGTTGTATCTGAGTCATTAGTTTGCCTATTGTGTTGATGGGCATTCGAGTTGCCGTTCTGAGAGACGATAATATTGTTCTGATTATCAGCGTTACGAGACCTAGATCTGGTCATAATTCGATTTTGCATAATGGAATTCGGATTAGATACCATCTGTGACTGAGAACATGGTTGAGAACATGTTGGACAGGTGTTGTTATCCTGCAGCCAGTTTTGTAGACAAGTCTTTAGAAAGCAATGTTTACAAGCAGTTTCAATTAAATCCAATTGGAAAACTACTCCATTGCACTGAGTCATCATCACCTAGAGAAACTAGGTTCTCGTTGCTGTGCCTAACCGACATTTTTAAACGATTTAAAACCTAACAAAACAACTAACGAAACTCAAAAACTTAAAATGAGAAATGGAAGATATACGATATGCGATAGAAATATACGATATGCGATATAAATATACGATATGCGATAATCATTCAACAATGACAAGACGAGAAAGATTCTTGAGAAATACGGAGTGCGATAGTATCATACTAAATAAGAGGGGCTTATCCTGAGGAGTAAGGATGATTTTTGTTCGATAGGTACTAATTATTCTTAACTGAAAATGTTTGCGGAATTAATTATATAACAATTGTATTTTGAGTTCTAACCAATCAAAAGAGGGACTAGTCGATTCTTTTCAGATAGAACCAATCTCGATTTTAATTGGATAGAAGATGTGGTTTGAAAACTGAAAACCTGGTAAAGAACCGACTTTAAATCAGAACTAAAATTCCGAAGTATCAAATAATCAAAATGGAATGCTTTTAACTGTCCGAGTATGACCGAACTGATAGAAAAACATGTAACAAAAGTATAACATTTCTGCTGGTATGGCTCCGAATCTATCCAGAGTACCATCAAATCCAAGTCAAAAATGAAATACCAACCAAAAGCTCGGCTATCAAACGACAGATGCCTAATCAGGCATTGGGCTTGCTCCATTGTTGGGCGCCATTTAATTCTGTAACGGGCTCAGACAAGATTGAATATATATATGTAAGGTGAGAAATACTCTCATTTAACGTTTATTATTATAATATATATTAAGTATTATGGTTAACAATGATAATTCCAGGATAATTTCCGCCTTTCGGCTTTTCTTAATCGTTCGGTTTTCTTGTCACTCTGCTGCTGAAAATCGTCTCTCTCGGCTGACTGTCACTTCCCGAATACGCTTGAGCTCCTCTGACTTTTTCTGCTGTTGCTCTGCTTCTGTTCTCTCTTGTCGCTCCGTCGCTCTGCTTTAATTCTGCTGTTGCTCTGCTTCTGTTCTCTCTTGTCGCTCCGTCACTCTGCTTTAATTCTGCTGGTTATCTTTCTAAGCCGTCTAACATATGGCCATTCCTGACTAATCATCTGTCCCAGATGACCAATCATCCTCATTCTCCTGGACATACCGCCACAGCTTCATATAATCACAACTGGTGAACGTGTTAGATGGGCCTTCAAAATCTGTTGCCTTCCTTCATATGTTCTGCAAACGAGTTGGCCGTGAAAGCGGAGCCTCTGTCCGAAACTATCCGCACAGGGTTGCCAAAAATTTCCGACCAAATCCTTAACTTCTTCAACGTTTCGTCGCAGCTTGTAGTTATTGTTGGGAACAGCCAAATAAATTTTGTAAATGAGTCCACCATCGCAAATATGTACTTATACTGCTTTCCAGTGGCATCCATGGGCACTAGATGATCAACGCGTGTGAAGGGGTTGATAACCTTTATTAATACAGCTTAAGAATCCTTCTTTCCTGCCAAGTTTTTTGTTGAAAATTATGCATCTCACACAGTTGTTGAACCTTCTGTTCTAAGTGAGAAGTCCAACACAATTGTTGAACAGCGTGAACAGTTTTCTGTAGTGCAAAATGACCTGCACTGTGGGCGTCGACTATAACTTTTTTTCCATCGCTTTCGGGATCACGAGGAGGTCGTTGCCATTCACCTCCCTATAGACAAGTCCAGATTTCATGTTGTAGCCCTCATATGGACAGCTGGTCAGAATTTCCATAACTGCCTTTAGCATCTCGTCTTTTCCTTGTGCGACTTTGATCCGAGCAGAGATCTCCGAGGATACGAGCGTCACACGGTCAGGATAGCGACTGAGACAGTCAACATGCTTCAACCGTTCTCCAGGTCAATGTTCCACTGCAAACTCGAAATCCTGTAGATAAACAATCCACTGCGTGACTGCTCTTGGCACATCCGCCTTCTGTAGGGTTTGCTTAAATGCAGAGCAATCCGTTACCAGCTTAAATGGCGATCCCAGCAGGTAATGTCTAAATTTCTATACAGCTAGATAAACGGCCTTTGCTTCAAGGATATAACTGTCCTGACGGGACTCAGCTTCTGATGACTCCTTGCTCCAATATTGTACTGGATGGAGTCTGCCGTCGAACCACTTCATTAAGACCGCAGCAAATCCATCTTTTGATGCATCCGTGTGTAACTCTGTTTTGGCCCCTCTGATATACAACTTTAAAACGGGTTCTTTGGTCAAGGCGTCCTTCAAACTTTGGAATGCGTTCATCTGCGGCTCGGCCACTCGAAAGCAAACATCTTTTTACAGCAGGTCAGTCAATGGGCGTGCAATCTGCGAATAATTCAGTACGAATTTTCTGAAAAATCCAGCCAGCCCCAAAAACGCTTGAACCGCTCTGACGTTTGCTGACCGCAGCTGTCTTTTCTTGCCCAGGCCATACGTTTCCGTCCTCAGTGTTGTGGCTTAAAAAATAAATCTTCTTCTGCAAAAAGTGATTTTTCGCCACTTCAGCTTTAGGCCAAACGCTCCAGCTGTGTTAAATACCAGTTTCATCTTCTCCAAACATTGCTCTGCAGTTTCGGCGTGAATTAATATGTCATCCATGTACAAGTCTAGTACATCCCTGTACATCAGCTCTTGGATTATATAATTAACGTAGCGAATAAAAACTGCTGGCGAGTTCCGAAGTCCAAACGGGGTTCTATTGAATTCGTACAATCCGTATTTAGTGATGAATGCTGTAAATTTCTTGCTATCCTCCTCAATAGCCACGTGGAAGAAACCATTCTCCAAGTACATCGCAGTAAAGAGCCCCGCTTTTTGCAGCTTTTGCAGAACGTCGTCGATAACAGGTACAGGAAAGCAGTCTCCCAACACCATTGAGTTCAGCTTGCGAAAATCGACGCAAGTACGCCGTGTGCCATCCTTTTTGCTCACCAGTACAAGACGGCTGGCAAAGTTAGATGTAGATGGGCGAATGATTCCAGCAGCTAACCATTCGTCGATCTGCTTTTGGACATCCTTCTCCTCGGCAATCGCAAATCTACTTGGGGATTGACGAAATGGGACGATTTCCCCATCCGGGACGATTCGCAGCTTGACTGGGACTTCTGCTACCGAATTCGCCGCCTTGTAGTTTATGATCAGCTGAGACACCTCCTTAGCATACTGCGAAGGAACATCTATTTTATCATCTGTATTAATTATGTTATAAATACTCATCTGGTTTGGTTCCTCACAAGCTTTCTCCCCCAGCGGAGAAGAAAACTTGTATTCGTCGGCCGACAGCGAAAAGTCAAACTTCGAAATGAAATCGAATCCGAGCAGCGCGTCATACTCGATGTCCTCATCCTCAACTACGACGAACTTGTGTGGAGTCATTTACTGGTCTACTGCAACCTCAGCCAAAAAGTAGCCAATTGGGCACGTAATCTTCTTTAACAGCCCACGAAGCTTGGACGCACATCTCTCCAAAATAACATTTGGTATTTTGTTGAAGATGTACTTGCGCAGAATAGATACATCGGCTTCCATATCTACAAGACACTCCACTTCCACGTGATTGATGCTAACCTTTTTCATACGACTTGCACTGCGTACGACTTGGACTCCAGCAACTGACCCAGGGCAATCTCATGACATGTGCCCCTCTTTGTTGCAACTGAAGCATTTCACGGCAGACTTGCAATCCTTGCGGAGATGATCTACTGACCCACAATTGAAGCAGTGACTCTTCCTGTCGTTGAAATAGTGCTGCTTCCTCTGGTCCGACGCCCACTTTCCATCGATCTGCTTGTACGGCTTGTCGACCACGCGGTCGAACACCTCATACTACTCCTGTAGCTCTTTGTAGGACTTGCCACTGTTGAGAAAGTATCTGAAATCGCTCCTCATGCTTAGGCCGTCCACAACACAGCGGATAACCGAGCGTGCATCAATGTTGCCAAGTAAAGCAATCTTTTTCATCTGCAATAGGTAGGTTAGGTTAGGGCGGCTGTCGGACTATGGTCCGACACACTTAGCCCTCTATGGGTCCATTGTGATACCGCATGATCTCATTTTTCCTTCTCTAGGGTCCCGTTTCTAGGCTGATCAGCATGTCTTCCACCCGGAAGATTTAATAAAGGCACTTATGTTTTTGAGATTAATCTCCGATATTTCGGTAAGATCGTCGATGAAGGGACTTCTTGGGTGTTTCAGTCTGAATCTGCATAGGGCTGGGCAGAATCAGAGACGGTGCTCTACCGTTTCCACTTCTTCCTCATCCCTGCAGCTTCTGCAGAAATCATTTTGAGGGGCTTTTAGCCTGTCGGCATGTGCGCCAACAAGTCAGTGGCCTGTAAGAGCTCGAATCAACATGACACACTCTGTGCGGCTGAGTCTGAGTAATTCCGAGGTTTTTTTTGTTGTTTATCACAGACTATGTCTGGTGAGAGATACGACACAGTGTTGCGTTTTGCCAATGGGTGTTGGCTAGTGTGTTAAAGTAGTTTTTATACCCGTTACTCGTAGAGTAAAAGGGTATACTAGATTCGTCGTAAAGTATGTAACATGCAGAAGGAAGCGTTTCCGACCCCATAAAGTATATATATTCTTGATCAGGATCACTAGCCGAGTCGATCTAGCCATGTCCGTCGATACGCGTGGATGTGTGTGTATGTAAATAGTTGCCGGCCGAACTTAGCGGCAAAGAAAAAAGCCCTGCCGGCGCTCAGAGAGAATGAACCCATTATCCATTTGTCCCATTGACGGGCAAAAACCTTTAAAGATCTGTACATCTTTATTTATCTCTTTCAATGAATATGTATTAGCTTAATAAATACCTATAGATAGTCCCAAAAACACTTTTCTGTTTTCAGTCCAATGCTCTCAAACCAAAGTAGTTAGGACAAGCCTTGAAACTAGAGCCAGAAAACGACATACATACATACATATGTATTTATGCATGTGTGTGGGTGTAAAAATTGCAAACTAATATCCGCGGCAAATAGAATTCTTTCAAACAAAGCTATTCAACCAAATATTTTGAAATACAGAATGCGCCTTAAAATTGTGTATGTTTAGCAAGCATACATAAATATAAATGTTTTTTGTCTATTTTATGTGTTGCTTTCTCATTCTTGGCGCTGGCTGAATCAAAAGCAGAGCCGAAAAATGAGAGCAAGGGAGAGAGAACAAAGTGCGCAGCTAACTTATTCAATTAAATAATGAACAAAAAAATAAACAATTTGTCCTTTTTTTCCCCTGTCCTCTAACCACTTTATTTATTCCTGTAATTTTGTTGATTGCTTATGTTCAACAAACATATATTAATACAAATGTTTTTATTCTATTTTATGTTTTGCTCTCTCTTTCTTGGCGCAGGCTGTAACAAATGCTGGTCAAAAAAAACAATGACAGTTACAGCGCTGCCAACGCTAAGAGAGAGCAGGTCAAAAAAAAGAGAACGAAAAGCGCTGCCAACGATAAGAGCGTACAGTGCGCGGCTAACTTATTCTATTGAATATTTAACAATTTACTCCTGTTCTCTACCCTAACACCAATTCATTGGTCTATTAATTTCAATTACCTAATTCAGATTATTGTTAGATTTAAATTGCTTAAAAGCAACAGCATGGGCGCGGGAGGGAGGACCTTTTTGTCTTTGCATTTTTTCCCTTCTTATGCATTGTTATGCGCCAAAAGAGAAGTATTTTTGGGGGAAAAGGACCGAAATCCGTGCACTTTAAATTGGCGGGCTAAAACTTTACAGCGCTGCAAATATTTCTGTTGTCTTTTAAAAGATATGTATGTTTATTTATGTTGCTTGTATGTTTAATCAATGCCTTTGATTGTCAAAAAAAATAGTCAAACCGCCCAAGGAGTTGAGAAAAGCAATGACGTCAGACGTCAGTCAGACAATGTACATATGTATACATCATTATACCCGTTACTCGTAGAGTACAAGGGTATACTAGATTCGTCGGAAAGTATGTAACAGGCAGAAGGAAGCGTTTCCGACCCCATAAAGTATATATATTCTTGATCAGGATTACTATCCGAGTCGATCTAGCCATGTCCGTCTGTCCGTCTGTCCGGATGAACGCTGAGATCTCGGAAACTATGAGAGCTAGGCTATTAAGATTTGGAGTGCAGATTTCTGAGCTTCTTACGCAGCGCAAGTTTGCTTCAGTAGAGTGCCACGCCCACTCGAAAGCCCACAAACCGCCCAAAACTGTGGCTCCTACTGTTTTGATGCTAGAATAAAAATTTTAACTGAAATGTATTGTTCTCATCAATACCTATCGATTGAACCAAAAAAAGTTTGCCACGCATTTTAACGCCCACAAACCGACCACATACTTCAAAAAATCGTAAATATGAACGCGGATATCTCGGAAAATATCAAAGATAGAGAAATGTAATTTCAGATTTAGATTCCGTAGACTTAAGCGCAGCGCATGTTTGTTACGCGAATATGCCACGCCTATTCTAACGCCCACAAGCGGCCCAAGCCTGTGGCGCCCACAATTTTCATGCTAGATAACAAATTTTAACTGAAATGTATTGGTCTCGTCAATACTTATCGATTGATCCAAAAAACCTTTGCCACGCTCACTCTTACGCCCACATCGCTTAAATCTGTCTACCGCCGGTAGGTGGCGCATTTCAATCTCGATTTGCTGCTTGCATATCTCTATTTTCCTTTGGCCCCTTTAGCTGAATAACGGGTATCTGATAGTCGAGGTACTCGACTATAGCGTTCTTCCTTGTTTATATTAAGCTTGCAAGTTGCCATGGGCATACCGACATTCTCCTCTCCTGGGAGGAGAGGATTGGTGGTGCCCTGCCTGGCTAACTCGTCGCTATACAGTTGCCTACGATGTCCCGGTGACCCGGAACCCATATTAGGCTGATAGTAAACTGATTTGCCATCTCGTGGAGAGATCTGCGACAGTCTGCTATTGTACGGGAGTTGGTGTTTGTCGAGTAGATCGATTTAATAGCCGCTTGGCTATCAATATATATGTTTAGGTGTGCTCTTTGGAGGCTAAAGTTCCCTAAACAGGTTAGTGCTTTTTTTATAGCGTGGACCTCCGCCTGAAAGACGCTACAGTGGTCCGGGAGCCTGAATGACTTCCTGATATCTAATTGCTCGTAGTATACACCTCCGCCAACGTGTCCTTCTAATTTGCATCCATCTGTATAGAAACAGATTGCGTTCGTCGTGCCCGGTCGGCCCTGCTCCCATTCCTCTCTATCAGGAATCAGGGCCTCAAAGGGTGTGTGACTATATTCAATGGATTTGCATAGATCCGTGATCTTCGGAATCGATTTATCATGCTGGAGAATTTTAGCATGGCCATAAAATTGGGCTTTCCACTGCCCTGTGTGCCTCAGTCGAATAGCTGCCGATTTAGCACTTTCCATGCCTGCTAAGTCCAGGCTAGGGAGGCTCAAGATCGCATTCAGCGCTTCATTCGGGGTGGTTCGTAGGGCTCCACTAATACACAAAGCCGCCATTCGCTGTACTTTGTTTAGAGGAGTCAGTATGCATTGTTTGTGCAGGGCGGTTTACCACAGAGCCACTCCGTACAGTAGGATTGTCTTGACTACCGCTGTGTATATCCAGTTGACTATTCTAGGGGACATGCCCCATCTTAACCCAATTGCTTTTTTACAGGAGTAAAGTGAAATGGTCGCTTTCTTGGTTCTCTCTTGGTTGTTTAAGCTTCATTTGAGGCGCTTATCTAATACTAACCCCAAGTACCTGGCGTGATCGCTAAAAGAGAAATTACAATTGTTTAGAATGGGTGGGTTGAGTTGTGGAATTTTGTATATATTTGTAAAAAGGACAAGTTACGTTTTCGAGGGCTTTACCCCGAGTCCGTTCGCTGGCGTCCATTCCGATAGTATTTTAAGTTTAGGGGTCATAAGATCGCAAAGTGTTTGTGGATATTTTCCATTAAAGATGATGGCGACGTCGTCTGCGTATGCCACAACCTTACAACCTCCTCCTTCCAGAATCCACAGTAGTTTATTTACTGCGATATTCCACAGGAGGGGTGATAGTACACCTCCGTGCGGGGTGCCTCTGTTCACTAGTCTAGTCTGGATTGAGGTCCCTAGTGTGGCTGTGACCATTCTGCTTATCATCAACTTATGGATTAGCCTCACCATTGGCGGCTCAATCCCTGTGAGAGATTCTGTTATAGCAGTGGGGAGCACGTTATTGAAGGCTCCCTCTATATCCAGGAAGTCGATCAGTGTGTACTCCTTGATGCTGAGTGATTTATCGATGCTGCTTACCACCAAGTGTAGCGCCGATTCGGTTGACTTTCCTTTGGTGTAAGCGTGCTGTGCTTCTGATATTTGTGTCGGGTCTACGGTGGCCCTTATGTGTAGGCTTATCATTCTTTCAAAGCTCTTAAGCAGGAATGATGTTAGGCTTATTGGCCTAAAATCCTTTGCTGTGGTGTGAGTGGCCTTCCCTGCCTTGGGAATGAAAACCACCTTTGTTTCTTGCCACGCTGTTGGTAGTTCTCCTACCGCCAGGATGGATTGGAAGATTTTTTTCAACCAGTTTATGGCTATTTGTCCTGCTTGTTGGATGTAAGCCGGTGATCCCGGCGATTTGTATGGTTTGAAACTATGAATGGACCATTTCATGTTGCGGTCTGATAGGAGTGGATCTATTTCGATTCCCTCTCCTGCTCCCCTTTCAGGTGGATGACCTGTTTGTTGGCTCCCCGGGAAGTGAGCGCCTAGGAGCAGGTCCAAGGACTCTTTACTGGAGTCTGACCAGGATCCATTTGCTTTTTGAAGATAGCCCAAAGTTGCGGCTGTCTTAGAGAGTATTTTCCTGAGCCTTGCGGCATCAGTTGTTCGTTTTGCCGTTCGTTTTGCTCTTCTAATGGCCTTTTTATAAGAGGCTAGTTCATACTTGTAGTTCAGCCAGTTAGTGTCCTCATTTCCCGCCTTTGCTCTGTTAAACAGGCATCTGCAGCTGGTTCTGATTATTGATAGTTGTTGGGTCTACCAGGGGGGTTTTTTCCTTCCCCTTGGCTTCCCTGTGTGGCATGCCACTTTGAAGGCAGTGTTGCATGCCTCTGTGAATTTATATAATGTTTCGTCCAGCTCCTGTGGGTTTGTGATGCTATCTGACGGTTCCATGGGGAGGATATTCGTCAGAACTTCTTTGTACCTGTGCCAGTCTACTCGTCTGTGGTTAGCGAAGCTGACCGGCAAGGGCGAATCAAGGGACAATACGGTTTCTATGAATCTATGGTCCGAAAAGGAGTGCTCGTCGGGGACTGCCCAGTTTTTGACTGCGCCTACGAGTGAGTCTGATACCAAAGTTAGATCTATGATCGTTTGGCAAGCTTAAGTTATGAATGTAGGGACATTGCCCCTATTGCATAAGAATAGGTTCGAATTTAGAATAAAATAAAACAGAGACTTACCTCTGTCGTTGTTGTTTGGGCAACCCCACTGGGTGAAATGGGCGTTGGCGTCACAGCCTATTACCAAACCTTTCCTGAGCTTTTTGCATTCCTCTGCCAGTCCTCTGACCAGCGCATCTGGGGGTTTTCCTTTTCAAAGGCCAAGTAGGCCGATAGGACCCTTATAGAGCCACTTTGCAGCTCCAAGCTTTCTGCGGTGTTGTCTCCGTTGCTGTAATTGCGAAGTATAAATATACTAAGATGCCTTTTTGGCTAATATGCAGGTTCGAATTTTACCTTCTTTGGGGTCAAGCATAAGCTTGTATTCCTTTGTTCCTAGTCTAGCAACCTCGCCTCCTACTACCCAAGGTTCCTGTACAAGGACTAGGTAGGCTCCGCCTTCGGTCAGGCGAAGCAGAAGTGCAGCAGACGCTGCTTTACTGTGGTGAAGGTTTATTTGTAGAAGTCTTAGTGACATCTACAGCTTCAACTTCCACCACAGTGACGCCGGCCTTCTCTGTGTCGCTAAGGTTTACGTCCTCGATGGCCGGTCCGAGCGCTCGCATCTCTCTGCTTAGCGACGAATCGGTAGATTATTGATTGATTGCCTCCAACTCTTCAGCAAGCACCTGCTCGGCTGGTTGCCGGCAGAGCTGCTAGCGGCGTTGGAGTCGCCCTTATACACCTTGATGTGGACCGCACTGAACCCGAAGTTCAGCACTCCTCGAGCAGTCTCGATCGGAGCTACTGACTCCTTGTTCAGGACCAACACCGCCTGGTTGACGTCCCCTTCATGCTCCTCCACCTTGATAACTTTGCAGTCCTTCGTGGGGAGGTGCGGGTTGCATTCTTGCAACATAAAGAGGATGTCCTCCGTCGCCTTGATCGCTGGTGGAAGCCAAATCCTGGCTCGGGGCCTACTGGGGACATCACACCAGTTTAGCGCGACGATGTTCGCCCCTTCGTAAACTTCACCGAGCTTGCTCGTTGCCTGTTTGTACAAGTCGGCCGACCGCTAACTGTCGCAGGCCACCACCTTGACGCTGCCCTGGTACCAGCCCGCGTCAATGCAGCAGGGCGAGGTGCCTGGCTACTCCCGTACCATGCGCAGGCAGATGAGGGAAAGGTGGAACTCCACTGCCTTCCACTTCTTCCCCTGTCAATTAGGCCGAGTAGGACACGGTTCTTCGTGATTTCGGCGAACGAGACCGATGGCTGGATCTTAGATTTCTTCGCCGATGGTCCGGGTAGTTCGAGGGATCACTGCCTTTTCGCCTGAGTCCCTTCTTGAGTGGGCTTATCCTGCCCGTAGTTAGGAAGCACCTTCCTTGCCCACTCTACCTTTTTTAGCCATTAAGTGCTCCTAATATGAGAGCGCAGAGTCTGGGCGGCAGTCACCCTTTCTGCGTATGTATATTTATTTGCTCCAGCGGGTGGCCCGAGCGCCTTGGCAGTGCCTACCGCTGCTTCAGTCGCTGATACGGCTGGCTTTCTGCCACCCGTCATCCCCAGTTTGGGATGCGGCCTTTTCGGGACCGTGCTGGTGCGGATGGTGGAACCAGTGTTCAGCTTATTCGAGGGTTTTTTGAGATTTCCCGTCTCTGCTTTTTGTGTTGCTGTGTTAATTGACTTTGTTTGTTCCATAATTGGTCCCACGAGTTGCGGAGAAGGGGAAAAGTCCGCCCGGGCAGAGATCCGCGATACCCGGGTAAGGCGATAGTTAGAACAGGGGGTCGCCATGTCCCTGAGCACACCGTTTGAGACTGGACTGGTTTTTGATCCGGGCCCCCAGCCATGCTGACTCTTGGCACGGTCCGTATTACACCGTAGTTCGGCCCGGAGTGAGATGTTGTTCGGGAGGGGAGATGGGTAGGTGTTGTGTTGGGAGTTGCAATATACCCGCTGGCTGTCCGGGACTGTTTATTTACTGGGGTTTTCGTCCACTTCGGTCAAAGAGCTAGTGGGATGGCTCGGAGGGCGCCGAGCTGTAGACTACCGAACGGGTCGCAGGTTGCGGATAGCGAGCGCCCTGGTTCTCCAGGGTAGCTACGAATAAACGTGGAAGTTGGACACGGCCCGGCTACCGCTAAGCCCCCAACACGAAGCGTAAGTAAGTAGCCCCGGACAGTCAGCGGGTATCTGCGCCGTAGCAGTACCGACGTCGCGCTTGTGCTGCCGCCTCCGACAAATAGCTCACACATACCCCCTTCCCACACTCTTTGAACCTACCTCTTCCCTACCCCACACAATTCATCTCACCCCGGGATGGACTAAGGTGTCACTCGTACCGTGCCGAGAGTCAATCCGGCTGGAAGCCCGAGTTATCAAAAAACTCAGTCTCAAACGGTGAGCTCAGGCAAGTGGCGACCGCCTGTTTTAAGACAGCCTTACCCGGGTACAGCGGATCTCTGCCCAGGTGGACCTGTCCCTTCTCCGCGGTTCGTGGGAATAAATATGGAGAAATTAAATAATAATAGCAACAAAAAAGACATCGACAACAAAAAAGAGCCCGACACTCTTAAAAAATCGGAAGTCGTAACCAACGACGACAAGAAGAGCAAGATCACGGCTCCGATTAACATAGTCCCTGTGACTTCCACCCCTGCCAAGGCCAGCGAACAACGCAGCCGGCTAAGCCCAGCTCACCACAACGACAAGCCCAAGCCTCCCACCAGCGTAGGTGTGGCTAACCAGATCCTCCAACCTGAGGGGATCGCCAAAGCCGGTCTCGTGGTGAGTACCAGGGCAAAGGAGTTCAAGAGGATACCACCTAACCAGGCAGGACCTCTTGAACGTAAGAAAGCTTTCCGGATCCTCAAACGGATCCAGAGCGATGAAGGCGGTAGGATCCCAAGGAACCAATGGGGTCTGGTTAGACGGGCCCTTGCGTCAGTGGGCTTAAAAGTGCTCGACGAGAACCCAGGTCCGCCACCCGATTGCACAGATGCAGGGTGGTACCAGGGCAACGTTAAGTTGATCGCCTGTGAAGACGAGAGATCGGCAGCACTTTACAAGGCTGCCATTAACACAGTCGGCGAGGTCTACCCCGGGGCCAAGCTGGCAGTTTGCGAGGCCGCAGACATCCCGTCTCGACCGAGAGCGAGGGTGTGGCTGCCGTCGGAACCCTCAGAACCAGAGGCTATACTCAGCCTGCTGACCAGGTTCAACCCGAAGCTTCCAACAGACGGTTGGAAGGTGGTCAAGGTGGAGAAAACCGAGCGCGTCACAATGAACGTGGTTATCGTCTTGAACCAGGCCTGCTTGGAACCCCTCGCAGCCCAACAAAACCGGGTGAACTACGGGTTCGATAAGGTGCAACTACGCATCTACGACACCGACAAGCTAGCGGCAGACAACCTGGCTGCCTGTGCGTTGTACGAACCCCCGAGCAACGACGAATTGGAGCTTGAGGAGGCCACCCTCACCGGCCACGTGTAAACCGAATCGGAGCTGACAGAGAGCCTGAAGCAGCTGTGCACTCAGGACATAACCCGACCAGGGTGCACTGTTCTCCAGGACATAGTGGAGGAAGCGTAGGGTACCCAGCCCGACCTCGGTCCCAAAGATGGTGCAGTTTCTGCAAATTAACCTGCACCACAGCAAGGCAGCATCCGCTGCCCTCCTCACCCGCCTGGCAACAGGCAACATAGACGTAGTCCTCGTTCAAGAGCCATGGATTGTTGGTAACAACATCTGTGGCTTATCAACCCCCCTATACAAGCTATTTTACACCAAGGATAAGGGTAAAACCAGAACCTGCATTCTTACAAAGACACACTTTAATACATTTCTTATTCCACAGTTTAGCGAAGGCGACTTCACCACGGTCAGACTGGAGCTAAACGAACACACTCATCACACAATAGCATCATTCTATCTGGCTCACGACTACGAAGGACCACTACCAAACATCACTACACAACAACTCATACATACACACTCATCTAAGGAACTCATCCTGGGTGGGGACGCTAACCACCACACACAATGGGAAACACAAACGAAAGGGGTGAGTTACTCTACGATTATCTCCTTTAATCAAATCTATTCATCTGCAACAAAGGTAATGACCCAACTTTCATCAATAGAAATAGGAGGGACGTCTTAGACATTACACTAATATCTGATCCCCTACTTAACCAGCTAGAAGCGTGGAAGGTGGGGATCGAGAACTCATTCTCAGACCACCGATACATAGAACTTACAATAACTCTAGACTCTCCTCCCGCCGAGAACATTACTAATCTAAGATTAGCCAACTGGGGATTCTACAAAAATCTCCTCAACAGGAACCTACACGCTCCACCGACGCACTTACGAAACGGTCAAAAATAGATAACCTAGATAACACTTTTACTGATATCTGCGGTGAGGCCTTAAAAAGGGCTTGCCCAAGCAGAATAGTCAAAGCAAAGCACAAACCCCCATGGTGGAACGCAACCCTGGCGAACCTTAAAAGAGATTGTAGAACTTACGTTAATAGAGCTAAATACAACAATAGCGAATCTTCCTGGAATTTATACCATACAAAACTAAGCCTATACAAAAAGGAAATTGGAATATCAAAACGTAGAGCTTGGGCTAATTTCTGCAGTAGCATAGAATCTACTGCGGAAGCATCCAGACTTTGAAGAATTTTAGCAAAATCTCCAGCAACCATTGGCTATCTTAAAACCAATGCTGACAGTTGGGCGGAAAACAGTCAGGAAGCCCTTGAACTACTGTTAGACACCCACTTCCCTAAAAACACCCACGCAGTGGAGGACCTCTACATAGAGGAGAACTTAGACGACCAGAGTATAGACAACATCTCAAACCCTGGCCGCATTCAGTGGGCTGTCAACTCTTTTAAGCCCTTCAAGTCCCCCGGCCCATATTGGTTCTTCCCGGCCCAGCTACAACGGACACCAGATATCTCCCTACCCTGGCTGACAGCCATCTTCCACGGCGGCCTTGCTCTAAGCCATATTCCAACAAGGTGGCTGGACGTTAAGGTAATTTTTTTACCGAAAGCCGGCAAACCCTCCCACACCAACCCAAAGGACTTCCGCCCGATTAGTCTCTCTTCCTTCTTGTTGAAGACCCTGGAAAGGCTAATTGACACCCATATCAGGCTAACCATCGACCAAAGCCTACTCTCTGACGCACAGCACGCGTACCGTAAGGGTAGATCAACAGATACCGCCCTCCACTCTCTAGTGTCCAGTATAGAGAGAGGTTTCCACAATAACGGAAACTCTTTGGCAGCGGTTCTAGACATAGAAGGAGCCTTTAACAACGTCACCCCAACGGCGATTATTGGTGCTCTGACTGAACTTGGGCATTGAGCGGCCCAAACGCGCCTAACCTATAGCAACCAAGCAACGTACCTAGGTGTCATCCTTAACAAAAAGCTCCTCTGGACAGATAACATCCTAGATCGCACACGCAAAGCGGCCATAGCCCTCTTTGCTTGTAAAAAAAAACATAGGGAGGAAGTAGGGTTTCTCCCCCATGATAGTTCACTGGCTATACACTGCAATAGTCAGGCCCATTCTCCTCTACGGAAACATCGTTTGGTGGCCTTCCCTAGAAAAGAATTGCAACCTCCGGATCCTTCACAAGATCCAAAGAAGCGCAGAGCTCTGCATCAGTGGTGCGCTTCGCACCACCGCCACTGAAGCACTAAACACAATTCTCGACCTCCAACCCCTGGAGCTACTTGCCAAAAGCTGGGCATCTGCAACAGCGCTGAGGCTCCGCGATTCAGCGGCATGGACAACAGGCTCTACGGGTCACTCCAATATCCTATCAAAACATACACCCCTACCACGTAGTACAGACTACGTTCCACCCATAGTCAACTTCGAAAGAAGATACAAGATCTTCATACCCACAGACTGGGACAACCTTCCACACCAATTCGAAAACGCCGTCAACATATACACAGACGGCTCCAAGCCTAACTCCCAAATAGGTGGGGGAGTCTTTTCCCCCGAACTAGACATAAAAGTCTCATTCCGCCTACCAGACCACTGTAGTGCTTTCCAAGCGGAAGTCATGGCAATTCAGGAAGCCATGACTCACCTGGACACGTCAGTACATCATGACATAGATATCTTTATCCTCTCAGATAGTCAAGCAGCTCTCAGGGCCCTCGACTCCTACACAACGAACTCAAAAACAATATCTGAATGCAGCAGATCTCTTAACGAGATGGCCACTCACCTGAGAATCAACCTCATCTGAGTGCCTGGACACTGCAATATTGAGGGCAACTGCATAGCAGACGAGCTAGCTAGACAGGGGACAACAGCCGACATCCTTCGCGATAAGGACACGGTGGGTATGCCCATGGCTACCTGCAAGCTCCATCTCAGGCAGAGACTGTACACACTTTCCAACAACCGTTGGAACTCAATCTCAACATGCCACAATTCTTGACTCACATGGCCAAACTACAACTCGAAAAGAACAAAAACTCTCCTACAATGTAGCAGGGAGGATATCTCCACTCTCCTAAATGCCCTCACGGGCCACTGTCTTATAGGGACTTATGCGCTCAGGCTGGGACTCAGTAACCACGACTTCTGCCGCAACTGCAAACAGATAGACGAAGAAGAGAGCATCGAACACCTCCTATGCTTCTGCCCAGCGCATAACCTAAAGCGCTTTCAAACCCTAGGTAGCTACACACTTCCGAACCTTGCGGCCATTCAGGGCGTAAGCATCCAAAAACTCTTATGTTTCTTAAGAAGAACAGAATACTTCGCGAAAGCAGATAACCCATGACCTAGGGAAACGGATCTGTTCAGAGATCATGTGGTATCACAAGACGTCCAATGTGGCCTAAGTGAGGGGATTAATATCTATCTCCAACCACTCCTACCTAACCTAACCTTCGTCCACGATTCCGTGTTTGACTTCTCCCACCAGCTTATTCACAGTTGGTCTCGAGAGAGGTCGTCCGCTATCCGCAACCTGCGACCCGCTCGGTTGCCCCAGCTAGGCGACCTTGGAACCATCTCACAAGTTCCTCAGCCGAGCTGCAATAGGTATTCGTGAAAAGATTCCTGCTTGCGTTTCTTGCGATCGCGGAGCTGCTCATGCACATCCACGCTGCACACATATTGTCGGTTGAACTCAGTCTCCAGCAGCATACGCATCTCTGAGTATTCGAGTACGTACGTAGAATCCAGAAACAACTTTGCTGTGTTCGTCATTTTGGCACGAGCCTGCACATACATCTGTTTTCCGCAGCATTCAGCTAAAAATTGTCAAACCAATTATTAACCGGTATAGACTCTCCGTCAAACTCTGAAACGCTCTTCGCAAAGCTTCCCGCCGTAATCGAGCAACCGTTGTTTCGCTCATCCGCTCCAATCTTAATAGCAAGCAGCTGAACCAGGTATTTCAGCGTTCTTGAATTTTCGTCGATCGAGCTGCTTTCAATCAAACCGGCTTCTCCACCTTCCTCTCCACTGATTTCAGAAGGTTCTTGCACTCCATTAATTTCTTTTGGATTTCCACCTGCACTTGTTTCGCAAACGCTTTTCGCCGGCTCACTCATGTTAATCATTTTGTCTGCTGCAGCCATTAATCTTGTGTAATACGGCTGTTTTCCTTTTGAAATTGGTATCCTCGAAGGTTCTATCTTTACTTCCTTTTCGCTTACACTCATTACTGTCTGGCGTTTGTCAAACTCTACTTCTTTTTCTTTTGCGACTTTCCGGGAAGGCGGTGAGACTTCTCTCTCACTTGCAATTTTTTCGTTAGGACGAGCCCCCAAATGTAAGATGAGAAATACTCTCACTTGACGTTTATTATTATAATATATATTAAGTATTATGGTTAACAATGATAATTGCAGGCGCGTTTCGGCTTTTCTTAATGTATCGTTCGGTTTTCTTGTCACTCTGCTGCTGAAAATCGACTCTCTCGGCTGACTGTCACTTCCCGAATACGCTTGAACTCCTCTGACTTTTTCTGCTGTTGCTCTGCTTCTGTTCTCTCTTGTCGCTCCGTCGCTCTGCTTTAATTCTGCTGTTGTTCTGCTTCTGTTCTCCCTTGTCGCTGGTTATCTTACTAAACCGTCTTACATATATATAGGAATGTAAATGATTACGCCTATGCCGTACTTACGAACTCTCCAACGAAGTCAGCAGGCCTGATGACGACCGATGTGCGCTGTAGAATAGTTTAATTTGGGTGTATATATGTCATACTATGTCGTAAGCACACACGCAAGTATAATGGCTAAATGGGAATCGTAATTTAAATTAGAAACTTGTTTTAAAAATATTTAGAATAAGAAAATTGAACTACAATCGCTTTAGCGATACAAAAACAAGTTGGCAGTCCCGGCCAAAATTACTTGGAAACCAGAATTGGAACTCAAATTCCAATTGGGATGCGGCATCTGCTTCCGCGGTCTTGCCCGAAGCCGCTTATGGTTTGGCGATGATGAAATTAATCCAGGTGTGGCAAGGATGAAAGATTTTTTTCACGCGGTGTGCGGTATGAGAATCTCAAATGGCGATTCTGGCCTGACGCTGAAGAAACGTATGGTTCCGCTAATAAACCGCTGCCCGCGGCACCTGCTCCTTGCTGTGCGCAGAGGGAGGACTGTAAAACTTCTGAGAATTCCGAGAACTCGCACATGTCTCTGGTCACTGCTGTTTTCCGGGAATTACGAATTACCATCAATATTGGGAGTGCTAACCGGTCGTACTGGTCAATATTCTAAGAATTTCGCACGCGGATGTATGGATGCGGACGGGTTTGAAAATTGTAACACTTTACGCAGGGAACGAACCGATCTCGGGAGAAGCTTGGACAAAGAGGAGGAACTCATGGCGTCTAGAGTGGATGTAGGATGCACAAAATCCCCAAAATCTATCAAAATGGTATTTCTGGTATTCGGGCGAGGATCGGATCCTTGCTAAACTGAACGGTTGCATCTGGGCTATTTATGTAAATTACCACGGGTAATGTCCTAACTAGGAATGCCAACTTAGCCGAATATACTGTCTCCCACAATCCGCGTTCATAATTACGATTTTTTGAAGTTTGTGGGCGTTAAAGTGGGCGTGGAAATCTTTTTTGTGTCAATCGGTAGGTATTGATGAGAACAATTCATTTCAGTTAAAATTGTTACTCTGGCAACAAAACTGTAGGAGCCACAGTTTTAGGCGGCTTTTGGGCGTAAAAGTGGGCATCGCACGCTGCTGAAACAAACTTGAGCTGCGTAAAAAGCTCAGGAATCTGCAAATCCCAATAGCCTAGCTCTTATAGTCTTTGAGATCTCTGCGTTCATCCGGACGGACAGACAGACGGACATGGCTAGATCGACTCGGCTAGTGCTCCTGATAAGAAATACAAGTATATATTCTTTAAGGGGTCGGAAACGCTTCCTTCTGCCTTTTACATACTTTCCGACGAATATAGTATAACCTTTTACTCAACGAGTAACGGGTATAACAGGAAAGAACGCTATAGTCGAGTACCTCAAAGCGAGACTGAAATGTGCCACCTACCCCTGATCACAATATATGGTTATGTGGGCGGTAGACAGATTTAAGCGATATGGGCGTTAGAGTGGGCGTGGCAAACTTTTTTTAGTTCAATCGATAGGTATTGACTAATACATTACAGCTTAAATTTTTTTTCTAGCATAACAATTGTGGGCGCCACGGGTTTGGGAGATTAGTGGTCGTTAGAGTGGGCGTGGCAAACTTGTTTTTGGATTAACCGATAGGTATTGACAAAACTAATACATTTCAGTTAAAATTTTTTTTCTAGCATAAAAATTGTGGGCGCCACAGGTTTGGCCATGGCTAGATCCAATAGGCAAGTGATCCTGATCAAGAATATATATAATTTATGGGGTCGGAAACGCTTCCCACTGCATGTTACATACTTTCCGACGAATCTAGTATACCCTTTTACGCTACGAGTAACGGGTATAACAAGGGAGAACGCTAATGTAGAGTAGCTCGTTTATCAGATACCCTTTACTCAGCTAAAGGGACAAAAGGAAATGGAGATATGCAAGCAGCAAAGCAAGACTGAAATGCGCCACCTACCCCTGATCACAATATATGGTTTTGTGAGCGGTAGACAGATTTAAGCGTTATGGGCGTTGGAGTGGGCGTGGCAAATTTTTTTTAGGTCAATCGATAGGTATTGACGAGACTAATACATTTCAGTTAAAAATTTTTTTCTAGCATGAAAATTGTAAGTGCCACAGATTTGGGAGGCTTTAATATGAAACAAATTAGAGCTTCGGTGTTTTTTTATACAAGACTGAAATGCGCCACCTACCACTGATCTCAATATATGGTTATGTGGGCGGTAGACAGATTTGAGCGTTATGGGAGTTGGAGTGGGCGTTGCAAGCATTTTTTAAGTCAATCGATAGGTACTGACGAGACTAATACATTTCAGTTAACATTTTTTTTCTAGCATGAAAATTGTAGACGCCACAGGTTTTGGAGTTTTGTGGGCGTTAGAGTGGGCGTGGCAAACTTTTTTTTAAATCAGACGATAGGTATTGACGAGACTGATACATTTCAGTTAAAATTTTCTTTCTAGCATTAAAATTAGAGTGGGCGTGGCATATTCGCGTAACAAACATGCGCTGCGTACAAGGCTACGGAATCTAAATCTGAAATCCCAATTCTCTATCTTGGATACTTTCCGAGATATCCGCGTTCATATTTACGATTTTTTTAAGTTTGTGGGCTTAGCTCTTATGGTTTTCGAGATCTCTGCGTTCATCCGGACGGACAGATAGACGGACAGACGGACATGACTTGATCGACTCGGCTAGTGATCCTGATCAAGAATATATATACTTAAAGGGGTCGGAAAGGCTTCCTTCTGCCTGTTACATACTTTCCGACGAATTTAGTATACCCATTTACTCTAAGAGTAACGGGCATAACAAGGGAGATCGTTATAGTCGAGTACCTCGACTATCAGATACCCGTTACTCAGCTAAAGGGACAAAAAGGAAATGGAGATATGCAAGCAGCAAAGCGAGACTTAAATGCGCCACCTACCACTGATCTCAATATATGGTTAGACAGGCGGTAGACAGATTTAAGCGTTATGGGCGTTGGAGTGGGCGTTGCAAACTTTTTTTAAGTCAATCGATAGGTACTGACGAGACTAATACATATCAGTTAAAATTTTTTTTCTAGCATGAAAATTGTGGGCGCCATAGGCTTGGGCGGTTTGTGGGTTTTAGAATGGGCGTGGCAAACTATTTTTAGATCAACCGATAGGTATTGACGAGACCAATACATTTCAATTAAAATTTTCTTCCTAGCATAAAAATTGTGGGCGCTACAGGCTTGGGCGGTTTGTGGGCGTTAGAGTGGGCGTGGCATACTCGCGTAACAAACATGCGCTGCGTACAAGGCTACGGAATCTAAATCTGAAATCCCAATTCTATATCTTTGATACTTTCCGAGATATCTTCGTTCATATTAACGATGTTTTGAAGTTTGTGGTCCTAGCTCTTATAGTTTCCGAGATCTCAGCGTTCATCCGGACGGACAAACAGACGGACAGACGGTTATGGCTAGATTGACTCGTTTAGTGATCCTGATCAAGAATATATATACTTTATGGGGTCGGAAAGGCTTCCTTCTGCCTGTTACATACTTTCCGACGAATCTAGTATACCCTTTTACTCTACGAGTAACGCGTATAAAAAGGGAGAACGCTATAGTCGAGTACCTCTACTATCAGCTACCCGTTACTCAGCTAAAGGGACAAAAAGGAAATGGAGACATGCAAGCAGCAAAGCGAGACTGAAATGCGCCACCTACCCCTGATCACACTATATGGTTATGGTTGCGGTAGACAGACTTAAGCGTTATGGGCGTTGGAGTGCGCGTGGCAAATTTTGTTTTAGGTCAATCGATAGTACATTTCAGTTTAAATTTTATTTCTAGCATAAAAATTGTGGGCGCCACTGGCTTGGGCGGGTTTTGGGCTTTAGAGTGGGCGTGGCATATTCGCGTAACAAACATGCGCTGCGTACAAGGCTACGAAATCTAAATCTGAAATCCCAATTCTCTATCTTTGATACTTTCCGAGATATCCGCGATTTTTTGAAGTTTGTGGGCCTAGCTCTTATAGTTTCCGAGATCTCAGCGTTTATCCGGACGGACAGACAGACGGACAGACGGTCATGGCTAGATTGACTCGGCTAGTGATCCTGATCAAGAATATATATACTTTATGGGGTCGGAAAGGCTTCCTTCTGCCTGTTACATACTTTCCGACAAATCTAGTATACCCTTTTACTCGACGAGTAACGGGTATAAAAAGGGAGAACGCTATAGTCGAGTACCTCGACTATCAGCTACCCGTTACTCAGCTAAAGGAGATATGCAAGCAGCAAAGCGAGACTGAAATGCGCCACCTACCCCTGATCTCAATATATGGTTATGTGTGGGCGGTAGACAGATTTATGCGTTATGGGCGTTGGAGTGGGCGCGGCAAATTTTGTTTTAGGTCAATCGATAGGTATTGACGAGACTAAATTTTTAAATTAAATTTTAAACTTTTTTTTCTAGCATAAAAATTGTGGGCGCCTGTGGCGGGTTTTGGGCGTTAGAGTGGGCGTGGCTTATTCGCGTAACAAACATGCGCTGCGTACAAGGCTACGGAATCTAAATCTGAAATCCCAATTCTATATCTTTGATAATTTCCGAGATATCCGCGTTCATATTTACGATTTCTTGAAGTTTGTGGGCCTAGCTCTTATAGTTTCCTAGATCTCAGCGTTCATCCGGACGGACAGATAGACGGACAGACGGACATGGCTTGATCGACTCGGCTAGTGATCCTGATATATGCTTAATGGGGTCGGAAAGGCTTCCTTCTGCCTGTTACATACTTTCCGACGAATTTAGTATACCCTTTTACTCTAAGAGTAACGGGTATACCAAGGGAGAACGCTATAGTCGAGTACCTCGACTATCAGATACCCGTTACTCAGCTAAAGGGACAAAAGAGAAATGGAGATATGCAAGCAGCAAAGCGAGACTGAAATGCGCCACATACCCCTGATCTCAATATATGGTTATGTGGGCGGTAGACAGATTTAAGCGTTATGGGCGTTGAAGTGGGCGTGGCAAATTTTGTTTTAGGTCAATCGATAGGTATTGACGAGAATAATACATTTCAGTTAAAATTTTTTTCTAGCATGAAAATTGTAGGTGCCACAGATTTGGGCGGTTTGTGGGCGTTAGAGTGGGCGTGGCAAACTTTTTTTGGATCAACCGATAGGTATTGACGAGACTAATACATCTCAGTTAAAATTTTTTTCCTTTGGATCAACCGATAGGTATTGACGAGACTAATACATTTCAGTTAAAATTTTTTTTCTACCAAAAAAAATGTGGGCGCCACAGGATTGGGCGGCTTGTGTGCGTTAGAGTGGGCGTGGCAAACTTTTTTGGATCAACCGATAGGTATTGACGAGTCTAATACATTTCAGTTTAAATTTGTTTCCTAGCATACGAATCGTGGGCGCCACAGGCTTGGGCGGCTTGTGGGCGTTAGAGTGGGCGTGGCATATTCGCGTGACAAACATATGCTGCGTAAAAGGAAACGGTATCTAAATCTGATATCCCAATTCTCTACCTTAGATACTTTCCAAAATATCCGCGTTCTTATTTACGATTTTTTGAAGTTTGTCAGCTTGTGGTCTTTAAAGTGGGCGTGGAAACTTTTTTTTGGGTCAATCGGTAGGTATTGATAAGAAAAATTAATTTCATTCCATTCCATTCATTCCATTTAAAGTTTTCACTCTAGCATAAAAACTGTAGGAGCCACAGTTTTGGGCGGTTTGTGGGCGTTAGAGTGGGCTTGGCAAACTTTTTTTTGGATCAACCGATAGGTATTGACGGTTGTAATATATTTCAGTAAAAATTTGCTTTCTACCAAAAAAATTGTGGGCGCCACAGGATTGGGCGGCTTGTGTGCGTTAGAGTGGGCGTGGCAAACTTTTTTTTGGATCAACCGATAGGTATTGACGAGACTAATATATTTCAGTTAAAATTTATTTTCTAGCATAAAAATTGTGGGCGCAATAGTGGGCGTGGCATATTCGGGAAATAAACAAGCGCTGCGTACAAGGCTACGGAATCTAAATCTGAAATCCCAATTCTCTATCTTTGATACTTTCAGAGATATCCGCGTTCATAAATACGATTTTTTTAAGTTTGTGGGCCTAGTTCTTATAGTTTCCGAGATCTCAGCATTCATCCGGACGGACAGATAGACGGAAAGACGGACATGGCTAGATCGACTCGGCTAGTGATCCTGATCAAGAATATATATACTTTATGGGGTTGGAGAGGCTTCCTTCTGCCTGTTACATACTTTCCGACGAATTTAGCATACCCTTTTACTCTACGAGTAACGGGTATAAAAAGGGAGAACGCTATAGTCGAGTACCTCGACTATCAGATACCCGTTACTCAGCTAAAGGGACAAAAGAGAAATGGAGATATGCAAGCAGCAAAGCGAGACTGAAATGCGCCACATACCCCTGATCTGAATATATGGTTATGTGGGCGGTAGACAGATTTAAGCGTTATGGGCGTTGGAGTGGGCGTTGCAAACTTTTTTTAAGTCAATCTATAGGTACTGACGAGACTAATACATATCAGTTAAAATTTTTTTTCCAGCATGCAAATTTTTGGCGCCACAGGTTTGGGCGGTTTGTGGGCGTTAGAGTGGGCGTGGCTAACTTTTTTTAGATCAACCGATAGGTGTTGACAAGACTGATACATCTCAATTAAAATTTGTTTTCTTTTGGATCAACCGATAGGTATTGACGAGACTAATACATTTCAGTTAAAATTTTTTTCTGCCATAAAAATTGTACGCGCCACAGGCTTGGGCGGTTTGTGGGCATGACATATTCGCGTAACAAACATGCGCTGCGTACAAGGCTACGGAATCTTAATCTGAAAGCCCAATTCTCTATCTTTGATACTTTCCGAGATATCCGCGTTCACATTTACCAATTTTTGAAGTTTGTGGGCCCAGCTCTTATAGTCTCCGAGATCTCAGCGTTCATCCGGACGGACAAATAGACGGACAGACGGACATGGCTTGATCGACTCGGCTAGTGATCCTGATCAAGAATATATATACTTAATGGGGTCGGAAAGGCTTCATTCCGCCTGTTAAATACTTTTCGACGAATTTATTATACCCTCTTACTCTACGAGTAAGAAGTATAACAAGGGAGAACGCTATAGTCGAGTACCTCGACTATCAGATACCCGTTACTCAGCTAAAGGGACAAAAGAGAAATGGAGATATGCAAGCAGCAAAGCGAGACTGAAATGCGCCACATACCCCTGATCTGAATATATGGTTATGTGGGCGGTAGACAGATTTAAGCGTTATGGGCGTTGGAGTGGGCGTTGCAAACTTTTTTTAAGTCAATCTATAGGTACTGACGAGACTAATACATATCAGCTAAAATTTTTTTTCCAGCATGCAAATTTTTGGCGCCACAGGTTTGGGCGGCTTGTGGGCGTTAGAGTGGGCGTGGCAAACTTTTTTTTGGATCAACCGATAGGTAGTGACGAGACTAATACAATTCAGTTACAATTTTTTTCTAGCATAACAATTGTGGGCGCCACAGGCTTGGGCGGCCTGTGGGCGTTAGAGTGGGCGGGGTATATTCGCGTAACAAACATGCGCTGCCGACAAGGCTACGGAATGTAAGTCTGAAAACCCAATTCTCTATCTTTGATACTTTCCGAGATATCCGCGTACATATTTACGATTTTTTGAAGTTTGCTTGGCCTAGCTCTTATAGTTTCCGAGATCTCAACGTTCATCCGGACGGACAGATAGACGGACAGACGGACATGGCTTGATCGACTCAGCTAGTGATCCTGATCAAGAATATATATATTAATGGTGTCGGAAAGGCTTTCTTCCGCCTGTAAAATACTTTCCGACGAATTTATTATACCCTTTTACTCTACGGGTAACGGGTATAACAAGGGAGAACGCTATAGTCGAGTACCTCGACTATCAGATACCAGTTACTCGGCTTAAGGGACAAAAGGGAAATGGAGATATGCAAGCAGCAAACCGAGACTGAAATGCGCCACCTACCCCTGATCTCAATATATGGTTATGTGGGCGGTAGACAGCTCTTTTGAATTCCGAGATCTCAGCGTTCATCCGGACGGACAGATAGACGGACAGACAGCCATGGCTTGATCGACTCGGCTAGTGATCCTGATCAGGAATATATATACTTAATGGGGTCGGAAAGGCTTCCTTCCGCCTGTTAAATACTTTCCGACGAATTTATTATACCCTTTTACTCGACGAGTAACGGGTATAACAAGGGAGAACGCTATAATCGAGTACCTCGACTATCGGATACCCGTTACTCAGCTAAAGGGACAAATTGTAGGTGCCACAGATTTGGGCGGTTTGTGGGCGTTAGAGTGGGTGTGGCATATTCGCGTAACAAACATGCGCTGCGTACAAGGCTACGGAATCTATATCTGAAATCCCAATTCTCTATCTTTGATACTTTCCGAGATATCCGCGTTCATACTTACCAATTTTTGAAGTTTGTGGGCCTAGCTCTGATTGTTTCCGAGATCTCAGCGTTCATCCGGACGGACAGACGGAGATGGCTTGATCGACTCGGCTAGTGATCCTGATCAAGAAAATAGATGTATACTTAAAGGGGTCGGAAAGGCTTCCTTCTGCCTGTTAAATACTTTCCGACGAATTTAGTATACCCTTTTACTCTACGAGTAACGGGTATAACAAGGGAGAACGCTATAGTCGAGTACCTCGCCTATCAGATCCCCGTTACTCAGCTAAAGGGACAAAAGGGAAATGGAGATATGCAAGCAGCAAAGCGAGACTGTGTAGCGCTTGCTTTAGCAGAAGTGGCTCCATCTGTGGTTCGTAGAGACGCAGGGGTGGCGCCATCTAGCATTCGTGCGAAGAATTGTTCTGTACCAGTTTTCGGATTAAGTGAGAGCAAAGGGGCAAGTGTCAGGCTTTCTCGGGTCTAGTGTTTCACCTCATACTCCGGGAGTTTGGGTTACCGGCGGAATTATGGCATCAGAGTCGGCCTTTTCCGTTTTGGCAGCCTAGGCGATCAGAGGTGAAAGTTTCTCTACAAGTGTTTAACCCGCAAAGCTTAGCGCGAGTGACTAGGGTCAGCCTGTTCATCTTTCTGGGCCACCGGAAAAAAAAGGGAAATATAATTAGGAAATTAAATACGGATTATGGTGAGATTGGGATGTTCGAGGTCTAGTGAGTAACGTTGTGCTTATTCGGTAGCTACCGGCCGTCCACTAAAGGTTCCTGCGCGGCCGCCGTGTATTCGAGCGAGATCTGTGGAGGTCATCCCCGATTATACTTGTAGTCTGTCAAGCTGCTGGAAAAACTAAGTCGAGAAGCGGAAGAGAATACCAGCTCAGGGCCCCGCCATTAGCATTGCCTTTGGGGCGATGGAATAAAAACCGACACACACAACCATTTTCGTTTGCTAAGTTACAAATCAAAAGCTTTTGCTTGGGGATCGTTCTTCGTTTGAGCGAGAGCGAGAGGGCAGTTGTTTGATCGCGCTGTAAGACGTCGGTCCGTCGCGGAACCGCGGCGGAGATTTTTTCGTAGAGCCGTGAATTTGGCGTAAGAATGCCGGAAAATTGAGATAAAATTCAAAAGGGGAAATCGGAAAAGTTAGGCACTCCATCAGTCTTTTGACCCCGCCCGATTAAAATACTAATGAGAGAGTTTGCGACCGGTTAAATTCGGGCATAACCTCCAGAAAGAATGGAAAATTGTTAAAGACATGCAAAAGAAAAAAATTATTATGTAATACGTTAGTTTAAGTGAAATGTTTAAAATCAAAAAGTTCGTTTATTGATTGGTGGCTAAGCAATTTAAAGTCGTGCAAGGAGGCAGAGTCGTCATCCGGTTTTTTTTTAAGCGGTGCATTCCGGTCGTGGAATCTTAAATCGTTTTGAGTTTTGGCTCGCATTTGAGTGAGTGCCTTAATTTTTACATTTGAAAGATCAGGAGAAAACTCAAGGCGGTATAAAGAAAAGAGAAAAAAAATCTAAGTTACACCGCACCCAATTGGCCTGCAATCAGGCAAATCGTGATGTCAAGTTCTCTCCTTGCGATTTTGTATTAAAAGTTTTATTTTGATTAGTTATTTCGTACCCCTTGCATTAATAGTCAAATGAAGTTGTAATTTAAATTTAAATTGAATTTCCGCCACAACGAAGAGATAGCTATATGCGCTGCGTACAAGGCTACGGAATGTAAATCTGAAATCCCAATTCTCTATCTTTGATACTTTCCGAGATATCCGCGTACATATTTACGATTTTTTGAAGTTTGCTTGGCCTAGCTCTTATAGTTTCCGAGATCTCAGCGTTCATCCGGACGGACAGATAGACGGACAGACGGACATGGCTTGATCGACTCGGCTAGTGATCCTGATCAAGAATATATATACTTAATTATACTTAATTTAAATTTAAATTGAGTTTCCGCCACAACGAAGAGATAGCTATTGCCAAGTCTTGTGATGATTGCAATTTAAAGTTTCATAATTTCATTTAAAACTATGCCTATCTAATTAAATCTTACCATTATATAATCCTGCATGTTTAGATCTAAGATATGTGTTCGCTTTATTTACTTTTTTTAGCTGATAATAAAACCTATGTAATGTGCTAAATTAGCAGTCTGTTGCCGCAGCTAGGATGATTCCGCGATAGGGTAGCTCGTATTTGATAGGGTCGTTCGGACGTATGGGAGAGAACGGCTAATGGTTGGGTGGGCATTAAGGAACCTCGGGGACATCTATCCAGGTGAATTTGAGACTCGGCTAGGGTATTAGGGGAATTTTGGACTTTCCTTTTGATTTTATGTGTTGTTGCTCATTTCCGAGTTTAGCTTGTCCAGCACGCGAAATTAGACTTCGATTACCATTAAAAATAGGCACTTCATGTGGCTAAGCATTTTCATCCACTTCCACAGCCGACAAGCAACCAGCCGAGTATACCAGCGTGCGCTTGACCACCGCGGTACCACCTCCCCTGATCTCAATATATGGTTATGTGGGCGGTAGACACACTAGACACTGCAAACTTTTTTAAAGTCAATCGATAGGTACTGACGAGACTAATACATTTCAGTTAACATTTCTTTTCTAGCATGAAAATTGTAGGTGCCACAGATTTGGGCGGCTTGTGAGCGTTAGAGTGGGCGTGGCAAACTTTTTTGGATCAACCGATAGGTATTGACGAGTCTAATACATTTCAGTTTAAATTTGTTTCCTAGCATACGAATCGTGGGCGCCACAGGCTTGGGCGGCTTGTGGGCGTTAGAGTGGGCGTGGCATATTCGCGTGACAAACATATGCTGCGTAAAAGGAAACGGTATCTAAATCTGATATCCCAATTCTCTACCTTAGATACTTTCCAAAATATCCGCGTTCTTATTTACGATTTTTTGAAGTTTGTCAGCTTGTGGTCTTTAAAGTGGGCGTGGAAACCTTTTTTTGGGTCAATCGGTAGGTATTGATAAGAAAAATTAATTTCATTCCATTCCATTCATTCCATTTAAAGTTTTCACTCTAGCATAAAAACTGTAGGAGCCACAGTTTTGGGCGGTTTGTGGGCGTTAGAGTGGGCTTGGCAAACTTTTTTTTGGATCAACCGATAGGTATTGACGGTTGTAATATATTTCAGTAAAAATTTGCTTTCTACCAAAAAAATTGTGGGCGCCACAGGATTGGGCGGCTTGTGTGCGTTAGAGTGGGCGTGGCAAACTTTTTTTGATCAACCGATAGGTATTGACGAGACTAAAACATCTCAGTTAAAATTTGTTTACTAGCATAAAAATTGTGTGCGCCACAGGCTTGGGAGGTTTGTGGGCGTTTGAGTGGGCGTGGAATAATCGCGTAACCAACATTCGCTTCGTAGAAGGCTACGGCATCTAAATCTGAAATCCCAATTCTCTATCTTTGATAATTTCCGAGATATCCGCGTACATATTTACGATTTTTTTAAGTTTGTGGGTGGTTTGGTGGCGTTAAAGTGGGCGTGGTAACTGTTTTTTGGGTCAATCCTTAGGTATTGATGAGAACAATTCATTTCAGTTAAAGTTTTCACTCTAGCATAAAACCTGTAGGAGCCACAGTTTTGGGCGGCTTGTAGGCGTTAGAGTGGGCGTGGAAAACTTTTTTCATCAACCGATAGGTATTGACGAGACTAATACATTTCAGTTAAAATTTTTTTTCTACCATCAAAATTGTGGGCGGCACAGGCTTGGGCGGTTTGTGGGCGTAAGAGTGGGCATGGCAAACTTTGATTTGGATTAACCGATAGGTATTGACGAGACTAATATATATCAGATAAGATTTTTGTTCTACCAAAAAAATTGTGGGCTCCTCAGGCTTGGGCGGTTTGTGGGCCTTAGAGTGGGCGTGGCATATTCGCGTAACAGCTCGCGTAGCTCCTTAAAAATCTGGGCGACGCTCTCGCTAAGCGCACGGATGGGGGTGCGGATGCGCACGTTCGGCTCGATCTTGAGGACCACCTCCAGCTTGATGGCCTCGTCGATGATGGCCGTGCATATGCTCTCATCGCTCACGTTTGTTGTAGGCAAACGAAACGCGCCGGCCAGGGATGCAACGATGGAGCTTGTCGGGGTGCACGGATCAATGAGTGCGGCGGTGTCGAACGTCTTCTCTCCGGTCTCGACGATCACCAAAGCAGTCGGGGGGACATTGACGCTATGACGCTGGTGAAGTGCGGCGAGCGACGGAGCTGGTGTCGAGGATGCTGAGCGCGGTGGAGGGGCAAGCGTTTGCCAAGTTGGCGGATCTTGCCGGCGCGAACGCTGCGGAGAAGCGGGCTGTTGCTTGGAGCCGGACTTTTTCCGGGAAACAAGGTCGTGCATGTGCAGCAGCGTGTGATGGTTCCGGTTGCACGTTCTGCACCGGTCACCGCTACGACAGCTCCCAGTGGAGTGCTCGTGTGCGAGACAGTTCGCGCAGTACTTGTTTATGAGAACTGCCCGCAGCCGCTTCTCTGCGCTCAGCTTTAGGAACCTCTGACACTTCCGAAGAGGATGGATTATAGCCTGAGCGCTACGTGGACGGGGAGCCATTTTCCTGTTTAGAGTGTGGATAAGGAAAAAACAAATAGGGCTGATTAACAATGACGTGGATAATGGCTACGGACTATGGTGTGTAAGAAACGCGGCTCGTTACGAGGTAGTTTTGGGCGGCTCTCTTGGAAGAAGAACCACCTTGGTCACTGGACGTTTGACAATGCCGCGTGTCGTACGAATGTCGACTACGCGGACATTGCCATCGGCTCCCGGAAAAACGGAGTCTATTCTTCCGAGTCGCCACTCATTTGAGGGCAAATTGTCATCCTTAATGACGACCAGTTCGCCAACACGCAGATTTTCTGTGGGGACTTGCCACTTGTTGCGCTTGTGAAGCTCCTTAAGGTACTCATCCTTCCATCGAGTGCGGAATTGTTGATGGAGAGAATTTAAGTGCTGCCACCGGTTCAGAATGGACTTGGATTCGCCCTTTACTTCAGGTTCCACTATGGATAGAAGAGGTCCACCAACAAGAAAGTGCCCTGGTGTCAACGCTAAGAGATCAGTTGGATCCTCGGACATGGGAGATAGCGGTCTGGAATTCAGACAAGCTTCGATTCTCGCTAGGAGGGTGGACAGCTCTTCAAAGGTGTACTTCCGTGTAGCGGTGGACTTGTAAAACAAGGTCTTGAAGCTCTTGACACCAGCTTCCCATAGGCCTCCCATATGGGGTGCCCCAGGAGGAATGAATTGCCAGGTGAGCTGCTGATGACTATACGCATCGGTCACAGACTCCTTAACGGCTTGCAGGAAGTCTCGGGAAGGCATGGTGGAGGCGCCGACGAAGGTCTTTCCATTGTCGGACTGGACTTGGCGAGGACACCCTCTTCTAGAGACGAAACGAGCGAAAGCGTCTAGAAACTTTTCAGTCGTTAAGTCAGATGTAGGCTCTAGATGGATGGCCTTTGTAGAAAAACAAACGAAAACCAACACGTACCCTTTCATAATGAGACAAGCTCTTCCGGTATAATTTTTTATATCAAACGGGCCGGAGTAGTCCATCCCTGTGTACGTGAACGGACGGGAAAAAGACACTCGCTCTTTTGGAAAATTTCCCATCATCTGGACTTGCAATCTCTTTTTGTGGATAACGCAGACCTTGCAGGAGTTAACCACTGCCTTCACCAAGATCTTTATTCTCGGAACCCAGTATCTGGACCGAGTGAGACGCACCACTAACTGGATACCACCATGTAACGTAATGAGATGCGTGAATTTTACCAGAAGCCGCGAGAGTGCACATTCGTACGGCAGGATTATCGGATGTCGTTCATCATATCGCAAACTGTCGGAGGCCGTTACGCGGCCGCATGCCCTGATTACCCCTTTCTTATCTAGAAAGGGGTTCAGGGAGAGAATCGAACTTGCCGCGGGCACAGGACGCTTCTGACTCAAGCAGCGGTATTCTTCTGAAAAATACCTGCGCTGAGTGCAAATTGTCATGAGTTCTTTCGCGGCGGCAATGTCCTGGGCCTCTAGACGGACCCCGGAAAGCGGTGATCGTCTTCGACATCGTTGGACAAATCGATGGACATAAGCCAGGACCCGCAAAGCTCTATCTAAATTGGAAAAGCGATCTAGGAAATCTTCTGTCGGCATAGACGCCACATGGACTTTAAGGGCACGCTTTTCGATCTCAGTCACCGGCAGGTCGGTTCCCTGGCTGGGCCAATGATCCGTGGACGTTGCAGCCAAGTGGGTCCATGCCACCAAAGCGGGTTATCCACCAGCTCTTGAAGGGGAACTCCTCGACTAGCCAAATCAGCAGTATTATGTTCGGATTGAACGTGCGACCAATTGGCCGTCTCAGTGGACTCGGTGATCTTCGTCACCCTGTTGGCAACGAACGTTGTCCAATGGCACGCTGGTTTGGCTAACCATGCTAGCACAATCGTGGAATCGGTCCAACAATGGAATTTTGAGGTCAGCCTCGGCATATTAGGAAGAATGGCTTCGGCCATCTCTGACAAAAGGAGAGCCCCACATAACTCCAGCCTGGGAAGGGACACCGTTTTGACTGGCGCCACACGCGTCTTGGCCGTGAGCAAGTGCACCATCGTCTTGTGGCCCACTTCGACGCGCACATAGATCGCAGCACCGTATGCCTTTTGCGAGGCGTCTCAGAATCCGTGATGCTCTACGCGGAACTCTGGACGGAAGGAAACCCATCTGGGTATTCTGACCTGGTCTAGGACCGAATAGCTCTGGAGAAAGCTGTTCCACCTTTGGCACAGCTCAATTGGAAGTTTATCGTCCCAGCCTAGATCCTGAAGCCAAATCTCTTGCATAAAGATTTTGGCACACACAACAAATGGAGCGAGCCAGCCTGCTGGATCAAACAGCTTGGCAATTTGGGAAAGGACTTGGCGTTTCGTGTGGGAGATTTCCGTTGCTAAATCTGGTGGGACGAAAAAGAACTCATCGGACGTCGCCTTCCATCGTACGCCGAGAGTTTTGGCTGTGCTCTCAGTGTCAATCTCGAGGAAGTCGGTTGTCAGAAGATGATCGCTTTGGATATGAGCTAATATTTCTTTGTGGTTATAGGTCCATTTTCTCAATGGAAACCCCGCGGAACCTAGAGCACTTTTTAGCTCGCGAACAATGAACTTAGCGTCCTCGGCGGAGTCAGCTCTCGAAAGGACATCGTATACATACATATGATTTCGAATGACGTTGCTCGCTCTTAAATGGCTGAGCTGCACGTCAGTTGCCAACTGTTGCAGGACTCGAATGGCCAGGAATGGCGCGCAATTTACTAAAAAAGTTACCGTCTGTAATTCGAAATCTCGAATGTGCCCCTCGCTGTTGCGGAATAAGATGCGCTGGAACGGGGAATGCTTCGGATCTACCCATATCTGCCGATACATTTTCGCGATATCGGCACTGTAGACGTATCGGAAATAACGCCACTTCAGGATCTGGATAGTTAGATCGGACTGTAAGACTGGGCCAGCATGAAGGATATCATTTAAACTGACCCCATTCTCTGAAGGGCTGGAGGCATTGAAGACCACACGTAACTTGGTGGTTGTACTTTCCGGCTTGAGCACGGCATGACGCGGAAGGTAATAACTGGCAGAATTATGGGTAGGACGGACTTCTTTCATGTGATGGAGATAATCCTGAATCACGGAGTCGTATTTGGCTTTCAGCTGACTGTCCCTCTTTAGGCGTTGCTCGGTTCTTAGGAACTGCGACAACGCGGAGGATCTGGAGTGACCGAGGGTGGATTTTACGTTTTGGGGATCACGAAACGGAAGACTTACGACATACCTGCCGTTATCGTCTCTCGTAGTCGTTCGGAGAAAATTTTCCTCACATGTCAAATCGGAAGATTTTGTCACTTTTACTGGCAGATCCTCCACCTCCCAAAATTTGGTGAGAAGCCTATCCAGGGACATGTCAACCGTGTGGGAGATTCGTGTGGAAAAAACGGAAATCTGATTTTCCCTTGGAGCAGGAGCGGGACCTGTTAGGATCCACCCGAAAATGGTTTATAGACCGAGGAGAGAGCCACAAATGTTCGGCCGGGTGCCGCTTAGGAGAATGGATGGCAGTATGTCGGCCCCGACCAGAATATCTATCTGTGCGCTCTCGTAGAACTTGGGATCCGCTAGTGGCAGTTCGGGAAGATCCCCTAGAAACTGTTGCGGAATCGGACAAGATGGAAGGTTTCCAGCTAATTGAGGAAGAACATAGGCCGTCGTGTTTATTTGCAAGCCAGGCCTGGTCGGAGAATGGATGGTAAACTGACAGAGCTTTTTGGATTCAGCGGATACTGTCTGGTTTAGGCCTGATACTTGGGCTCGGATTACCTGGTGAGGCAACTTAATTAGTTTGAAAAGCCGCTCAGAAATAAAGGTTGCCTCTGATCCTGAATCTATCAAGGCACGAGCTTTAAAATTCGACCCCAGGTGACATATGTCAATTATGGCGGTGCCCAGCAAGACGGAAATATACCCCGTCGCGAAGTAATTTTGGAGTGTAGAGTCCGTGGACCGGGAAGCGGTGGCAACTGGTGTACTTGGTCTTGACCTGGGTCTTGGGGCGGGATTCGAAGGGATTGGGAGGAGTTGCCTCTGTGTAGTAAGGTGTGATGGCGGCCGCGGCACGTAAAGCAGCTATGAGTGCTTTCACAATCACGCAGCTGATGCCTTCGTGCGAAGCAGTTCAGACACAGCTGCTTCCTCTTTATATATGCCGACCGCTCGTCTACCGTCATCTGGAGAAACCGTGCACATGTGCGGACAGGATGGTTCTCCTTCTTACAAAGGTCACATCCTTTTGGCTTGGGTGCTACCCTTGTCTCGTAAGAATTTATTCTTCGAGGCGCTGCAGTGGGGGAGGATGTTTTTGGCAGAGACTGACTCGAGCCTGTCGGCTGTAAGTCGTCTATGGCTTCTAAGGTCCGGTGACGCTCCGTAAGGAAGGCGTTCAATTCCTGCCACATCGGAATCTCTGCCTTATTGTGCAGGGACTGTTTCCACAAGGATAGCGTGAGCTTAGGAAGTTTGGAGGAGCACATGTACACTAAGAGGCAATCCCAATTTTCGGTTTCAATTCCGGACATTTCTAAAGCCGTGAGGCAACCCTGGATGGTGCGTTGAAGTTCACGGATAGCTGACCCAGATTCCTGATTAACAGACTGCACATTGAAAAGTATTTTTAACTGGCTATTTACTAACAACCGCTTGTTTCGAAACGCTCAGTTAGGTTAGCCCAAGCTGAGCGAAAGCCGTCGTTAGTAAGGGGGGAGTTTGACACTATCGTGTGTGCATCGCCGCTTGTTTTGGCATTTAGATGAAAAAGTTTTTCGACTGGCGTCAGCCTTGGATTGTTTATATAAATGGCCGTAAACAGATCCCTAAAGGTCGGCCACCGCAAAAAATCTCCGGTGAAAACCTCGGTATCGCACGGAGGAAGCCGACATCCAGAGGAAATATAATTCTGGGTAGGAACAGCTTGAACTTGGGGAGCCTGGGCTATCATATCCGCGATCTGAGCCCCACATCTCTCGTAAACGGAATAGCAGTAGCCGTATTAAGCCTTGAGAACTGGCAAACAATCAGCTGCACTGTCTCCGGCTTCTGCTATGCACCCGGTGCATTCATCGTATTCTGCCTTGATGCGGTCCCATAACGCGCGTATTTCTTTGCGGCGGATGTTCAGCATGGACAGAGTAGGAGGGATCGGCGAAGGAGTGTTTGTTCTGGATTCAAACTCACTCAGCCGATCTGAGACCTCAGTAAATTTGCTTAGAGCGATTTGGGAAGGTGTTAGTGCCATTTTGACGTTTGCGTTTTATTATACCCGTTACTCGTAGAGTAATAGGGTATACTAGATTCGTCGGAAAGTATGTAACAGGCAGAAGGAAGCGTTTCCGACCCCATGACCCCGTGTCCGTCTGTCCGTATGAACGCTGAGATCTCGGAAACTGTAAGAGCTACAATACTGGGAATAGGCATGCAGATTCCTGAGATTCCTGTGCAGCGCAAGTTTGTTTCAGAAGAGTGCCACGCCCACTCTAACGCCCACAAACCGCCCAAAACTGTGGCTCCTTCAGTTTTGATGCAAGAATAAAAATTTTAACTGAAATGTGTTGTTCTCATAAGTACCTACCGATTGACAAAAAAAAAAATTTACCACGCCCACTTTAACGCCCACAAACCATCAAAAAATCGTAAATATGAACGCGGATATCTCGGAAAATATCAAAGATAGAGAAACGGGATTTCAGATTTAGATTCCGTAGACTTGAGCGAAGCGCAAGTTTGTTACGCGAATATGCCACGCCCACTCTAACGCCCGCAAACCGCCCAAGCCTGTGGCGCCCACAATTTTCGTGCTAGATAAAAAATTTTAACTGAAATGTATTGGTCTCGTCAATACCTATCGATTAGTTAAATAAAAACTTTGCCACGCCCACTGTAACGCCCACAACGCTTAAATCTGTCTACCGCCGGTAGGTGGCGCATTTTCTGCTTGCATATCTCCATTTTCCTTTGGTCCCTTAAGCTGAGCAACGGGTATCTGATAGTCGAGGTACTCGACTATAGCGTTCTTCCTTGTTATTGTTTCTGATGGAGCGGAGTCTCCATCTGCGTAAAATTAAAACACGAAATTGTTTTTGATCCATTGTTTTAAAAATAACAAAAGTAGCGTCAGTCTTAGCACAATAACTCACAAACTAATGAATAGAATATAATGAAATTTTAACAGTTGTCTTTTGAAGGTTAGCACTAACTGAAAAAAGGTGACTGCAATAAGACTAGCGACTAATACATTTCAGTTACAATTTTTTTTTCTAGCTTAAAAATTGTGGGCTCCACAGGCTTGGGCGGTTTGTGGGCGTAAGAGTGGGCGTGGCATATTCGCGTAACAAACATGCGCTGCGTGCAAGGCTACGGAATCAAAATCTGAAATCCCAATTCTCGTTCTTTGATACTTTTCGAGATATCCGCGATCATATGTACGATTTTTTGAAGTTTGTGGGCCCAGCTCGTATAGTTTCCGAGATTTCAGCGTTCATCCGGACGGACTCGGCTAGTGATCCTGATGAAGAATATATATACTTAATGGGGTCGAAAAGGCTTTCTTCTGCCTGTTACATACTTTCCGACGAATTTAGTATACCCTTTTACTCTACGAGTAACGGGTATAACAAGGGAGAACGCTATAGTCGAGTACCTCGACTATCAGATACCCGTTAGTCAGCTAAAGGGACAAAAGGGAAATGGAGATATGCAAGCAGCAAAGCGAGACTAAAATGCGCCACCTACCCCAGATCTCAATATATGGTTATGTGGGCGGTAGACAGATTTAAGCGTTATGGGCGTTGGAGTGGGCGTGGCAAATTTTTTTAGGTCAATCGATATGTATTGACGAGACTAGTACATTTCAGTTAAAAAAATTTTTCTAGCATGAAAATTGTAGGCGCCACAGATTTGGGCGGTTTGTGGGCGTTGGAGTGGGCGTGGCAAACTTTTTTTGGATCAACCGATAGGTATTGACGAGACTTATACATCTCAATTATAATTGGTTTTCTAGCATACAAATTGTGGGCGCCACAGGCTTGGGCGGTTCGTGGGCGTGGCATATTCGCGAAATAAACAAGCGCTGCGTACAAGGCTACGGAATCTAAATCTGAAATCCCGATTCTCTATCTTTGATACTTTCCGAGATATCCGCGTTCATATTTACGATTTTTTGAAATTTGTGGGCCTAGCTCTTATAGTTTCCGAGATCTCAGCATTCATCCGGACGGACAGATAGACGGACATGGCTAGATCGACTCGGCTAGTGATCCTGATCAAGAATATATATACTTTATGGGGTCGGCAAGGCTTCCTTCTGCCTGTTACATACTTTCCGACGAATTTAAAATTCCCTTTAACTCTACGAGTAACGGGTATAACAAGGTAGAACGCTATAGTCGAGTACCTTGACTTTCAGATACCCGTTACTCAGCTAAAGGGACAAAAGGGAAATGGAGATATGCAAGCAGCAAAGCGAGACTGAAATGCGGCACCTACCCCTGATCTCAATATATGGTTATGTGGGCGGTAGACAGATTTAAGCGTTATGGGCGTTTGAGTGGGCTTTGCAAACTTTTTTTAAGTCAATCGATAGGTACTGACGAGACTAATACATTTTAGTTGGAATTTTTTTTTCTATTTCAATTTTTTTTGTGGGCGTTAGAGTATAGACGAGACTAATACATTTCAGTTACAATTTTTTTTCTAGCATACAAATTGTGAGCGCCACAGGCTTGGGCGGTTTGTGGGCGTGGCATATTCGCCTAACAAACATGCGCTGCGTACAAGGGCTAGGGAATCTAAATCTGAAATCCCAAACCTCTATCTTTGATATTTTTTGAGATATCCGCGATTAGATTTACGATTTTTTGAAGTTTGTGGGCCTAGCTCTTATAGTTTAAGAGATCTCAGCGTTCATCCGGACAGACAGATAGACGGACATGGCTTGATCGACTCGGCTAGTGATCCTGATCAAGAATATCTATACACCCAGAAAAATTGAGAACGGAAAAAACCGAGATCGGTTCTCCTCGGTTTTAGTATTGTGTCTTCTCACATTTTTCTTCTCGGTTTCATGACGGAAGCGATGTCGATTTTAGTATTCCGAACTAAAATCGATCTCGGTTCTGTGGTTGTTGACGAGGGACGTGAGGGGAAGACGTAGAAAATATGAGAGTGACATAGAGGAGAGGAGAGACTAAACTCCTCTTTTGAAGTTACCGTTATCGAAATAAGCGGCGCCTATATGGCTGCGAATTGACTTATTTGTATATGGTGAAACTGTGCGGCTTAACATTGTAATGAGTGTGTAAGGATGCCATGTTTTTTATTTCAGATATCTTAACAATATTACAAATTAATATAACAACTTTTTCCCTTGGTTGACCTAGAAATTAGAAAAAACTTAAAAACTTAATACCCTTTGTTCCACAAAAGTGATGATACATTTAAGAATAATCGCGCTCGTATCTGTTCTGTTTTGACAATTTAGATATTTTAAGTTAAATTTTTGTCTTTAAAATAATCTTACAGTCTCAAGTTCCAGTTAAGGAAGAAGTAGCGACTGATTTTGTATATGAAAGCACCAATAACGTGCTAAAACAGGTAATCTCATCTTATTCAAATTAACTTTTTCCGAAAACAAATTATGTAATATTGGCTAACAACAAATTTCATGTATTTCATAGAGCTTGCGTTCCTTACCACAATCGTCAGAACTGGGCCGCGATTTACTCAAAAATAAAGTGTTGACGGAAACGCAAAGTAATTTTTTAATATATATAATAACAGAAGAGATTTTCCGCAACAACATTGTTGTTCAAGTTGTTCGACGAGATTATAAGCATTTTTCCTTGCGAAGCGCAAAGCCGGGTAATACTCAAACCACAATAAAAAAACATTTTAATTTTATTTTTAAGCATTCTGCTTTTATCTAAAGGACTATTATTTTATTCCTCGGGGAAAAAACATAGTAACCCCAGTGGAAAATTATATTCTAAGTATAAGAACAGACGTCGCAAAGTTTTATCTAGTAAAAAAGATGATGGAAATATTCCACACGACTTTGAAGACTATGAAAAGGGACTATCACTGTCATTAAAATTGCATTTGAAGAGAGACTCATCGGATTCGAGCGAAGTCTGTAGACTCTGGAAAAAAACATGTAAAATTCACCAAGAAGATGTAAAATCGCTATGCAATTTAGAATTCATGCAAGAGTAGCCAAAACTAGGACATTCTAAAGTTTCTTCTTTGGTAATTTTACATACAAAAGGATGAGGAAGAACAAACAAATTTATTGAAGCCCATAGCATACAGTCAATAAAAATCCATTAAAAAACTACACCCAAAAAAAAAAACCAAAAGTATACACTTAATAAGCGTTGTGTTAAAAGTATACTTAAGTTAGTATAAAAATGTAAGTATTAACTCAACACTAACTAGTTTCAACTGTATACTTTGTAGTGTAAGTGCTCTACCAAAGAGTATAAAGCGTAAACCTGTAGTGTTATTTTTAACTAGTCATATGTGACTATTTAGTTTATAATTTATACTTTTGGTTTCAACAAAAACTTGATGTAGTATAAAGAAAATGTATCAAGTTATTACAAAATAGTTGCATGCCGACACTTTATAGTATTAAGCTTATACTAATTATTATATGAGTGAGACTCAGTAGCATAAATAGTATACTGAACATTAAATAGTTTTTCATGGTGTGAAACTAGGACAATAGCGATTATTCGAACATATATTTTGGTGTAAAACCATGACAATAGCGAGTATACGAACACAGAAAATGCTACCGGAGTTGGCGTTGTTTGACGCGTTAATGATTATTGTGATGACTTATCTCGGCGAGTTTGGTCCCGCATTTTTGTGAAATTTGTGCCGAGTCAACATGTAAGTAAAATATTTGTTCTAAAATTAAAAAAAATCAATATTATATTGTCCCTGTTGGTAAATATTGTGTGTATTGTGTATTTTCAGATGCAAGTGACGCTGGACGCTGGGCGCAAGGGTAAATGGGAAGCACGGCCAGGTAGATTTCTACCGCACGCAGGCGCTGAGTGGACATGGTTGCTTCCGAAGCTTCCTTAAGCGCTTCGGACACGACACGGAGAACGGTTGTCCAGAGTGCGGCAGTGGGATTGTTGAGGACGATCAGCATGTCCTATTTTAATGTCGCCGCTTTGGGTATGATCGCCAAATGCTGATGAAGACCACCGGGGCAAGAGTTCGGCCAGCAACGGCAGCCTTCGCAGCCAGTGTATTGCCAACGCTGCGTCGCATCGAGAAGGAGAGGAGAGAAGCTACAGCCTAGGTGGCTACCATTGCGCTAAGCAATACCTTGCGGTGATACCGCGCAATCACGGCCCCTACTCTTGTTGCTTGTACTTATTTCAGTCTGTATGTATATACGTGTTAGGTAAAGGAATATAAAAAAAAACAAGGGAGAACGCTATAGTCGAGTACCTCGACTATCAGATACCCGTTACTCAGCTTTAGGGACCAAAGGGAAATGGAGATATGCAAGCAGCAAAGCGAGATTTAAATGCGCCACCTACCGGCGGAAGACAGATTTAAGCGTTGTGGGCGTTAGGGTAGGCGTGGCAAATTTTTTTTGTATCAATCGATAGGTATTGACGAGACCAATTCATTTCAGTTAAAAATTTTTATCTAGCATGAAAATTGTGGGCGCCACAGGCTTGGGCGGTTTGTAGGCGTTATAGTGGGCGTAACATATTCGCGTGACAAAATTGCGCTGCGTACAAAGCTACGGAATCTAAGTCTGAGATCCCGATTCTCTATCTTTTATAGTTTCCGAGATATCCACGTTCATATTTACGATTTTTTGAAGTTTGGGGGCGGCTTGTGGGCGTAAAAGTGGGCGTGGCAAACTTTTTTTTGGGTCAATTGATAGGTATTGATGAGAACAATACATTTCAGTTAAAATTTTTATTCTAGCATCAAAACTGTAGGAGCCACAGTTTTGGGCGGTTTGTGGGCGTAAAAGTGGGCGTGGCACTCTACTGAAACAAACTTACGCTGCGTAAGAAGCTCAGGAATCTGCACGCCAAATCTCAATAGCGTAGCTCTCATAGGTTCCAAGATCTCAGCGTTCATCCGGACAGACGGACAGACGGACAGACGGACATGGCTAGATCGACTCGGCTAGTGATCCTGATCAAGAATATATATACTTTATGGGGTCGGAAACGCTTCCTTCTGCCTGTTACATACTTTCCGACGAATCTAGTATACCCTTTTACTCTACGAGTAACGGGTATAAACACGTAGGTGCTAAAAGGAGCTGTTATGTGTGCTGCGCAAAATATGAATATTTATGAAATAATAAAATAATATGTGAAATAGTAATAAAAGAAAAAAGTAGTAGATTAATACGGGTGCTGGCTCACTAGGTAATAAATCATGTCAAAAAAGGAGGTGGGGGTGACCCTAATTAGTCACGCATGGTTGCACACAGGTGTTCTAATGACCTAATTAGCATAATTAAGTCAAAAAGGAGGGTGTTGCTTAGATGAGCATGGTTGCACACAGGTCACTTAATGAGGTTAGAAAGTGGTGTGTAGGAGTGTGAGAGAGGGGTGCTTTGATATGTCTTGTTTTGTCTTGTCTTTTTCTCACGCTAAAGGTGCGTGTGTGATAGGGGTGTTTTGTCATGCGTAGGATTTTGTGGAGTGCAATGGTTGCACACAGGTCACTATGTTGCTTCTAACTTGGGTTAGAACGCGTTATGCGTGGGCGTTTTGTTGAGTCAATTAGGGTTGAAGGTGACACCTGGCTTGCGTGTGTGATAGGAGGTGTTTTGTCATGCGTAGGATTTTGTGGAGTGCAATGGTTGCACACAGGTCACTATGTTGCTTCTAACTTGGGTTAGAACGCGTTATGCGTGGGCGTTTTGTTGAGTCAATTAGGGTTGTAGGTGACACCTGGCTTGCGTGTGTGATAGGAGGTATTTTGTCATGCGTAGGATTTTGTGGAGTGCAATGGTTGCACACAGGTCACTATGTTGCTTCTAACTTGGGTTAGAACGCGCTATGCGTGGGCGTTTTGTTGAGTCAATAAGGGTTGTAGGTAACACCTGGCTACGGTCTTGTGGTCAAAAGGTGTTGGTTTGAGGGATATTAGACCGCATACTTTTGTGGTGTGAAACAAGCGTGAGTTCGGTAACCTCCCCCTCTTTAGCGAGCATTAGATGGGAAAGTGAGCGTGGGAGTGTAAGAGGGGTGTTGGTGCTTGTTGGTTTCTAACAAAAACGTTGTTTTGTTATGCGTGGGCGTTTTGTTGATTCAATTAGGGTTGTAGGTGACGCCTGTTAGTGTAACCTGCCTACGGTCTTGTGGTCAAAATGGTGACTGTGGTGGTGGTTCCTAACAGAACAAAACCAAATGAGATCGTTTATTTAGTCAAATACGTTTTTCTTTAATCATATTTGAAAATTTTTTCTCACGCGATTATAGAAAGAGAAAACGGTTACCTTCTAAGTTTTCAAAAAATGTATGTGTTAAGGAGGAATGTGGAAAGTAGTTCAGTTTTAGAAAACTATTCGTTTTACAAGGGGTGTTTTGTCATGCGTATGAATTTGTAAAACTATATTTAGGCGGAGGAGGAGGAGGAAGGGAAGTTGTTTTGTTATGCGTGGGCGTTTTGTTGATTCAATTAGGGTTGTAGGTGACACCTGGCTACGGTCTTGTGGTCAAAAGGTGTTGGTTTGAGAGATATTAGACCGCATACTTTTGTTGTGTGAAACAAGCGTGAGTTCGGTAACCTCTCCCCTCTTTAGCGAGCATTAGATGGGAAAGTAAGCGTAGGAGTGTAAGAGGGATGTTGGTGGTGGCGGTGCTTGTGGTGGTGGTTCCTAACAGAAAATACACAAAAACAAATGAGATCGTTTGTTTAGTCAAATACGTTTTTATTTCTATATATTCGTCTTAAATTAGTTTACATTGAGTCTTTTAAATAAATAAATGTATCTTTCCATCAATTTTAAGGCGTCTTCTTCTCTCTTTTCAACATGCATACACCTGCAAGTGTCAGGTCCAACTTTACAATCATCATATGCCCATGCACAGGATGATAGGTGTTCTCCATACTTTGAATGAATTAGTGGGGTGGCTTCTACATCTTTAAAAAATGTATGAAATGATTTCAATTTCGTAGCATGTTCCTTGAAGATCTCACTTCCATGCTCCCTTAAGAACTCTTCAATTTTTGAGGAAATCATTTTTTCTTTCAACGTAATAGTCTGAATGTTTATCTTAAACTAAAGTTTGGTAGAGATAACTCGTTGTATTATACTTAGAAAACAGATGTTAAAAAATGCATCAGCTGATGATAGACCCACCCTCGAAAACAAATTCAAAACAATAGAAAATTTTTTTTGGTGTAACGAACTGATTTTGTATGTCTGCTCGCTACGAGATTCGTGCGGCTAGCTCAGAAGATTGCGTGTTCGTCCCACCAAATTTATATGACGTGACTGCCCCGTAGATCAGTGAGAAAACAAAGGTTCAAATGGCAACAGTGGGATTTATTCTCGTGGTATTGGTACAGCGGGTGTGTGGCTATGCTGGCTTATGTATCTCCTTGCTCCGGCTCCGCCGGCTGCTGGTGCTCCTCCTTCTGGCTTGTCGACGCGTTGACTCGGCTTCCGCTTGGCTCCTGGGTCTCGGGACGCTCGTAGTGGCCGCCTCTGCTCACTCGCCGACGCGCTGCCTCGGGGTCGCTTGTTGCGCCTTAGACTCGCAGAGAGCTCGGCCTTGTGGGCTTAGGGAAGCGTCACCGTTCTCAGACTAGGGTGAACAAGCCTTGCTCTCCAGGCCGACGCCTTTCGAGGCAATACCTGTCCCTTGCTCTGTCCCGGACGGTCCCGCTAGGTTCTTGCTCAGATCGCGCTGACAGTCCAGGCTGTCGCCAGGAGGCCGCCTAGCAGTTCACTTTGCTTAACGCCTAGCGCAGACGAACGTTCCACCCGACGTCACCCTACTGCTTATCGTCCGTGACGCGCCTGCGCTCCCCAATGAGCCCCGCGCGGCGATGGTAACGTGGCTGCCGGAAATGTCTGCTGGCGTCGCTGCCGATGTCTTCTGCGTTGTCTCCCGACCAGTAGCTTGTCGTTCTGGCACTCGGGGAGTTGGGCGGTTGCTGTTCAGGAACTTCGCCGGTAATCGCAGGGCTCTCCAGGCGCTCGCCTCTTGAAACCGCAAATCGATCTACCGCTCGTCCGTCACGCCAGGTCCTGCTTGGTCGGGCAAGGTACGCTGGGTCTCAGACAACTTTCCTCCCCAAACTGACGGTTCCTCGTCGTAGGACTCTTCCGCTCGTCTCTGACAGACCCGCCGGGCGACTCGCCAGGGTGTGGTCGTGACAAAGTTGGAAAACGAACGCCTTGACTTAGCCGTGTGATGCCTTCCGGAACTCAGCCACTTGTGTCTCAATTCGGAGATTCCTGATGTCTCAATCCCGAACGTCTCGACGTGGCGATCTCGCTCCTTGTGTGCTTCCCATGGCGCTGCTTCCGACGACTCGCTTGGTTGTAGCTCCCTCGTAGATTACTTGCTTGACTGATTGTTCACTTGGTACTTTGACTGATCTTGAAGGCTTGACTCCTCGTGATCGACTGATCCAGCTGCCAGCGCTCCGCGGCCTTATATAGGGCCTCCGGGAACCGTTATTTCCCTTTTGCGCACGGCCCGCTGGATCTCTCCACTCCGGGTCCAAAGTCCGTGCTTCCTGGTTGACCCACTTGTCGTTCACGTACCGCTTCCAATCGATGCTCTGCCCACAGCTGCCATCCCGCTGATTCTCGTGATGCTTGTGGCACGCCTGTGTGCCACTCCACTGCCGAGATGTGGCACTTCTTCTCCCGGTCCAAAGTTCACGGGAGAGTCCAAAGTCCGGTGCAGTTCCGTTATCCGCTTTTGCACACGGCACTCTTGCTCTGCCCGCCAAGTCTCCATTCTCTCATTCTCCGCTCCTTGGTCTCCAATCTCTCTCGCTCTCCTTCATTGGTCTCCAAACTCTCTCGACCTCCATCCTTGGTCTCCAACCTCTCTCGCTCTCCATCAAAGTCTCCAAACTCTCTTCGCCGCGCCGTTACTACGCGAATTCGCCGCGTATCTGGTAAGCGGCCGGCCCTCTGCTACTGCTTCTATTTGTGGGGAGTTATTCAACTCCTCACATTCCCCCCTTACTTCGGGAAACATTTAAGACTGGTACCTTCTCTCCGGCGTTTCCTTGCTTATCCTAGCCTTTGAGTCCTTGTGATTCCCGCGGCGCTCCCTCGTTGCTCCCTCGATGCTCCCTCGACGCTCTTAACTCCGTTGAGTTTCTACAGCGCTGGTCATCCTCCTCGTAGCAACTTTAAATCTCCCGCGCCGATATTTTCTGTGTTCCCACTGGGACATCGATACTCCTGGGCTATCGATCCCCAGCTCGCTGCTCATTGCTGCGTTCCCTTCCTTTTATCGGTTCCTCCGCCTGGTCACACCATTCGTGCGTGATCGATGTTTATTCGTTTATCGATACCGACGGTGCGGCGTTGCCACCTGCTCGTTGCGATATTTCCACCTTGGGCCGATATTACCATTTGACGTGTACCCATCGATCGCACTTTCATCTAATGCCAATCGATCGCCTATCGAGGCGCCCCCTTCCCTGGCTCGTGGTGATTTTGGAACTTTTGATCTGACCGCACAGCTTCTGGCTGATCTGTCTTTTCCATTTTATCTTCTCAGCTCCTTCCAGCCTATGCCGTTCGTTGCCCTCAACCTCCAGTACAATGGCCCCAGCGGCCTTGAATAACGTTTGGCCTTCGTTTGTAGCAGAGCTTTTTTGCCCGTGGTGAGTTGCACTTTTGGTTGAATCGGCATTTACTTTCCTTTCTTTTCAGGGTTTGTTCGTGTTTTTTTTTTCCTGTGAACCGTTGGTGCGATGCGTGTTTCTGTCTTTTGTTACCAGCTGGCTATGGTGTAGATCTGATTCTGCACCGTCCTCCCCCTTTCCTCAGGAAACAACTAGACGGGTTCGTCCGACGCCTTCCGTAAAGAATCTCCGGATGCTACGGTGTGCCTGGACTGCGCGCCTTGTGTTGCTTGTCTCCCTCCGCGCATACTCTCTTCTACGTGGCATAAACGGTTGACTCTGGCTCGCGCCCGACGCTGAAACCTGTTGCCTTGCCTGTCTGTTGCCGTTTTATAAGTGTCCCTTCCGCCTGGCGTAATCGCGGATGACTCTGGCAACTGCCCGACGTTGAATCCTGTTGCCTTGCGGTTGGGATCACCAACCATCCTTATCCACGTCTTTGTAACCTATCCTTATGGTTGACCTTTCTGCGTGGCGTGTGGATGACTCTCGCTTAGGCCTGACGCATAATCCTGTGGCCTCGCAGTCTGGATCAACGAGAAATCCTTATCCATGTCCTTGTGCTATCCGGATTGTCCTTTCCGTGTGGCGTATGGATGACTCTCGCTTCGGCCTGACGCCTAATCCTGTCGCCTCGTACCTGTTGTTAGACATCTGACGCCTCTGCTGTCTGCTCATTTTGTTGTTGCTTGATCTCGCCAACGTGAACCGTCCTTTCTTTCTTCGACTGTGTGTGGCGAATTTTGCAGATCACTGGAGAGACGAAATCTACCACCTGGTAAGGGCCATCGTACCTCGGGGCTAGTTTTGCAGCGAATCCTTCAGCCGCTTTGGACAGGTGATGTTCCTTGGCCCACACTATGTCGCCCACCGCTGGTGACCATTGCCTTCTTCTCAGATTATAGTGTCTGGCTTGGTCCGGGGACGCCTTTTCCATATTTCGCCGTAGGATCTCGAATACCTCCCTCAATTTGTTGGCATTTTCCTCAGGGGTCTCCGTAGCTCGTCCAGAGCCTAGGGTTTCCTTATCATATAGGCTACTGGGTAGACGTGGTTCCCTGCCCTGGATGAGAAACGCCGGTGTATGGCCGGTGGATTCCGATGTGCTCGTGTTCACTGCTAGCATGATCTCCGGCCACTTCTCGTCCCAGTTTCTCTGGTCCAGCCCTGCGAATTGCGCAATCATGGTCTTGACCGTTCTGTTTGCTCGTTCGGTCGGATTCTCTTGTGGTGTGTATGGTGCGGTGAACTGTTGTCTGATACCCATTTCAGCCAGGAAAGTTTTAAAGATGCGGCTTGCAAACTGAACTCCGTTGTCCGTTATGACCACCTTCAGGACCCCGTACCTTGCGATTATGCGCTCCCTAAGCCCCTTCTTGAGCGACTCTGCTGTCGCACTGCGCAGGGGCCCCAGCTCCGTCCATTTCGAAAATCTGTCTATCATGACCAGCAGCAATTGGTTCCCGTGCTTAGGTCTTGGTAAGGGTCCAACGAAGTCTGCACATACCGTGGCCCATGGTTCCTCCGGCACTTGGGTCAACATCTTCCCGGCAGCCTGCATCTGATTGGGCTTAAACCGCATGCAAATCTCGCATTTTCGTACGTGGGATCGGGCGTTTCTGTGCATGCCTGGCCAGTAGTATCAGGCTGCCAATCGTGCAATTGTCCTTCGGCTTCCTACGTGTCCCGCGGACGGTGCGTCGTGGTGTTCCCTCGACACTGTTTCTCGTAGCGACTTTGGGACGCACATCTTCCAAGACGCGACGTCTTCACTGCCTGCTCGGTGAGGTATGTTTCTGTACAGTGTCTCACCATCCATAACATAGTCCGGGTACTTCTGCGGTTGGGTCCTTATCTTTTCGCCCATGTCCTTGATCCAGCTGCACCCTCCTGAAGTTATTGTTGCCGATGCCTCTTTTAATCCTCGTAGCTTCTCTGGTAGTGGTTGTCTCGATAATGCGTCGGCCACCACGTTTAGCTGACCCTTTCTGTACGCTATCTCAAAGTCGTACTGTTGTAGCTCCAGGGCCCATCTGGCGATCCTTCCTGAAGGGCTTTCGATGCTGTTGAGCCACTTCAGGGCCATGTGGTCGGTTACTACCTTAAAGTGGTAACCTTCCAGATATGGCCTGAGCTTCCGGATCGCCCAGACGATCGCCAAACACTCCTTCTCCGTTGTCGAATAGTTCTTTTCCGCGCCGTTCAGTGTTCGGCTCGAGTAGGAGATTACTCTTTCGCCCTTTTCGGTGTCCTGGGTCAATATCGCTCCGATGCCGTAGTCGCTGGCGTCTGTTTGTAGGATGAAAGTTCTACTAAAGTCCGGGCATGCTAGCACTGGATCTGCCACGAGTCTTGCCTTAACCTCCTCAAACGCCATCTGGTGCTCTGTTGTCCACTCCCACTTACTGCCTTTGCGCAGCAGGTCGTTCAGGGGTTTGACGATTCTGGAAAAATCTGGAACAAATCGGCGGTACCACGACGCTACTCCTAGGTATTGCCGGAGCTCTTTGACAGTCGATGGCGGTTCTAGTTCGGCGATGGCGGCTACTTTTTCTGGATCTGTTCCTATTCCCTCGCTAGTCACTCGATGTCCCAGGTACAGCAGCTCATTTTGAAGAAATGGCATTTTTCTGGATTCAGCCTCAGGTTTGCCTCCTTTAGACGCCGGAACACTTCCCTTAGGTTTTTTTTGTGTTCTTCCAGCGTGCGACCGATCACTATTATGTCATCCTGGTAAGCGAATGCGTGAGGTGACATCTCGGGGCCAATTACTTGGTCCAAGACTCGCTGAAACGTTGCCGACGCCGAGTGAAGTCCGAACGGCATTACCCTTCACTGAAACAGACCTTTGCCTGGTACCGTAAGCGCTGTAAATTGCCTGCTACTTTCTTCCAGTGGGATCTGCCAGTATCCATCCTTAAGGTCCAAACTGCTGATGTACCGCGCTTCTCTTAGTTGATCTAGGATGTAGTTTATGCGGGGCATTGGGTAGGCATCCTTCACGTTCGCGTTGATCTGCCTGAAGTCGACACACAGTCTCCACTTGCCTGTCTTCTTTTTCACCATCACGATGGGGGAGCTGTATGGGCTCTTTGAATGCTCTATGAACCCCATTTGGAGAAGCTCGTCCACCTTTGCGTTGATTTCCCCTTGAATTTTTGGGTTCTTTGGGTAGTATCTCTGCTTGATTGGCTTGTCGTCCTTCATTTTGATCTGGTGTTCTGCCATATTCGATGTTCCCGACATTGTGCTGAAGTCTGAGAGCTCTGTTTCAAGGAACGCTGTAGTATCGTCCAACTCGTTTACTTGTTGAACGACTGCTACTGATAGCTTCTCCTCGAGCCATCCATTGTGTCGGTTCCTGGCTGGTATTATTATTTCGTGTCCAGCACACCTTATCTCGGTTCCGACTTGTTTCAGGAAGTTCCATCCCAACACTAATGGATCCACTACCCCGGGTAAAATCAACAGGCTCATGGTCACTTGTTTGTTGCCGAATTTGACCTCCACCTCGAGCTGCGCATTAATTCCGCCGTACCTTCCATCTGCCAACCTAACTTGCCGTCTCGTCCTGGTAATCTTTCCTAGAGCAGCAATATTGTCCGCCAATTCTTCGCTAACGAAGCTTGCCGTTGCTCCGGTGTCGATTGTGGCTTTGTAGCTTTTCCCAACAATCATCACAGCTGCGGACAACTGCTGCTCCTCCTCGATTAGCTTGCCCGTTAGTTTGGAGAGGTGGCATTGTGCGATCCCCGCTCGCCTCTCTGCGGCTGAGATCGCTGGCCGTTTCCCGATCGTTGGCAGCAATCGACGCTCCTAACACCCACCTTGCCGCATATCCAGCAAAACAGCAGCCCAGTGTCCGTTCCCACCGCATTTCCGACAGGCCTCCTGCGGGTCTGTGATTTGGGTGGTATCTTGTGGCCTCTGTGTGTTGCTTGGCGGCCTCCACAAGGTATTGTTTGGCTGTCTCTGTTGCTGTGGGGGTGGTGTCCAATGACCTCCGCGTAGTGCGTCTGTTGCCTGCTGTCGTCTGGCTTGGTGTGGTGGTGACCATTGGTCGTTTCCTCGTATGTCCTGGTTATCTGTCTCCTCGCATCTTCTGCATGTCACCTGTGTTGGTGACGCCGACTTGGTCCTTGAGAACTTGTTCTCCTGTGCGAAAACTTCCCGTTCCTTTTCAAGTTCTTCGTAGTCGTCTGCTAATATCATCAGCGTGTCCAGGTCCGACACTTTGTATGCCCTTAGGAAGATCCTTAGACTAGGGGTGCAGTTTTCCTTGATGATCCTTAGGGTCTCTTTAGCGGAGTAATTAAGTGGCCTCACCATTGTCTGCATGTCGATCATGTAGTCCTTGAACGACTCGCTGAAGCCTTGCTTCCTTTGCCGGACCTGGTCCGCCAGCCTGGTGAAGAAATCTCTTGGCAGGAAATATGTGTGGAAACTTTCAATGAATTCTTCCCAAGTTCTCCACTGCTTATTGTCGGCGATGAACCATTTCAAAGCCCTTCCTTTTAGCAACTCCGGCATCGCTCGAGGGATCATATCGAGCTCCAAACCGTACGTGTTGGCGGACCATTCTACTTGCTCCAGGAACTCGAATGGGTTTTCCGCCCCGTCGAACCTGAACGACCATTCACGGACCTGTTTAGCGACCTTTGCATAGTCCGACTGGCTTGGTCTCGGGGTCAGCGCTGCTGCTTTCTTTTCTTGGCTCTCTCCTGTGGGCCTCTTTTTGCATGTTGTCAATGCTCAAGCTTGCCACCAGGTTGTCCTCTTCAGCGTTCGTTAGCGTAATGCCTGGGCCGGCTCTGTCGTAGTATGTTGCCTCCAGCTCGGCCCAGATGTCGACGAGTTGTGGATCATTCTCTGTTTCGGAGTAGTATTCCGATAGTGCCTTCCTCATGCCGTCTAGCCTGCCCTCCAGGGCGACATTGAGCCTCTGTGCGACATGGGCGAAGTCTTCCTTCTTGAGGCAATAAATCCACTTCTTTCCCATTTTTACTGTGCTGTTCTCACTGTTGGGACAATCACGTTGGGCGCCAGATGTAACGAACTGATTTTGTATGTCTGCTCGCTACGAGATTCGTGCGGCTAGCTCAGAAGATTGCGTGTTCGTCCCACCAAATTTATATGACGTGACTGCCCCGTAGATCAGTGAGAAAACAAAGGTTCAAATGGCAACAGTGGGATTTATTCTCGTGGTATTGGTACAGCGGGTGTGTGGCTATGCTGGCTTATGTATCTCCTTGCTCTGGCTCCGCCGGCTGCTGGTGCTCCTCCTTCTGGCTTGTCGACGCGTTGACTCGGCTTCCGCTTGGCTCCTGGGTCTCGGGACGCTCGTAGTGGCCGCCTCTGCTCACTCGCCGACGCGCTGCCTCGGGGTCGCTTGTTGCGCCTTAGACTCGCAGAGAGCTCGGCCTTGTGGGCTTAGGGAAGCGTCACCGTTCTCAGACTAGGGTGAACAAGCCTTGCTCTCCAGGCCGACGCCTTTCGAGGCAATACCTGTCCCTTGCTCTGTCCCGGACGGTCCCGCTAGGTTCTTGCTCAGATCGCGCTGACAGTCCAGGCTGTCGCCAGGAGGCCGCCTAGCAGTTCACTTTGCTTAACGCCTAGCGCAGACGAACGTTCCACCCGACGTCACCCTACTGCTTATCGTCCGTGACGCGCCTGCGCTCCCCAATGAGCCCCGCGCGGCGATGGTAACGTGGCTGCCGGAAATGTCTGCTGGCGTCGCTGCCGATGTCTTCTGCGTTGTCTCCTGACCAGTAGCTTGTCGTTCTGGCACTCGGGGAGTTGGGCGGTTGCTGTTCAGGAACTTCGCCGGTAATCGCAGGGCTCTCCAGGCGCTCGCCTCTTGAAACCGCAAATCGATCTACCGCTCGTCCGTCACGCCAGGTCCTGCTTGGTCGGGCAAGGTACGCTGGGTCTCAGACAACTTTCCTCCCCAAACTGACGGTTCCTCGTCGTAGGACTCTTCCGCTCGTCTCTGACAGACCCGCCGGGCGACTCGCCAGGGTGTGGTCGTGACAAAGTTGGAAAACGAACGCCTTGACTTAGCCGTGTGATGCCTTCCGGAACTCAGCCACTTGTGTCTCAATTCGGAGATTCTTGATGTCCCAATCCCGAACGTCTCGACGTGGCGATCTCGCTCCTTGTGTGCTTCCCACGGCGCTGCTTCCGACGACTCGCTTGGTTGTAGCTCCCTCGTAGATTACTTGCTTGACTGATTGTTCACTTGGTACTTTGACTGATCTTGAAGGCTTGACTCCTCGTGATCGACTGATCCAGCTGCCAGCGCTCCGCGGCCTTATATAGGGCCTCCGAGAACCGTTATTTCCCTTTTGCGCACGGCCCGCTGGATCTCTCCACTCCGGGTCCAAAGTCCGTGCTTCCTGGTTGACCCACTTGTCGTTCACGCACCGCTTCCAATCGATGCTCTGCCAATCGATCAGCTGACGTCCCGCTGATTCTCGTGATGCTTGTGGCACGCCTGTGTGCCACTCCACTGCCGAGATGTGGCACTTCTTCTCCCGGTCCAAAGTTCACGGGAGAGTCCAAAGTCCGGTGCAGTTCCGTTATCCGCTTTTGCACACGGCACTCTTGCTCTGCCCGCCAAGTCTCCATTCTCTCATTCTCCGCTCCTTGGTCTCCAATCTCTCTCGCTCTCCTTCATTGGTCTCCAAACTCTCTCGACCTCCATCCTTGGTCTCCAACCTCTCTCGCTCTCCATCAAAGTCTCCAAACTCTCTTCGCCGCGCCGTTACTACGCGAATTCGCCGCGTATCTGGTAAGCGGCCGGCCCTCTGCTACTGCTTCTATTTGTGGGGAGTTATTCAACTCCTCACATTGGTTTTCTCTTTATTTTAAAATTTCAATATATGATGAAATTAATTTTCTAACTCTATATTGTTGAATTACAAAATGAAAACAAGCACAAGTTTCTATATTATCATTAGAAAATGTGCATAAATTTAAATGTTCTCCAAATGTTGTTTTTATAAACTCCTTTACGTCAGTACCCATGAACATGTTCCTTGTCTCCAGTAGTAATTTCAAGTCCTCTTTTGAAATCATATTTCCAAATGTATTAATAAAAAAATTAATTTTATTTATTAAAGATGAATAAGACGGTATATTAAGATTGTTATTAGAATCAGTCATTTCGTAAACTTATTTTCCCGACTCTCAAAATGTGAATGAATGGTTAAAAGGTGTTTAGGAGTTTTCGTTTGTGTAAAAGTTTAAGATTTTATGAGCATTGTTCAGACAGCAGACACCATCCCGAGCATGTAATGAACAATATGGAAAGTGCTTTCCATCCATTATTTTTAGAGAGGGACAACCAATTTCATCAATGTTAATTACATTATCAAATTTTAAAAATTTTTGTAGGAATAACCTTTTTTGATATCCCTTACAAATTATTTCCTGTTTTCTAATTATTTCTCTTAAATACATTTGTGATTCTTTGAAAAAGTATACTCCATCATTCCAATAAATTTTGTGATGTTTTTATGTTAGCCAAGTAGCTGTTTTTCTACATTTCTTATTCAATTCAATAAAATCATGTGGAGAGTGTATGATAAAATTAGAATTCAAGATTGTCTCGTTTTTGAATACGACTCCAATTTCCTTTAGAATAAATTTATTGTTGTTCCCAAGAAATCCTTGAACATCAATTGCAACAATATCTTCACTCATGATTGATTAATTGTTAGACAATCCGCTGAACTAGACCATTCAACGGGTTATATTCAACTAAACAATCATGTATGAGCACGCAATATACTTGAACATTTTCGATAGTGGGCTTGGTAAGTTCAATTGAAATCCAAACATCAATGGGTCCCGATTTAACCATTTCATTTTGATATGATAAGTCAATTACGGTAATAGGAGCTTTAGTTTTAAACTCTGTAGGTGATAGTAAAGGAGATTCACTTCGGTTATAGTAGCTAGATTGAAACTTGCAATACATTTCATATAGGTGTGCAAATCGATCTTTTTCAAAGTCCAAGTTTAAGTCATCGTAGGGATATGTTTCAGAGTTTAAGTAGACCTTTAGATTTCTTAAATTGTTTGTAATCAGATGGTGGTTATCTTTAAATCCAAGAAAAGCAAATCGTAGACGTTCTCGGTTAGCAGCTAATTTAACATTCCAAACATGATTTGTTCCATTACTTAGTTTAGGATTAATGTATGTATCCCAACTACGGAATGCAATCGGTAGATTGGTTCCACTTTTTATAATATCATACATTTTAATTTTCGTTGAATCGCTGGGTGTTATATGAGGAATTTTCCATGTAATATTAGTCATATTGAGATGATACATTCCGACTAATTGTGCACTCTCAAATTTATCTTGCTCAAGTACATCATTAAAATTTTTTGATATTAATAGTACTAGTTCATGTTTACAATTTAATAATACTTTTTTGAAATCTTCAGCAAATCCAAGTAGATCTTTAAGGGGTATTGAAAAGTTGAAGTGAGGGGGTTAAATTGAAATCGGGTCCTCCGCTCCATCCAGAATTGTAAAGTCTCTTGCTTTCAAATTGATTTAAAGAAACAAAGTTTTTTATTGTAGAAGTAATACCACTAAATCTTGTTCTATCTATTTCAACACCATTGATTTCATAGCGTATTTCATCTAAAAAGAATGCCATACAATTATTTCCCGCAATAACATTTTGAGTTTCTACCGCTCCCCCTTCCTTAATTAGGGTAATAACTCTTTGAAAATTTAGAAGACTCTCATGGGGGAGTACTTATATATCTTGATTTTGGATTGTAATTCTTATCTCATCATTTGGTTTAAATGATTGTTAATAGGGTTGATAGCTGTGATATTCCTTCTTTGATATACTTTCATCAGAGAAAGGTTTTTCCCGTACTGCCAATATTTCATACAACCCCATGACTTTAGTTAAACTCGCACTTTGAAGCCCAATGATTTAAGAATTAACTTATTTTTTAATGTAAGTGTGTGTCTTTTTGGTTTCGATCCTCTTCCTATAACTTTATGTTTTAAAGTGTGCTGATGATGGTAGGTATCACCTCTTTTATTGTATATAATCATTGTATTAATCTTAAGTGTAAACGAATTGTATAGTTTTCACCGCGTAAATTTATTAATTCACCGTTCTGATCAATTATGTATATAGAGAGTGTACTTATTTCTCTAGTGTTGACTGGTAAGTAAATAAGATTGTGTGGTGTGATATTCATTTTATAGCCTGGTGGAACATTAATTCCAAATTCGTATAATGAATGATCTTGTCTACTATCAATATATGACCCGCTTACAATATTACATACTAAGCGTATTGTGTTTATTTTTAAAATGTTGACAGGTTGATCAGATATATACGTTTTTTTCAAGTCGGGGTAAATTATTTTTTTATTGAAACCAAGCAACTGTCCAATGGAGTTGTTTCTATTAAAATAAATAGGTTCCTTGGTAGTTGTAATATGAACTTGAAGTGTGTTATTATTACTCTCCATTTGAAATGTTTTCTCAAGATCATAATCTTTTAGTTTATTTTTTAGAAAATCATAAATATCATTGAGTTCATATGATCCGATTGGAAGTTGAATTACTTTATCACCAATATGAAATAGATTATTATTTATATCAACATTGGGTATAGAGTTGTACATATGAAAGTCAATGAGTGCACACTCATATTCACCATTTGTCAGTTCAATGGGTGGGAAATAAGAAATGTTTGTAATGGGTTCATTGCCATTTAATGTAAGAGTGAATGATCTACTCATTTTGGGGTCTAATAATGTACTGTGAAAATATAGCTTACAGAATGAAACTTATATTCTCAAATAATTATAAATTCATTAAAACCCTTCCTGTATCTTCCCTTTTCCATATCGTTATCTTTACTTATTATGAGGAATCCGTATTTATCACTCCAACACTTTTGACAAATTTTCATAAATGAATCATAGGACATATCAGTATTTACATGATCACGATATATATGACGCATATTTAAATCATCTTGTTTAAACATTATAATCATATTCGCGTTATCACGTATCAGATGTTTTGGAATATGAGTATATGTTTGACATAGGTAAAAAGAATCTATATTTTTATGACGTCCCATACAGAAATATGAACGAATGTTGTTTTGTTTTTCACAAGCAACATCATCAAAAATCATAATAGAGTTTTCTTTTCACCCTTAGCGGGTGGTAAAACTTCATCATTTTGTGAGAACGTATAATATCCCATTCCCTTTATCGGTTTAATTAGTTTCTCTAAATACTCATTCTTTGGTTGATATAAACTCTTTGAGAATACATATATATTCTCAAATTTTAGCCCGTTTGGACTTTCAATAAGGCTGAGCATAACATTTGTTTTTCCACAGTTTGAGGGACCGACAACCAATGCTCTTGTTGTATTGGGTAATAAAGAACTATGTCGTGGAACTGAATTTGTTAATGAATGATCACCACCCTCGATATTTCTAACACAGATTTCTTGTTTTTGACGTATTAAACGCATATTCACGTGTGTAATGTACTTCATTCGATGAGAAATGCTCCTTGATTAAACATTATATAAAATGGGTAAAAGTTTTTATAATTGTTGCAGTCAGAGTTCAAACTTGAAACGAGGTAGTGGTATTATCAACAAAATAATTAACACACTTCCATTTGAAGTACATATTCCTGGTTATAATTTTTGTGGACCTGGAACAAAGCTAAAACAAAGGTTGGAGCGCGGTGATCGTGGGATAAATCAATTGGATGAAGCTTGTAGAGTACATGATATTGCATATTCACAATATAAGGATCTAGCTAATCGACATAAGGCTGACGCAGTACTAATAAATAAAGCGTGGGAACGTGTTGGTTCAAAAGATAGTAGTATTGCAGAGAAAACAGCAGCATACTTGATTACAAATATTATGAAAACAAAAAAGAAATTCGTAATGGGTGTGAAAAAGGGAACAAAGAGAAAGTGTAAGAAAAGGAAATCAAAGGTAAAGAGTTTTTCAAATGTTATCCAAACTAGAATGCGGGCATTGAAAACTCAGAAGCCACTAGATCTAATGAGTGCGATTAAGGTTGCACGTAAAGCAGTCAATAAATCAATTGGTAGAAATAAAAAAAAAATTAAGATTCCTCGTATTATTAATGTACCGAAAATTGGTGGTTTTTTACCTATTGTACCCATTTTGACTGCACTAAGTGCATTAGGTAGTCTCACCTCTGGTAGTGCAGCTATTGCTAAAACTTTCAATAATGCAAATATGGGGTAAAAACAATTAGAAGAGAGTAAACAACATAATAAGAAAATGGAAAGTATTAAGGTGTATGTTTCTTAAACCTTACAGAAAAGGTTATGGATTATATCTTAATCCATTTAGAGGAAATCCAAAAAACTAATTACTAAGCTACCTAAAAAACTCTTTCAAATTTCGAAATTTTGAATTTTGCTCAAAAGTACATTCCACATTTCCGAGGTGTGTTTATGAGAGACTCACTGCCCAAATCTCCTTGGAGAGAAGAGTCAGGAATTATAAACCTAGATGATAGTTCATCAAATGGTACACATTGGGTAGCTTATAACAAAAATAAAAAAAAGTATACATTACTTTGATAGTTTTGGAAATTTACAACCCCCAAAAGAAATTGTGAAATACTTGGGGAACAACATTAACTATAACTATGAGAGAAAACAAGACTTTAATAGTACCAACTGTGGACACCTGTCCCTCCAATTCTTACTCTCTATCCCACCCTAACTTTTACACTATGATCAAGTAATTTCTCTATGATTCTTGAAACCCACCCTATTTACATGCTATTCACTGCTATGATTGGTCGATTCTAAATCAAGAATGAGAGAGAACAGGGAGGGTTAGTTTACCTCAAGGTATAAAAACTCGATCAAAAGTTATTCTAACACACATTTAAAAACCACCTGCAAACAGTCTCAACCTAAAAGTTTCAAGCTAAAACGTTCTCAGCCTAAAGTTTCAACCTAAAAATCTTGCAATCATCAAAATCAACAACAATAAGAACAACAACAGTTAAAACAGTAAGACAACAACAACAATTAAAACAGATACATTTGCTAAAAACAGTTGAAAACAACAACAAAACAGCTACATCTGCTAAAAAACAACTAAAATTAACAACAAAAACAGCTACAACTGCTAAAAACAGGTAAATTCAACAACAAAAACAGCTACAACTGCTAAAATAACAACTATAATCAACAACAAAAACAGGAAAAAGCAACAAAAACAACGAAAACAACTACAAGAAGAAACAACTACAAATGGTCAATCCGGGAATGATGAAAGTACTCAAGGAGTTTAATGGTAACGCACCAAAACCTCTTTTAACAAAGACGAAGATGGAATCGGAGGTGTGCTACCCTATTCGACGTGCTCAACGTAAGAAAACCAGCTTTGGGATGGCCCTCACTCTTGAACTTGAAGAGTATATGCTGTACTTGCCGGAACGATACTCAACTTTAGAGGATTCAACAATTGAATATATAAAAGATAATCTTTTTTGTATTATTAAAAAGAATGATAACAATCTCTATTTAGAATTAAATAAAGCTTAAAATGTTTTCATTTTTAATATTATTAATGTATCTATTTTGATAAATAAAAATAAAAATAAAGTTTTATAAAACTCAAACTCAAACCCTTTGTTATAAATATTTAAATTATACTACATTTTTCCCAGTAGCACATGAGTATCAGAGAAAACGACAACAATGAAGCGTAAACTTTTAGAACAGTTGACGAAAAGTAGAAATTCATTAAAAAGAAAATTTGATGAATTGAAACAAATAAAAAATGAGAACGTATCAAATTTGGAGGAAACTTTTAAACCTATTACAGAACCTTTACATGAATTACTCACTGAAAATAAAAAATTGAATAAAAAAGAATATATTAATGATACACATGATATTAAGACTAAGTTCAAGAAAGAGAAAATAAAAGTACCTAAAAGTAAAAAAGAAAAAAGGGTACACGAGAGAGTAATCGAAAGTGATAGTGAGAGTGATGCTTATGTTGATGCTTTTTCACGACAGTCTCTTATAGATGAATCTGATGTTTCACAACAGTATCTTATAGATGAATCCGATGTTTCACAGCAGCCTCACACAGATGATTTAAATGAAAGTGTGTATGAAGAAACCGGGGTGAAGTACAATCTCAACATTAATCAGTTAAAGCAAGAAAAGATTTTAGATAATAGTTATGGACCAAGAGAAAAAAATAATATTTTAATGTTGGGTAATACAACACTTAAAATTAAAAAAAATTTAATGGAATTAGGAAGTGGAAATTTATGGACTCTATCACCAGGTCTATACTCTTTAATTTTTCATAATAGTCCTAAGGATTATACTAAGAATGATTTAGAATCACATAAAAACATTTTAATTGAAACAAGTGCTCACAAAAGAAACTATCAACCAGATGGTCAAGTAAAGGGTAATCGTTCTAAAAAATATTCTTCAATTATTAAACCATTAATATCATCTTCAGTAATTTAAGAATTTACTGGTTCTGGGTATATGAGACTACAAAAAATACCACCAAACTATGTATATTGGGATAATGTTAATGAACTTGTTAAAAGATTGCAACTCTTAATAGCATCGAGAGCTGCTGGTAATAATAACCATACTAATGAAATTCTTTCAATAATAGAAGAATTGCGGGAAGCAAAAATAATATATTAATAAAATAGAAAACATTTTCTCATTTTGTTTAATAGTAAAATGTCTATTGACAAGTTTGGTCACTTTTCAAATGATAGAGATTTTTCCTTGCTTTTCAAAAGGGAAGTTGAGAGTATTACAGGTATATATCTGGACACTGATGGTCACATAAATGTTCAGAAAAAAAGAATTAAAAACTCTTCAAAACCAATAAATGGAAATGATTTGGCTATTAAATTTTATGGTGATGATAAAATTAATGAAGCGAAATCACATCAAATGGAAACTATAACTAAATCATTTCAACTACGAAGTAAAAGAGTATCAGAGCTGGAAAGTAAAGTAATAAAAATGATAACTCAAATGGAGTATATACATAATTCAATAAAAGAGCTTCTAGATAAATTGGAAAATCTTAACAAATTCATAAACCAACATTTAAAAAAACCTCCACCAATCATTCGTTCTGATCAAACACAAATAGATGGAATAATACATCGGAAAAGTCCATTTGCACACCGTGTAAACGAAGAAGAAGTTTTAACAATTAATATGGATCATACTTAAATATACCACTCTTTCATTATTTATTTTATAATTAAAATTTCAGTTGATAAGTTTGGTTGTTTTTTAAATGAGAAAGAGTACTCAAGAGATATAACAAAAGGTCTAGAAAAATTTCAAAGTATACTTAATGATTATGATGGACATTTAAATGTTCAGAGGAAACGATTTAAAAATTCCCTACCCCCCATTCATGAAAATGATATTGCAACAAAGATTTATATTGATGATGAAATAAGTAAAGTAGTACAGAATACATCTAATGAAATTTCTAAGCAAACGCAGAAACAACAAATCTTTAGATTAAGACCTCGAATCAATAATATTGAGGGAAAAGTGAGTGAAATTTCTAAAAAATTGGAATTTCTCATGAAAACTTTTCATAAGGTAGTGGAGGATATAAATGAAATAGAAAGTAACATTTTCAATTATATAATTGCACCAACCTCAGTTTTAAAAGGTGAAACTGAATCTTTAGAGAAGAAACCATTTATACCAGATAAAATAAAGCTATGAGTAAACGAGATATTGTAAATGAGTTACATCGCCCATCATTCAAGAATTTCCCAAGACGTAGAGTTATAGTAAAGGGTATTAATGATTTGGTTGAAATGGGGGCATATGCATCATCAAATAAAGGCTATAGGTATTTGTTAACAGTAATAGATACATTTTCTAAAAATGGATGGGGTGAAGCAATAAAATCAAAAAATGCAGAAGAAGTTACAAAAGCAATGGAAAAAATAATGAAATCTGGTCGTGGAGTACCAAAGAATTTACAAACAGTTAATGGAAATGAATTCTATAATAAACAATTTAGAGAATTGATGAAAAGATATGAAATAAATCATTACTCAACATTTAGTACTCTTAAAGCATCTATTGTTGAACGTTTTAATAGAACAATAAAAGAACTTATGTGGCGTGAGTTTAGTTTTAATGAAAAATATACTTGGCTTCAAATATACAAAGAGTTGATTAATAATTACAATAACAGGAAGCATAGAACGATTAAAATGAAGCGTATTGACGTCAATGCTAAAAATGAAAAACAGATTTTGATGAGATCATACAATCATCTAAAAATATTTACAAATGGGGACTTTAAAGAGGGGGATCATGTACGAATAAGTAAATATAAACATGTCTTTGAAAAAGGCTATACCCCAAACTGGACAACGAAAATTTTTCGAATTCGGAAAGTACAAAATACATCCCCCACCACATATTTACTTGAGGACTTGAAGGGTGATCCAGTACAAGGTGGTTTCTATAAACAAGAAATTAAAAAAACAAAATTCCCTAATACTTATCTTGTTGAAAAGATTGTGAAACAAAAAGATGATTATGTGCTTGTGCGTTGGCTAGGCTTTTCAAAATCAGAAGATAGTTGGATTCATAAAAACGAAATTCTATAAAGAACAATTAAAATGTAGACATTGACGTCAATGCGTGAAAATAAATTATGTTTCTTCACAATCACGCAATTACTGGGTTGTTTATGAAAAAATATCAAAGGATGCTGATCTTCTCTCCAAACAAGAGAGTAAAAGAGAAGAGATAGAAGAAGAAGAAACAGGTTATCTTAGTGATGGTCCACAAATCCATGAAATTGAAATCGATGAAGCAGAAAGAATTAATGGGATATATTTAAGAAAGAGAAATTTAGCAGCTCAAATAATGGTTGAATATTTAAATAAAAAAGAAAGTCAGATTAGCACAGATTAAATACCAATTAACGATATTAACGATTTCAAAATAACTAATAGTGATATTATATCATAATCTGATTGAGTAGGGATATATGTTTGTTTTTGCAGAATATAAAAATAGAAGATGAAAATAATAATTCGAGTAAATTAAAAAAAGGTGAGTTTAATATATATATACATATATATATATATATAATTTTATATACTAATAATATATATATATATTTTCAGAACTCCAAAGCATTAATAAAAAAGTTGAAAATAATATTTCGGATGGAGCTCAAAAAGGTTGGTTGAATACATATAGAATAATATTTGTATATATATATATAGTGAAATATTTATGTTTTCAGAACTCCAAAACATTAATAAAAAAGAGGTTTGCAAATTTTCTTATAATTTGTATGGTGATGACGATGATGATGATGATGATGATGACCATGATACAATCCTTTATGATGATGAAAATCCGGAACCATGTATTCCAAGATCATCTAGTGAGGATGAAACTATTCTTGTTGAGGGTGGTATAGATAACTATGTTCAAACTATACCGTTTAATTTAGATGAAGATAATGATAAATACATTAAATCAATTCCTTTAAGTAATGATGACAATAAAGTATATAGATTACAGGGTGGTATAGATAACTATAAACAAACTATACCACTAAATATAGAAGAAAGTAAGCAAATTGAATGTAATTTAAAGAAAATATTGTAATTCTTCTGTTAAATTCAAATTTTCATGTTCTGTAAATTCTCATAAATTTTAACATTAACCTGTAAGTAAAAGCGATGTTTGTCTGTTAAATAAAAATTTTTTAATAATAATATTGTGAATTGTAATGTTTGGTTTGTACATTACCTTACATTTTACCCTTTAAATAAAAAAGCGTTGTTTGTTCTGTCTTATTTACAATTATAGAGTACATTTATTCATTTTTTTCATCATTTAGTAAATTTAATTCTAATTCTGTACAAAACATTTCAAATTCACATTCATCTATATTTTTGTGAAATTTTTCTATTTCATTCTCTTGATAATTATTTCTATTAGGACAATTCTCTATTTCTTTTATTCTTTGTTCATAAACATAAGTATTTGAATCTATTTCATTAAGTTTATTTTCTAATCTTTTTTCATCTATTTTATAGTGGCCATATTATAGTGTATTAATTTTATTGTCTTGTATAAGAACCTTTGTGTCTTTATGACTGAGAACTACTTTTTTACATTTAATTGTTGATAAAAGATGATTTTTAGATCTAATCATTGACATAGAGCCTACCACTTCCTCTTCCGAAAACAAACATTTTTTAAAACTATTAAAAGTTAATTGATCTATTGCACTTCTTTTAACACCCTTTGATTTTTTCACTGTTTTTTCAGAGCTGTCATTACTATTAGATGTTTTAAAGGCATACATTTTTGATCTCAAACCAACAAATTCAGTCATAGGTCTTCCATTGAGTTCATTTAATTGAACATTTTCATTGTATTTAGGTTTGATATAATTATAATGAAAATCATACATTTTCCATTTCGATAAATCTAATACAGCAAAACCTAAATATAAAGGTTTGTTGTACAACACATTTAATCTTTTCATTTGAAAGGCAAAGAAGTTTTCTGAAAACTGTTTGACACTATGGAAGTTTGACTTTGAAATAAGAGATCTACCACAATGCCTTTTTGGACCATAAGAATCAGATGGTGAAGCACTTTCCCATTCAGTAATTAATTTAATATTAACGCGCTTATCGACATTTTCCATCGTTTTTCCGTAGACAGCATTATTTAAAAGTTAAAAAAAATCTTTTTCAAATGTATTTTTTGCATTAGTTCTATGGAATGTATTCAAATCAATATATGTTTTTAACCAAGGCTTCTGAAAGAAGCGAAGACCTCTATGAATTTTTGTTAGAATTAATCCATTTTCTATACACTGTTGAAGATGTTTATAATGAATTATATATTTTTCTTTATCCCTTAAATCAGCAATTAATTTTTTTATTTTGTCTGACTTTGTTGGTAACTGATTATTACAACAAAATGGAAGATCATTATGTTTATCGTGCAATTTTAAAGGATATTTTTAATCTACCTCAAAAATGTATCCATATTCACTATCATCTGCAATCTCAGTAATGTTTATACTATCAAGTTCCCCCCTTGAAATCCATTCAAAACCTCCATATGGTAAAGATTGTGACATAGCCCAACCATATAAATTATTTGCATCCAAATAAATCAAATATGATGATTTTTGAGTACTATCAAAATTCTCAACATATTTATTATTTGCTTTAGCATATCTACATGTACATTGAACTAAGCCACCACGAATACCACTTTGAATAAATTTATACTGATCTATATCAGTTAATAAATCTAATTCAATTTTAGTACATTTTAACATAGCTTCCCATGATAATCCTGGTGTAGTGAAAAAATGTGCTGGATCAAGTGAATAAATTTTACTACAAAGTCTTCGAAAGTTTTCAAAGACATCAGACATTAATAAAACATCTGTTTTTAAATATAATTCTAAATAAGCTTTAAGATTATTACAAGAAAACTCATTCCATACCTTTTGTGCGTGAGTATAATTTTCAACTGAACATTCATTTTCGGTTAAGGAACTACAGAAAGCTTCTCTAGGAGGTAATTTACTTTCTTTTAATTTCTCAACTGAATCTAAATATTCATATGGAAATACACCCTTTCGTCGCATTAAGTTGAAATGATTTTCATTAGGGAAAAATGATCTTGTTATACACATTTGTTCACTATCTAGATTTGAAGCTAATGTATCTAAAGCAGAAGGCATAAATCGAAATGAGTCTAGAAAACGGATTTCAAAGTTATCACCATTACTTAAAGTTATAATTTTTGAAATTGATATATATTGTTCCTTATTTAATGAAATTACCTTTATTTCACCAGGTATGACTGCCAAATCTTTAATAAATAGATGGCAATCATACCTGGTGAAATTGTGGAAGAAAACAGGAATAAATTTTGGAACTGTATATTTTAAATTACACTCATTATGTGCTGCCCCTCTAAATTTTCCTGTGAAGTGACAGTGATCCCTAACTCTGTCCAATAAAAGAGGAGTATTGCATATATGACAATTATTAGATTTTTGGAAATCATCTTCTTCAACATCTGACATTATTAAAGAAACAGGTTTTGAAATATAGTTTTCATATATAAAAGTTAAATTTTCTATTAGTGATAACAGGAAATTCATTCCCGAGTTAAATACAGTTTCTAAGACAAACTTATCTAAACTGTTATCATGTGCACACTTTATATAGTATGCATATGAAACAGGTCTATGTATATTTATAATATTTAAATTTAATGTTTCGTTTTTATTAATTGGTTGTAGGATGCATTCAAAGTCAGCGTTAACTGTGAATGGGACCATCACTTCCTTTTGAACATTTGTGTACCGTAAAGTGGCATCCTTCATGTTGGGTAAGCGCGAGACTTTTTTCCCACAGACTTCTGAATGCCGGTTGGCAGCATCTTCACTCAATGAGTAATTTAAGCAAATTTGACAGAACCATTTTTTTGATTTGTCTCTCGAAACTTGACAGGAAACCAAACTAAAAAAAGATAAACACAAGAAAAAAAAAAAATTTTTTTAAGTATGAAAGCTAATAAATATTATGAAATTTAAAAACAAAAACAGGTAAAAGATATAATAATGATAAAATAATAAAACAACTTACTTTGAGAGATTTTTAATCCAAGTATAGTGTGCTTTACATCCTTCCTCCAGTATCAACATATTTATATAATTTCTCCTCACTTCAGGAGAGTAAAATATAGGTCCGAATATAGCTCCATCGTCGAATCCAAAAAGTGTAATATTTATATCTTTATTTATTTCCATAAATTTCGATATATCCGCTGGCTTAAGTGGAAATTGCAATCCAGTGAAATTTAGTGTAATTCCATTTACTTGAATGACTTCATCATTTATATATTTACTTTATAGCTTGTGCATCTGTTCGCATTCTTATTTAGTTTACTTAATGCTGCGATTAAGCTCCATTTAAAACAATATTCATCATTTGTGTTTTTCACATTAATAATTAATAAACAAGAGGGTAGTTTTATATAAGATGATCCTCTTAAAGGTGAATATTGATTAATATTCATCTCCAATCGAGTGAGATGAAGCAAAGTCCATCCGCTATCCCTTTCTTAGAATTCTTCCATCCTCGCCAAAATTTTTTCCATGTGTTCCTTATATTAATTTTCAATATTCGAATAGGCACTAATTATTGTCATCTTACTTTGAAATGACTTTATTTCAATACATTCCTTTTCTTCCTTCAAAAGTCCGTACTGTCCAAAAAGTTCAAAACTTATTTTCACCAATGCATAACTTTCCAACAATGGATACAAGTGAGGTAGAAAAGCTTCTCCTGCTTCCTCCATAAATTGTGTTGAATAAATTACATCATTGTTGGTGTTTTCATATAGGTAGTGAACAATCCTTCCTTGGAATCCAGAACTGATTTTTTTTATCCTTGAATCCACTGGTTCAACCACATTCTTCTTGTGTTGCTCCGTTCGCAGATGATGAGCCCACGAAATGTTACCCGATAGGGTAATGTTGCACTTTCCACAATACTTATTCATTTTTTTTTTGGTTTTGATTTTTTTTCGTTTTTGAAAGTATTGTATTGTATTGATAGGTGTACTTTTCACTTTGTTATACTTTACTTTTACTGTAAAGTATTTTACGTTTTATCAATTTGATAAGTTTACACAACACAAATCTGGGTAGTTCACAATTCACACAACTTTACTTTACACTTGGTAAAGTATTTTAATTTTTATCAATTTGATAATCTCGTACAAATCGAATTCGGATGGAACGTAAGTTAACACAACTTTACTTCAGCTTTGAATTACCGGAGGGTTCACACGACGATTCTAGATGGTTCGCTCAACTCAAATTGTTTTCTAAAACTGAACTACTTTCCAAATTTCTCCTTAACACATACATTTTTTGAAAACTTAGAAGGTAACCGTTTTCTCTTTCTATAAGCGCATGAGAAAAAATGTTTAAATATGATTAAAGAAAAACGTATTTGACTAAACAAACGATCTCATTTGTTTTTGTGTATTTTCTGTTAGGAACCACCACCACAAGCACCGCCACCACCAACATCCCTCTTACACTCCTAAGTATGCGGTCTAATATCCCTCAAACCAACACCTTTTGACCACAAGACCGTAGCCAGGTGTTACCTACAACCCTAATTGACTCAACAAAACGCCCACGCATAACGCGTTCTAACCCAAGTTAGAAGCAACATAGTGACCTGTGTGCAACCATTGCACTCCACAAAATCCTACGCATGACAAAATACCTCCTATCACACACGCAAGCCAGGTGTCACCTACAACCCTAATTGACTCAACAAAACGCCCACGCATAGCGCGTTCTAACCCAAGTTAGAAGCAACATAGTGACCTGTGTGCAACCATTGCACTCCACAAAATCCTACGCATGACAAAACACCTCCTATCACACACGCAAGCCAGGTGTCACCTACAACCCTAATTGACTCAACAAAACGCCCACGCATAACGCGTTCTAACCCAAGTTAGAAGCAACATAGTGACCTGTGTGCAACCATTGCACTCCACAAAATCCTACGCATGACAAAACACCCCTATCACACACGCACCTTTAGCGTGAGAAAAAGACAAGACAAAACAAGACATATCAAAACACCCCTCTCTCACACTCCTACACACCACTTTCTAACCTCATTAAGTGACCTGTGTGCAACCATGCTCATCTAACTAGGGTCAGCAACACCCCCCTTTTTGACTTAATTATGCTAATTAGGTCATTAGAACACCTGTGTGCAACCATGCGTGACTAATTAGGGTCACCCCCACCTCCTTTTTTGACATGATTTATTACCTAGTGAGCCAGCACCCGTATTAATCTACTACTGAAAAACAACATACAACTTGATTTTATTGGGTTTGGGATACCACGAAAAACAAATTAGTATAAATTTTATACTACAGGCAACGGGGAAATTGTATAAGTTTTATACGAAATAGTATAAAATGTATACTAACGATTTCGATAAATAGCTTAAAAAGTATACTACGGCTCTCTAGATTAGTATAATATGTATACGAAATAGTATAAAACGGAGACTACATAGCATAGCTTTTATACTAAATAGTATAAAAAGTAAACTATCAGCAAAAATTTCAGTACACTGAGTGAGTATAAATTGTATACTCGTTAGTTTAACTTTAATAACTTCGAAAGTTTCAGCTTAATACTTTCGGTGTCATAAGGTTAATACGCATCTTATCAAGATATTTTTGACACTCAATAGTTTAGTTTTAAAGTACGAATAGTTTAGTTTCTATGATCATTTTTTTTTGTGATGTGATTGCGCGGCATCACCGCAAGGTATTGCTTAGCGCAATGGTAGCCACCTAGGCTGTAGCTCCTCTCCTTCTCGATGCGACGCAGCGTTCGCAGTACACTCGCTGCGTAGGCTGCCGTCGCTGGCCGAACTCTTGCCCCGGTGGTCTTCATCAGCATTTGGCGATCAGACCCAAAGCGGCGACATTAAAATAGGACATGCTGATAGTCCTCAACAATCCCACTGCCGCACTCTGGACAACCGTTCTCCGTGTCGTGTCCGAAGCGCTTAAGGAAGCTTCGGAAGCAACCATGTCCACTCAGCGCCTGCGTGAGGTAGATCTCTACCTGTGGTTCTGTGACTCCCGCACCAGTTCACATAGGGGAATTTGGCCTGCAATGACGAGCGCTGCGTCAAACTCACCGATATATATATCATAACAATAATCATCAACGCGTCAAACAACGCCAACTCCGGTAGCATTTTCTGTGTTCGTATACTCGTTATTGTCCAGGTTTTACACCAAAATATATGTTCGAATAATCGCTATTGTCCTAGTTTCACACCATGAAAAACTATTTAATGTTCAGTATACTATTTATGCTACTGAGTCTCACTCATATAATAATTAGTATAAGCTTAATACTATAAAGTGTCGGCATGCAACTATTTTGATACATTTTCTTTATACTACATCAAGTTTTTGTTGAAACCAAAAGTATAAATTATAAACTAAATAGTCAAATATGACTAGTTTAAAAATAACACTACATGTTTACGCTTTATACTCTTTGGTAGAGCACTTACACTACAAAGTATACAGTTGAAACTAATTAGTGTTGAGTTAATACTTACATTTTTATACTAACTTTAGTATACTTTTAACACAACGCTTATTAAGTGTATACTTTTGGTTTTTTTTTTGGGTGTACCCTTTTACTTTACGAGTAACGGGTATAACAAGGGAGTACGCTATAGTGGAGTACCTCGACTATCAGATACCCGTTACTCAGCTAAAGGGACAAAAGGGAAATGGAGATATGCAAGCAGCAAAGCGAGACTGAAATGCGCCACCTACCCCTGATATGGGTACAATATACAATATATGGTTATGTGGGCGGTAGACAGACTTAAGCGTTATGGGCGTTGGAGTGCGCGAATTTTGTTTAAGGAGTTGCGAAGTTTTAAAAAAAATAAATTATTTGTAAGTAAAACACGTCAAGCGGGTTTGGTGGGCAAAAATCAACTGAATATTCTTTATTGATAATGTTTTAAAGAAAACTTAATTTAGGTTTACAGAAGTGCTTATTAGGTTTTCTCACGAATTATTCTGGTCGACATGTGTAAGATCGTTGGCCTCTAGTTAGCCTGAATTTAATAACGATCGATGAACTATGCATTTCCTGTTTACTGTGTTATATTGCTTATTTAGATTTTATATTTTCTTAGAACTTATTTTGGTTGGCATGTGCCAGATCGTTAACCTGTGCATTTCCTGTTTGCTGTATTACTTTAATATATTGCTTATTTAGCATTTAATGAGTTAAGCAATTCTTGTACTTTATTATTAAGAGGTGGTAAAGAAGAAATTGGGTTTTGGACATATGTGGGAAGTGAAGTGGGGTTATACGTAACTTCTCCCCCTTTTAGATAAGAATTCTCCTGAATTCTATTGTTATTGAGCTGAATTTTAATTTTCTTGTGTTTTAAAACAATGTAAGCAATTAATACAATTATTGACAAAAGTATGGTTGCATTAAAAAAATAATTTATGTCTTTATGTGTTTTTAATTTTCTTATGTTCGACCAGTTAATCTTATTATTTTCCAATATTTTCTCAAAAGTGATTTGTTTAGTAAAATTTTGAGTTTGGTTTGATTTCTCATATAAAATTCTTTTCTTATCTAATTCGTATGAATTTGTAAAATAATTATTTTCTATACCTATTGTACAATTTGTAAAGTGTATTAGAATATTTTTTTTCATTTTAATTTCATTGCTGTTACAATTTTGATATAATGTTTCATTTTTAGCATTCTTAATTACTACGGTTTCTTCGTCTAGTTCTAATATTTGCATTTCATTTCTTTGTATCAGTTTGCAATTTTTCTTAAATACACAATGTTTACTTTTTCGCATTTCTTTTAATTTTTTATTTGTTTTATAGGTGTATGTTGAATTTGTATAGTTAAATATCAGTTCTGATTCCTGATCTATTTCAAAGTTTTCTTCATTAGGCATAGCCGTAGCTAACTTTATATGGTTTAGTTTGTTGAAATCGATACTGTATTTTTTTATTTCGTGATCTGTTAATATGCTGGGATGTAATATATTGTATCTAGCAGAAGCAACGTTATCCTGCAAATGTTCAATCTTATTTTTTATTAACTGAATTTTTATCTGTTGGTCGTAATATAAGTTCTCCTGGTATCTGATATTTTCGAATTTGCTAATTGCATTCAATTGTCTCTCTATTGCCTCTCTATCTGATTTAACTATTTGTTCAATGTATTTTATTGTATCATTGAAATACGTATTTATGTAAATTTGCTTGTTTAATGCTTCATCTGTTTCCTGCATGTTTTCTTTAAATGTAGAGATATGATTCTCAACTTCTTTCCTGTCTTTATCGTCCATTGTTCCAAACAACCATTTTGCTGAACTACCTACTACCTACATTAATTAATCCTCTTCTTTCGCGATTGTGGTTTCCATAAAGGGGATACAATTTGTTTTTTGTTTCAGTTAGTTCCGATTGTAATATGTGTTTGTTGTCATTGCTTGTCATTTCTATGTTTTTTCCTATTTCGTTCAAAATATTGTCAATATCTTTTAAGTTTATTATATGTACTACTATATCTGTTGTGATAATTATATCTTGATTTTTCATCTCTATTTGCGCATACCCGTCCTGATCAGGTATTTCTTGAATCGTTAGTGTTCCCGCTGTTGTTGTTATTGCCATTGTCATTAGTATTGTCGTCAGCAACATAGTCGTCGTTAGTATTTTCTGTAAATTTATAAGGGCGTTTAATATTTATTGGGTCAATATTACCGAGATTTGCTTTTTTGAATTTCGGAGCTTCTTTGTGTCTGACTGCCTTGTAGTTCTTTATAAAACCCTATTCTCGTTTTTCTTCATAATGCTCCCTGTTGCCGTTGTGCTTTTCTAACATTTTTTGTTTAGCGCTATCTATATTTTCTTTTATTTTTGTCAATTCTATCTTATTGTTGTGGGCTTCGCTGGGGGTACATTTGATTGTGGAGTGATATCTTTCATTGTAATTTCTCACTGCTCTCTGCATAATTTGTTTTACTGACATATTCGACGCTTCCGTTTTATATGTTATTCTAAACTTTTCTGCTAGTGAATTGTGTAGTCTTTCTACATCTGAATTGCCAGTGTGACTATTCGGTTTTGTTAAGTGTAATTCTTTCCCTTCTTGTCTTAGTAGTTCTTTAATCCTGAATGAATCAAATTCGTTATCAGCTATTATTTTACCTGGTTTGCCTATTTTCGTAAAATGTTCCTCCAATTGTTCTACTATAGTGATATGATTTCTATCATTTAATGGGTATACTGCTGCGAACTTTGAAAATTTATCTATGGTCGTTAAAAAATGTGTATTTTTTATTACATATGTATCCAAGTGTATTATCTGATTTTTATCTGATGGGGTTTCCGTTTTACTGAATTTATTTTTAATAGGATTTCTATCATATTTTATTTCTTTGCAAAAATCGCATTGATTTATAACCATTTGCACCAACTCTAAAAATTTTGGAAAGTAAATCTTGTTTTTCAATTGGTTATATGTTTCCTGAATTCCTGAGTGCATACTTTCTCTTACATGATAAAACGAAATTTGTCTTACTGCTTCTGTTTCATGTTCAATATCTTGAGCTCTGAGTGTGCATTTTATGAATTCTAATTGTTTGTTGTCTGAAAACATTTCTATTAGTTTTTCTTGTACTATGTTATACTCTTGATACGATAATTCTGAAAAGATTCCGACTTTTCCTTTGTGTATATATTTCCTGAAAATATCTCCCATTGTTGGAAAGTCATGTTTTGCTATAAATATTATTGATTTTCCATGTATTGTTTTATACTCGTCTGTTTTAGTGTCTGTAATAATTATTTGTGTTTTATATTTGTTAACTATTTCCTCTTTTATATAAAAATGATTGTGTCAATTTTCTTCGGCTGAGTGTACTGTTGATGTTGAGAGATTATCTTCAATGTTTACTATCATGTTTATGTCTGAAATATTATCTTTGTATTCATTGTCTCTTTCGTTTTCGGTTTTGTTCGTAAGGTCGCTGTCTTCCAGTCTGCTAAGAAAATCTGCCACTCTGTTCTCTTTTCCTTTCAAGTAATCTATCTCAAATTGATATTCTCCTAATTTTAATAACCATCTCTGGTGTCTGGGTGAAATATCGTTACCTTTATGTTTTGAGTGTAAGAATTTTATTGGCTGGTGGTCAGTTAATATTTTGAATTTATTCCCGTAAAGGTATGGTCTGAAATAATTGACGCTCCATAGTATTGCTAGGAATTCTTTGTCTGTTGCTGAGTAATTTTTTTCATGATTGTTTAGCGTTCTTGATGCAAAGCAGATTGGATGACCGTCTTGAGATAGGACAGATCCAATTGCATAATTTGATGCATCTGTAGTTAATGTAAATTTTTTTTCAAAATTGGGATATCTTAAAATTGGGTGAGAACTGATTAAATGTTTTAATTTTTCAAATGCTTCGACATAGGTGGGGTCTTTTAGATTTATTTTAACATTTTTTTTCAAATACTTGGTTATTGGCTGTGCTACTTTAGCATAATCTTTTATAAATTTTCTGTAATAACCTGTTATACCTAAGAAGCTTTTTATTTGCTTCTCTGTTCGTGGTAACAGTAATTTTTCTATGATTGCGATCTTATTTGGATTTGGCTTAATGCCCTCTTTTGTAAGGATATGTCCTAGAAATTCAGTTTCCTTTTTCATGAAGTTACACTTGTCAATCTGTATTTTTAAATTTTTCTTTTCTAATATTTGGAATATTTCGTTAATAGCTTGAATATGTTCTTTTAATGAGGTGCTGAAAATAAGTATATCGTCTAGATACACGACGCATTTTTTATTAATGTGATCCCTAAGTATTTCATTCATAAGTCTTTGGAATGTGGCAGGGGCATTTTTCAACCCAAATGGCATTCTTATAAACTCATATAGTCCATGTGGCGTTACGAATGCCGTTTTTTTTCTGTCTGATTCTCGGACTAAGACATGATGGTAGCCTTTGGCTAAATCTATTGTAGTGAAGTATTGAGCTCTTCCTAGTTTATCCAAAATAGAATTAATGTTCGGAATCGGAAATTTGTCGTCTATGGTTATTTCATTTAACTTCCTGTAGTCTATTACTATCCTAAACTTTTTCTTTCCTGAGTTGTCGATCTTCTTCGGGATTACTATAAGTGGGCTAGAGTATCTTGAATTACTCTTTCTAATTATACCCTGTTCTTCCATTTCTTTTATTTGTTTCCTAACTTCTTCCTCGTGTTGTGGTGGGTATCTATAAAGTTTTGAGCTTAACTGTTCCTCTGTATTGGTCCGTATTTCGTGTTCAATTTCTGTCGTACTAGTTAGTTGGTCTCCCTTCTAAAAAAAAGTTTGCTAAATCGTTGTACAATGACTTTAATTTCTCTGACTTCTTCTTTATTTAAGTGGTCGAGTTTCAAATTCTCTAAGTTTTTACTGCTACTTTCTAATACAGAAACTTCTTCGTATTGATATGGATTGTTTATAATTACGTTTTCTTTTTGATTTAAAATTAAAACCTTCCTCTCAATGTTTATAAATGCATTCAAAAAATTTTATCTTATTTTTCTGTAACCGTTAATCTGGTCGCTAACTAAACTCAAGGTTGCTCCTGTGTCTATTAAGGCCACGTATTTCTGTTTGTCTATGTTAAGTTCTATTAGTGGTAACCCATCCGAGGCGGCTTCGTAAAAAAAAACGTATTATTGAATTCTGCCTGTGGATAGTTTTCCATTTGATTATTATCGTGTTTACTGTTCGAGTTATGGTCACTGTTGTAGTTGTCATTTTCGTATCTGCTTTGGTCGGTATTGTTTTGGTTGGCTTCTATGTTATCTACCTCCATAGGTAACACATTCGCTGGCCTATTTTGCCTAGACTGATGTGATCCTGCTTGTTGATTCCACTGATTATTTTGATATCGTCTACTTTGTCCGGAGTTATTGCCTCTAAAATTCTGAGGGGTATTGTTCTGTCTAACTTGTCCTGAATTGTTGCTCTGATAATTTTGATGTACATTTTGCATTGTATTGTTTTGCTGATTATATTGTTGATTGGTATTCTTATTTTGATGTGCATTTTGCATTGTATTGTTTTGCTGATTATATTGTTGATTGGTATTCTGGTTGTTGTTCCTGTAATTGTTTTGATTAGGTCTACCTTTCCTATACTGATACCTAATGCAACTATTCTCATATCTGCGTTGCATCATTATCTTTAATATAGTGCTTAAATCTCTGACTTCGTAGATCTTGTCTAGTAAAGTGCCTTGTGTCATTTCTTTGGACATTACTTAAATCTATAAAATTATCATTCATATGATACACAATTAATTCATCATTTTTATATTTTATATTTTGAATTTCTACTGCAAGCTCGCTCACCGAATTCACTCTCAGGTCACATATCCTCTTGTACATATATCCTCTTGTCTGGTCTGTACCTTAACTTCAAGGTGGCTTTTATCAGGTCCCAGTTGTCCGGCTCCGGGATATTTATTACTGCATCCTTTGCTTGACCCTGAATTGTCCTGTAGAATATTGTCCTTGTGGCTTCTCTCTTGAGTTGTGGGTCCTCTACCGTCTGTAACAGGTACTCCACGCTACTGAAGAAGGAGTTGATGGAGATTTCCCCGGTTCCCGTAAAGGTTGCCAAACGATTGATGTTTTTGAACAACCGCTCTTGTTGGGCTGGGTTGTTTCCATTTCCTTGGAGCTGTACATACGCTTGTTGCAGTTGCTCCAGCTGTCTTTCCCTTATGGCTAATTGTTCCAAAAGATCCGCTTGGGGCATCTGGCCGTTATCGTGAGCCATCCTGCTATTGTCGTATGAAGCGATCCTTCGCTGCCTTCTTATATCCAGGTTGAGTTGATTTCCTTCTTAGCGCTGTCTAAGTCGATTTTAGTTCGATCTCTACAGGCATTAATCCACTGATTTTTAGTTGGACTTAATGCTGTTGCGCTGCTTGGTCTGGTTTTGCTTTGATCAATGCACTTTTCTATGCACTGCACCACGTTCACTTAGCGGACTGATTTTTAGTTCGCTTCTGTTCGCTGACTTTTTGTATTTTTTATTTATCACAAAAAATTTTTTGTTATATTTTTTTTTTTCTTCACGTTAAGTTCGATTTGAATAATCACTGGACCCTCTTTACTTAAAAAGGATCCTACCGGCTGCGCCAATTTTGTTTAAGGAGTTGCGAAGTTTTAAAAAAAAAAAATTATTTGTAAGTAAAACACGTCAAGCGGGTTTGGTGGGCAAAAATCAACTGAATATTCTTTATTGATAATGTTTTAAAGAAAACTTAATTTAGGTTTACAGAAGTGCTTATTAGGTTTTCTTACGAATTATTCTGGTCGACATGTGTAAGATCGTTGCCAGATCGTTAACCTGTGCATTTCCTGTTTGCTGTATTACTTTAATATATTGCTTATTTAGCATTTAATGAGTTAAGCAATTCTTGTACTTTATTATTAAGAGGTGGTAAAAAAGAAATTGGGTTTTGGACATATGTGGGAAGTGAAGTGGGGTTATACGTAACTCGCGTGCCAATATTTTTTAAATCAATCGATAGGTATTGACGAGACTAATACATTTCAGTTAAAAATTCTTTTCTAGCATGAAAATTGTATGCGCCACAGATTTGGACAGTTTGTGGGCGTTGGAGTGGGCGTGGCAAACTTATTTTGGATCAACCGATAGGTATTGACGAGACTAATACATCTCAATTAAAGTTTGTTTTCTATCATGGTGCATGAATAACATGTTGAATTTGAACTATTCTAATTTATCTCTGTATTCTTATTCTATCGGAAATACCGCCCTTGAACGTATTTTTTCTGTTCAGGATCTTGGCCTTCTATTTGATCATATACTTAATTTTAAAGACCATATGTCTACTATAGCTAACAAAGCCAGAAGTCTCCTGGCGTTTATGAAGCGTTGGTCACGGGAGTTTGATGATCCATACACAACAAAGCTTTTGTATGTTTCTCTTGTTCGTCCGTCAATGGAATATTGCTCATGTATAGGTGAGGTGATTTGAGGTGACCTCAAATTAGCTGTTACCAAAATATGTTAGAGTCCGTTAAAAGACAATTCCTTTTATATGCTTTGAGGGGTTTAAACTGGGACACTGAAAGTCGATTGCCCTCTTATCATGCGAGGTTGCGCCTGCTGGACTTACCAACCCTGAACCATCGTAGAAAGTGTCATGGAGTTATGTTTTTGCATAAATTAATTAATGGTGATGTCGACTCTCCCTACCTTTTTAGTTCCCTCAACTGGAATGTACCCTGTGGAACAGTTCGTCGTTTTCGTCCGTTGTCCCTGTCAATTTGTAGATCCAATTATGCCCTTCATGATCCTTTTCGGGATCTTTGTGACGACTATAATGCACTGTGTCACGTCTTACTGTTTGATAGCCCTAATGCAAATCGGTTTAGGGCTCCGCGCGTAACAAGCATTGATTGGTGTCGTGAGGGCCACTTGCTTGTACTGACCATAGTGCATCAACGTCCAAGAATATAAGGAAATAGAATATAAAAATTGTGGGCGCCACAGGCTTGGGCGGCTTGTGGGCGTTATAGTGGGCGTGGCATATTCGCGTAACAAACATGCGTTGCGTACAAGGCTACGGAATGTAAATGTGAAATCCCAAATCTCTATCTTTGATAATTTCCGAGATATCTGCGTTCTTATTTACGGTTTTTTGAAGTTTGTGGGCGGTTTGATGGCGTTAAAGTAGGCGTGGAAACCTTTTTTTGGGTCAATCCTTAGGTATTGATGAGAACAATTCATTTAAGTTAAAGTTTTTACTCTAATATAAAAACTGTAAGAGCCACAGCTTTGGTCGGTTTGTGGGCGTTAGAGTGGGCGTGAAAAGCTTTTTTTTCGATCTACCGATAGGTATTGAAGACACTAATACATTTCAGTTAAAATGTTTTTTCTAGCATAAAAACTGTGGGCGCCACAGGCTTGGGCGATTTGTGGGCGTTAGAGTGGGCGTGGCATATTCGCGTACCAAACATGCGCTGCGTACAAGGCTACGGAATCTAAATCTAAAGTCCCAAATTTTTATCTTTAATACTTTCCGAGATATTCGCGTTCAGATTTACGATTTTTTGAGGTTTGCGGGCCTGGCTCTTAAAGTTTCCGAGATCTCAGAGTTCATCCGGACGGACAGACCAACATGGCTTGATCGTCTCGGCTAGTGATCCTGGTCAAGAATATATATACTTAATGGGGTCGGAAAGGCTTCCTTCTGCCTGTTACATACTTTCCGACAAATTTAGTATACCCTGTTACTCTACGAGTAACGGGTATAACAAGGGAGATCGCTACAGTCGAGTACCTCGACTATCAGATACCCGTTACTCAGCTTAAGGGACAAAATAGAAATGGAGATATGCAAGCAGCAAAGCGAGACTGAAATGCGCCACCTACCCCTGGTGGGCGTCAGAGTGGGCGTGGCATACTCGTGTAACAAATATGCGCTGCGTATAAGGCTACGGAATCTAAATCTGAAATCCCAATTCTCTATCTTTAATACTTTCCGAAATATCCGCGTAAATAATTACGATTTTTTGAAGTTTGTGGGCCTAGCTCTTATAGTTTCCGAGATCTCAGCGTTCATCCGGACGGACAGATAGACGGACAGACGGACATGGCTTGATCGACTCGGCTAGTGATCCTGATCAAGAATATATATACTGTAATAGTTTACTTCGATGTAGGTTTTTTTTTTGGAAAGGCTTCCTTCTGCCTGTTACATACTTTCCGACGAATTTAGTATACCCTTTTACTCTACGGGTAACGGGTATAAAAAGGGAGAACGCTATAGTCGAGTACCTCGACTATCAGATACCCGTTACTCAGTTAAAAGGGCAAAAGGGAGAAGGAGATATGCAAGCAGCAAAGCGAGACTGAAATGCGCCACCTGCTCCTGATCTCAATATATGGTTATGTGGGCGGAAGACAGATTTAACCGTTATGGGCGTGGGAGTGGGCGTTACAATTTGTTTTAGGTCAATCGATATGTATTGACGAGCCTAATACATATCAGTTAAAATTTTTTTTCTAGCATGAAAATTGTAGGCGCCACAGGCTTGGGCGGTTTGTGGGCGTTAGAAAGGGCGTAGCAAACTTTTTTTTTGAATCAGCCGATAGGTATTGACGAGAATAATACATCTCAATTAAAATTTGTTTTCTAGCATGTGGGCGCCACAGGCTTGGGCGGTTTGTGGGCGTTAGAGTTGGCGTGGCATAATCGCGTAACAAACATGCGCTGCGTACAAGGCTACGGAATCTAAATCTGAAACCAGAGGTTGCCAAGTAGGAATCCGAGACTTTTCCATTAATATTAACTCTATAAAGTCGATGGTGTAAATATGATTTTATCCAATTTAGTAATGCCGAATGTATACCCAAGCGGGCCAGTTTTGCCAGGAAGGCACTGTGGCTAACTTTGTCAAAGGCTTTCGCAAAATCAGTGTATATAGCATCAACCTGAAATGGCATATCAAAGGCATGAATGCAATAGTTGCTGAAAACGGCAAGATTAGTCGTAGTTGACCGACCTGCAACAAAACCATGCTGAGAAGTGCTTATATATGTTTTTACAAGATATGATAATTTATGGGCAACAACGCGTTCGAAGAGTTTAGCAATATTACTGATCTTTGCTATAGGCCTGTAATTGGCAATGTTATTCTTCGGCCCTGATTTTAAAATTGGAGTCACGGATGCGACCTTCCATCTGTCCGCAAAGTGTCCACTAGAAAGTGATTATCAAACAGAATTTTAAGTTTTAATTTTTAGCACCTCTATACAATGTTTCAGAAGGTAGGCCGGAATCCCATCACAGTCCGGAGTGTAAGAATCATCAACGTCTTCCACAGCCCTATGAATATTCTCTTCTAGGACGGTTAAACTACCTAAATTCAATAGAGAAGTGATCGCATTTAAGGTTTGAGAATTATTCCAGGCTGCTGTCGGCTCAAAATTAGCTTTAAAATAAGAGGCAAAGAGATATGCAGTTTCTGTATTTGAACGGGAAGATAAATTCTTTAGGAACATAGCAGATGGGACTGAAGAAGCGTTCTTCTTTGAATTAATGAATCGCCAAAAAGAGATGGGATTACTTTTTAGCCCGTTTTCAACACTCGCTATAAACTGATTGTAAAGAAATTTATTTAGAAATTCAAATTCTCGTTTGTGCTGCAAGTGTCTATTCCAATCACCAGGCTCCTGTGTAACTAAAAACCTTTTATAGAATTTATTTCGAAGATTTTTAAGCCTTTTCAAACCTTTCGTATACCGTGGCAACTTAAACGAATTGTGGATCCTTTCTCGAGCATTGTTCTTAATGATGTTTAAAATAACAACTAAAAAAGTGTCATAACACGACTCCAAACTGACATGTGATAAAACTGACTCCCAGTTAATGGCAGAGATCGCACACAAAGGCACAAAGGCTTGTTTCATTGAAAATAAATCTAGGTGAATATTCAGCTGAAGGCGCAAAACTGTAAAAGTTTATACCTAGTAGCAATGGTCTATGATGGATATCACAATTGCTTATAGGTGAATTACATTGGACTAAAAAAAAGTTAATATCAGCGCTAACGAATACTATATCAAAAATTTGATGTAAGTTATTGAAAATATTATTGACTTGTATTAAGCCCATACTAAAAATATCATCGATGAAAAGAATCTCGTGTGGTTGATGTATGTTGCTTGGCAGTGAAGAGTGATTCTCCGGATCCTGAGACCAAACGAGGGATGATAGATTAAAGTCTCCAATCATGGTGGTCCTGCAGATTATTGTAGATGTCGGTAATGTTTTCCAGATGAGCCTTGTAAAGTTTATATGAGCCATTCGGTGGTATGTACAAGTATGACCCCACAATTTGCAGCGTTTCCGATTCTCCAATTATCGACACCGCAACTTGATCAAGAAGGGTATCTTCAATGAGAAGTCCAATTGACAAGCAGCGCAAATTGCAGCGAACAGCAACAATTACACCACCCCCTCTAGCACAGTGAGTTTTCGTGATATCTCTGTCTTTGCGGAACACATGGTACAAATTGGAGTCGAAGAATTCATTTGAGTAAAAGTTTATGTTGAGCCAAGTTTCAACTAAATCTATAACATCGAACTCGCATTGGATGTGGCAAGGTATACTTGCTCCGCCTTTGTCAGCATTCCGGAGATGTTTTGAAAATAGCCGTACTCACAATAGCACGATCAACAATCTCCGGATTCGCATTTAAGGCATCATAGTCCAATGCCCTAGGAAGTATTTGTTCTTGCGTTCCCAATGTTGTAGGCCCGCAGTTCGCCTTGAGTAATGTAGTGTTTTCAAGACGACTTTTATCATGCAGACTAGGATCGATGCATTCCTGAAGTTTGATAGATACTTTTAGTAAGGAGCAACTAGTTCTTAAGAGCGAAGGAGCGCGGTAATAAGGAAATGATACTGTGATCACGAGTATCACTCAAAGCAAATTTTGAAAGCTCCAGCCGTTGGGTTTTTGTGAGCATTAGACGAACGTAACACAAATCAGACAACGACAATGTTGTTGGTACAATTGTGATAAGCGCACAACTCCGACGAGCGCGCTTAGAGCAGGTATCTTGATGAAGTATGATGAGAGCGGCTCTCCAAAGAGCGTTTGACCATCGTCCTGCGAAACAGACAACGACAGCTCAAGCTGATGTTGTTGTTGCTTTGATTGTGATGCATGCACATCCTCAAAGAGCGCGCTTAGAGGGAGAAGCGTGATGGAATATGATGAGAGCGCCTCATCGATCAGCGTTTGACGAATGTCGCGCAAAACAGACAACGACAACTCCAGCTGACGTTGTTGTTTGTTTGACGCTCTCCAGAGAGCGTTTGACAAACGTCGCGCGAAATAGACAACGACAAATCCAGCTGATGCCGATTTTGCTTTGATTGTGATGAGTGCACATCTCCGAAGAGCGCGATTAGAGCGGGAATCTTAATGGAATCTGGTGACAACGCCTCTCCAGTGAGCGTTTGATGAAAAGGAAAAATCCAGCTGATGATGTTTTTGATTTGGGAGTGACGGGCGCCCAACACTTAAGAGTGCACTGGGAGCGGCGTATGAGAGAGTAATGGTAGCAGCTAGCGATATCGAAACCAGCGGACGTTGACATTGCGAATAAGTAGCACAAAGATGATCAATAGGATGATAAAAATTTGACGTAGTCAAATCGACACCAGAGGCGCCGATTATTGGGGGTTTTTTGAGTCCGATGTATGATGATTGTGCAAATCCAGAACGTTCCCATCAACAATAGGCCTATCCCTGTGGATGAATCGTCTGACCTTGATTGGATTGGGCCAGAAAGCATCACTAAACACAGTCTGAAAGTGCTGCTCAGGTATTCCTAATTTAAAATTAACGAATTCCAGTGTAGCAACATCTACACCATTTTTGACTAAAGGCTTGCAAATTATGGTGGCGGTATCCACACCTAGCTTATTTGCAACATATTCACACACAGAATCAGATTTTACGTGCGCTCTGAATCTACCAATATGAAGGAATTTATTGCTCGGCACAACTTCGAGTAGTTCACAACTAGGAGCTTGACCAACTTTTTGCCTCTTGTTCCTGTTATACTTTGCATGGTTCCTGGAGGCAGTAGAAACTGGTGCGGGGGGTATCAGGTCTGCATGGTTGGCTTGACGACCAATTGAAGAAGCCGGAGCCAATGGTTTAACCACTTTTTTACGCTGACTGACATTGCTATTGTCAGTGGTAGAATTGGGAAAAGCCTTCAGAAACTTTGAGCTTAAATCCATGTATAGACTCTTCAGGTTATGAAGTTCTTCCATTACTTCATCGATTTTGGAGTATGAATCATTAATCACAACACAGCGATCACACTGCCAGAGTACATTCGGCATATTTGTTAATAGTCTAATAGCATCCTCCGGGAGATCAACACATGCAGTGTGAAAAGTACGACGACAAAGCGATGAGCAACGAACCGCCTCAAGGCTGCGCTGCTGTAACTTCAGCATTGCACTCGAAGCACGAATAAGAATGCATAGCGAAAAGAAAACACGTCTGACTACAACGAATGCTAGTCAGAGACTGGGCGAATTTCCGAGAATCCGCGTACTTATTTACGATTTTTTGAAGTTTGTGGGCGGTTTAATGGCGTTAAAGTGGGCGTGGAAACCTTTTTTTGGATCAATCCTTAGGTATTGATGAGAACAATTCATTTCAGTTAAAGTTTTTACTCTAATATAAAAACTGTAAGAGCCACAGTTTTGGGCGTTAGAGTGGGCGTGTCAAACTTTTTTTTCGATCAACCGATAGGCATTTCAGTTGAAATTTTTTTCTAGCATAAAAATTGTGGGCGCCACAGGATTGGGCGGTATGTGGGCGTTAGAGTGGGCGTGGCATATTCGCGTACGGAATCTAAATCTGAAATCCCAATTTTCTATATTTGATACTTTCCGAAATATCCGCGTTCAGATTTACGATTTTTTGAAGCTTGTGGGCCTAGCTCTCATAGTTTCCGAGATCTCAGCGTTCATCCGGACGGACAGACCAACATGGCTTGATCGACTCGGCTAGTGATCCTGATCAAGAATATATATACTGTAATAGTTTACTTCGATGTAGGTTTTTGTATATCCCAAAAAGTATAAGTCCGGTTTGGTTTGGATTTTATACCATTTACTTAAAAGATTAATTTTGGTTGCATTAGGAGCTGAGCAGCCGTTGTTGCCGATCTGAGCTCAAAAGAGTTTCTTCTTAAACTTAATTTACTTAGGAGCTAAGGAGGTCTAAGTCTCGTAGCGGCGCTGCCAACAGCGGCAGCGGAGAGACGGCCTATATATTCTTAAGTATATAGCTATGCTCACTTATTTTGGAGAGAGGAGGTATATGCATGTACTTGAGTTTGGCTGAGCGGCCGGCGTGCATCAGAATGCTGCCACTTGCACTTTCTGTGTAAGCCGCCGGTCGACTCATGTTTCGGCCACTTAGGTCTATGACCGGGCCTTTGTTTATGTAAACACTGCAACAAAGTGTTACAGTGTGCTTTCGTCAAGTACTCTTGGTACAGTAAATATTCGATATAAGTGCATACTACATCTCCCTCCTTTTCAAAAATAACGTAATATAATGGAGTTATTTTCATTGATATTATTTATAGCAATAAGATTAAAAACATTTTTTTTGGTTTTTAAATTGTTTTTCTATTTTTTATTTTGTATACTTATTTTAGATATGGTTATTCTATATGTTCTTATATTATGTATGGCCATACGTGATATACTTAAGAAATAAAAATTGATTATGAAATAAAGAGTTTTAATCTATCTTTATGTACTATTTGTTTTTTATTTTTATTATTTATTATAGTTATGTTATCTCTATCTTCTATTTGTTCTACCTTATAAGGTCCTGTATATTTTAAATCTAACTTATGTCCTGTTTCATTTTTTAATGAAACCTGATCTCCTATTTTTAAATCGAAATCTAAACTAGTTTTGCCGTAACTAATTTTTTATTTTAACTTATGAGATTCTAGAATTAGTCTAGCTCTCTAATTTGCCTGTTCTAATCTAAATTTGGATTCCTTAGCATAATCTTCTATATAATAAAGGGGTTTTATCTTATCTATGCTATTAAAATGTTTTGGTAGGTTTGAAATTTTACCAAAAACTAGCTCATATGGACAATACTCATGTGCCATAGATGGGGTTGTAGACGAAGTATCGTAGCCATACTTCCCAATCTGTTTTGTCAACTGAGATGTATGAACGAATGAACTTATTGAGTGTTCTGTGGCTTCGCTCCACGGTACCTACAGTCTGGTGGTGGTGTGCAGTTGAAGTTATGTTTTTAATATGTAAATACTTACAGTCTGGTGGTGGTGTGCAGTTGAAGTTGTTTTTAATATGTAAATACTTACATATTAAAAACATAACTTCAACTGCATTATAACTTCATATTATAAGGTAGAACAAATAGAAGATAGAGATAACAAAACTATAATAAATAATTAAAATAAAAAACAAATAGTACATAAAGATAGATTAAAACTCTTTATTTCATAATCAATTTTTATTTCTTAAGTATATCACGTATGGCCATACATAATATAAGAACATATAGAATAACCATATCTAAAATAAGTATACAAAAAAAAAAAATAGAAAAACAATTTAAAAACAAAAAAAAATGTTTTTAATCTTATTGCTATAAATAATATCAATGAAAATAACTCCATTATATAACGTTATTTTTGAAAAGGAGGGAGATGTAGTATGCACTTATATCGAATATCTACTGTACCAAGAGTACTTGACGCAAGCACACTGTAACACTTTGTTGCAGTGTTTACATAAACAAAGGCCCGGTCATAAACCTAAGTGGCCGAAACATGAGTCGACCGGCGGCGTACACAGAAAGTGCAAGTGGCAGCATTCTGATGCACGCCGGCCGCTCAGCCAAACTCAAGTACATGCATATACCTCCTCTCTCCAAAATAAGTGAGCATAGCTATATACTTAAGAATATATAGGCCGTCTCTCCGCTGCCGCTGTTACTTAGACCTCCTTAGCTCCTAATTAAATTAAGTTTAAGAAGAAACTCTTTTGAGCTCAGGGCGGCAACAACGGCTGCTCAGCTCCTAATGCAACCAAAATTAATCTTTTAAGTAAATGGTATAAAATCCAAACCAAACCGGACTTATACTTTTTGGGATATACAAAAACCTACATCGAAGTAAACTATTACAGTATATATATTCTTGATCAGGATCACTAGCCGAGTCGATCAAGCCATGTTGGTCTGTCCGTCCGGATGAACGCTGAGATCTCGGAAACTATGAGAGCTAGGCCCACAAGCTTCAAAAAATCGTAAATCTGAACGCGGATATTTCGGAAAGTATCAAATATAGAAAATTGGGATTTCAGATTTAGATTCCGTACGCGAATATGCCACGCCCACTCTAACGCCCACATACCGCCCAAACCTGTGGCGCCCACAATTTTTATGCTAGAAAAAAATTTCAACTGAAATGCCTATCGGTTGATCGAAAAAAAAGTTTGACACGCCCACTCTAACGCCCAAAACTGTGGCTCTTACAGTTTATATATTAGAGTAAAAACTTTAACTGAAATGAATTGTTCTCATCAATACCTAAGGATTGATCCAAAAAAAGGTTTCTACGCCCACTTTAACGCCATTAAACCGCCCACAAACTTCAAAAAATCGTAAATAAGTACGCGGATTCTCGGAAATTCGCCCAGTCTCTGACTAGCATTCGTTGTAGTCAGACGTGTTTTCTTTTCGCTATGAATTCTTATTCGTGCTCCGAGTGCAATGCTGAAGTTACAGCAGCGCAGCTTTGAGGCGGTTCGTTGCTCATCGCTTTGTCGTCGTACTTTTCACACTGCATGTGTTGATCTCCCGGAGGATGCTATTAGACTATTAACAAATATGCCGAATATACTCTGGCAGTGTGATCGCTGTGTTGTGATTAATGATTCATACTCCAAAATCGATGAAGTAATGGAAGAACTTCATAACCTGAAGAGTCTATACATGGATTTAAGCTCAAAGTTTCTGAAGGCTTTTCCCAATTCTACCACTGACAATAGCAATGTCAGTCAGCGTAAAAAAGTGGTTAAACCATTGGCTCCGGCTTCTTCAATTGGTCGTCAAGCCAACCATGCAGACCTGATACCCCCGCACCAGTTTCTACTGCCTCCAGGAACCATGCAAAGTATAACAGGAACAAGAGGCAAAAAGTTGGTCAAGCTCCTAGTTGTGAACTACTCGAAGTTGTGCCGAGCAATAAATTCCTTCATATTGGTAGATTCAGAGCGCACGTAAAATCTGATTTTGTGTGTGAATATGTTGCAAATAAGCTAGGTGTGGATACCGCCACCATAATTTGCAAGCCTTTAGTCAAAAATGGTGTAGATGTTGCTGCACTGGAATTCGTTAATTTTAAATAAGGAATACCTGAGCAGCACTTTCAGACTGGGTTTAGTGATGCTTTCTGGCCCAATCCAATCAAGGTCAGACGATTCATCCACAGGGATAGGCCTATTGTTGATGGGAACGTTCTGGATTTGCACAATCATCATACATCGGACTCAAAAAACCCCCAATAATCGGCGCCTCTGGTGTCGATTTGACTACGGCAAATTTTTATCATCCTATTCATCATCTTTGTGCTACTTATTCGCAATGTCAACGTCCGCTGGTTTCGATATCGCTAGCTGCTACCAATACTCTCTCATACGCCGCTCCCAGTGCACTCTTAAGTGTTGGGCGCCCGTCACTCCCAAATCAAAAACATCATCAGCTGGATTTTTCCTTTTTTGTTCTGTCTAACGTTCATCAAACGCTCACTGGAGAGGCGTTGTCACCAGATTCCATTAAGATTCCCGCTCTAATCGCGCTCTTCGGAGATGTGCACTCATCACAATCAAAGCAACATCGGCATCAGCTGGATTTGTCGTTGTCTATTTCGCGCGACGTTTGTCAAACGCTCTCTGGAGAGCGTCAAACAAACAACAACGTCAGCTGGAGATGTCGTTGTCTGTTTTGCGCGACATTCGTCAAACGCTGATCGATGATGGGGTTAGATGGGGTTGTAGACGAAGTATCGTAGCCATACTTCCCAATCTGTTTTGTCAACTGAGATGTATGAACGAATGAACTCATTGAGTGTTCTGTGGCTTTGCTCCACGGTACCTACAGTCTGGTGGTGGTGTGCAGTTAAAGTTATATTTTTAATATGTAAGTATTTACATAGATCTTCAATAATTGAATTTTTATATTCTGTTCCCATGTCCGTAATGAACGTCTTCATTGGACCGTACTTTAGAATAAAATCTTCCAATATAGCTTTTGCTACTGTATTTGCACTTTTATTTGGTATAGGTATAGCTACTAGGTATTTGGTTAAATCGCAGATGAGTGTTAATGCGTATTCGTTTCCGTTATTCGATTTTGGAAGTGGACCAATAGTATCTAAAATTACTCTATCAAAAGCTCTTTGTGGAGTTTCGGTTATAGTTAGTGGGGTCTTAGTATGTTTAGTCGTTTTCGACTTTTGGCATTTAGAACATTTCTTTATGTACTCTTTTATGTCTTTGGACATATTTTTCCAGTAATAGTGTCTCTGGACCTTGGCCAAGGTTTTTGTAATGCCTGTATGACCACCTTGTATTGAATCATCATGGAATGTAGACAATATAGCTTCTTTTTCTTTATCAGTTTTTATTACGGTCACCGGGTTGAGTAGCGCTACTCTCAATGATTTCAATATATTATTGCCCATAATTTTAAAATTATCAATTGAAACATGTTCAAAGATATTTTCCCACGGTGCCACTTTGAGTTGGCTGACTTTGTGAATACCGGCCTGCTTTTCAAGCCTTTGAAAGAATTGACCTAAGTTGCTGAAATTTTCTTTCCGTGCTTAAATAAACACATTTTATTATTTACATGCAAGGTCACTACTTTACGTACCTCATCATTATTAATGACTTCATAGATTGCTTATGCAATTCTATTTGTTCTTTTCCTGCGCAGGATTTTTGTCTACTTTGGTTTCTGGTAGTGACTTTCAGAATTGTATTGGTTGTTTGTATATTTTTTAAGTCTGTGATGGTTATTCTAGAGAGCGCATCGGCTACATAGTTATCTTTACCCTTTAGATACTCTACCGTAAAATTATATTCCTCCAATTCAAGTCTCATTCGTGTTAGTTTGGAACTGGGATTTACCATTGAAAATAAGTAGGTAGTGCTCTGTGGTCTGTTTTGACAGTGAAGTGTCTACCATAAATATATGGTCTGAAGTGTGTTATTGCCCAATAAATGGATGCTAATTCTTGTTCTGTAGTGCTCTTGTTGCTTTCACCTTTCGTAAAGGATCTTGTTGAGTATGCCACAGGAAGCTGTAGTCCATTTTTGTTTTGGGTTAGGACTGCTCCACAAGCGTATTTGCTAGCATCAGTGATTATGCAAAATTCTTTGCTAAAATCTGGGTATTGCAACAGAGTGGGATTTATTAATGCTGATTTAAGATGTTCGAAGGCGTTTTGACATTGTGTTGTCCATTCGAATTTTACATCTTTCTTACATAATCTTGTTATGTGACGGGAGTATTCAGCAAAATTCTTTATAAAACGTCAGTAATAATGTCAAAATGCAATGAATCTTCTAGCGCTGTCTGCATCATGTGGGACTGGATAATTTTGAATTACGTCGTATTTTTTGTCGTCGGGCAAGATTCCTTTGTCTGTGCATTTATGTCCTAAGAAAGTGACTTCATGCATGAAAAATGAACATTTTTCAGGATGTAACTTCAGGTTGTGTTTCCTACATTTCTCGAAAACATCAGTTAAGTTCTTGAGCATATGTTTTTCGGAACAACCTATGACTATTAAGTCATCCATATAAAGAAATGCTTGCGAAGGTTCTAATCCAGAGAAAGCTATAGTCATCATTCTCTGAAAAGAGTTTGGCACTATTTTTAAACCGAATGGTAATCGCGTGAAGCGATACGAACCATTGTTTGTTGAAAAAGATGTTATATCCCTTTACTTTTTTCCAGTTCAATTTGATGAAAACCTGACATTAAGTCAAGGCATGAGAAATATTTTGCTCTACCTAGTTGATCTAAAATATCATCGAGTTGAGTGGAAATTTATCAGACAAGAGTTTTTTATTAATTTGACGATAGTCAATTACTAATCGCCATTTTTTATTTTCCGTATTTGGAAGTGACTTTTTTGGAACTAACAGAAGTGGGCTATTATGAGGTGATACAGAGGGTTCCACTACTTCATCATTGATGAGTTTTTGGACTTGTTTTTGAATTTCGTCTTGTTGACTATGAGGATTTCTATAATATTTTATATACGGGTTCATCATCAATTAATCTCAGCTTTTGTTTATAAAAATTATTGGTAGTGATCGATTCGGTTTTTAGTCCGAATACATCGCTATACTGGGTGCATAATGCTGTAAGTTGTTCATTGAATTGAGGCGGGAAGTTTTTTGCAAGTTGGGATAATACAATTTTTTGTCTGTCTTCTAAGTCCGTTTTTACTATTTCGTAGTTTGAAAGTGGTTCATGATGAATGTTTTTGATATAGACTACCTGATCTGTGTTTGTAGTATTTAGTAATCTTATATATGCATTTTGGACTGCTGCTTTGGTATTTGCGATATAGATACCATGCTGAATTTCTTGATTCGTAATTAATACACTGTCTTCTTCTGAATTTATTTCGATTTTTCGGACGACTTGGGATCTTGCTGGCAGAATTAGGGAGTTGTTGCCAGAACTGTATGCGATTGGAACATAAATTGGATATTTAAGGTTATTTGGTCTTATTATAAGCCAGTCTTCAGACGGCTTGAAGTCTAATTGACAGTTGTATTTTTTGATAAAATCGATTCCTAGTATTCCATCACATGAAATAGCGAATTGCATATTTACGATATGGAAATCATGTGGAATTATGTACTTAGAAGTTTGAATTTCAATAGAAATTAATCCCTTTGATTTGGTAACTTCCTGACTTATCCCCTGTATGTTTATGATGTGATTATCTTGAATGTTTTGAAAATTATCGGAATTTTCCTTCAATATGGATATTTCCGCACCTGTGTCTAGTAGGAGAACTAAATCTTTTCCTATGTGAAAGTGACAAATGTATTTTGACTGAGATTTAGAGTGTGAATTTCGATGCTGTTTACTGTCGCGTATCTAAAGGTGGTTGGGAGTTTACGAATTTGTTTGTGCTACCCTAACGTTGTTATTGTGGTTGTTGTTGTTTCCCCCATGGCTGTTTCCTACATTGTTGTTACCACCGAGGTTATTGTTTCTGTAATTATTGATATTTTGGTTATTATTATTTCTGTTATAACCATTGTGTTGATTATATCCGTTATTCTGATAATATCTGGTATTGTTATAATTACCTCGATTATTACCTCTACCGCGTTACTTGTTTTTATAATTATTACCGCGATAATTATTTCCACGTTCACAATTTTTGACCATTGTGGTGATGGCTTTCTTAGTGCTGAATTTGTCAGCGTGTTCGGCCGATAGGCCTACATCAATATACGAAGATTCTAGGAGCTTTCGTAGGTTGTCAATTTCTGTGGTGAATTTGTCTGAAGTTTTACCTTTTTGGCTTATTTTTGCCATTTTGGCTTTAACTACGTCGGATGTTTCTCCGACTATAGTATCTTGCAGTTTTTTAATTATATATTCTATTGTGGTTTCGTTTTGGACTCTGTATAATGTCGATCCAATTATTTTGGATTTGATGACATCTACAGCCAAACCCTCGAATGTACCTTTCGTAAGATTAACCAACTTCAAAGCTGTTACGAATCTCTGAAGGTGTACTCTTTGCCCGTTAAACTCCGGGATGGCATTCGATATTTCTTTAATATATGCCCTTTGGGCTGCTGGATCTGCCATTATGTTTTCTTTTGTGTCTGGCACGCTTATATCTGATTCTATATCTTCTTCTTCTTCTGCTTCTGTTACTGTTATAACTGCAGGAATTGTTAGATCATGTAGATCTCGAATCGCTCGAATCGGAATCTTCGTTTTCCGTTAGGTCTGTGTCTTGATCTATTGTCAAAGGTGTATTTAAAATTGTCGGTATCAATATATTTAAATTATACCTATCTTTGACAGTTATTAGATTTGTACGAACTTTTATGAATAATTTAGATAATTTTGACCAATTCGTTTTATTTATCGCTGCCCTATTTTCATGTACTAAAGTTCTTGCAGCATTGAAAGAATCTACAAGAATCTTTGCATGTTTATTAATAGTGTCTTTATGTATTGGCCTATTTTGGCTTATACATTTGTAAGACTTGTCAAATGTGTCCTTCAATTCTCGTATGTGGAGTGTTATTGCTCCCATTCCATACTAAGGACTTTTTTTTTGTAATAGTTGTGCGTAATTTTTAGCACATTTATATGTCTTAGTACTGGGTATATTTCTACTTCCGAAAATACTTTACAGTTTCTTACTGTAGACAGTGCTATTGCTTTTTGAGTACCGCTGCAATGAATAAAATCAATAAAAATCTATAAAAAAATGGGGAAAAATCTAGGTCGTACCTATTCATATATTCGTTTTCAAAATCTGAAATTAATAGAGGCTCTGCTCTGTTTCTAAGTATGGCTAATACCCTATTCTCAAAGTTTGGTTCCCTATCAAGAGTAATTCTAATACACTCTTTAGTGTTCATATTTTATATTTGTTGTTATTTTTTTTTTATTTATTTATTTAATTTCATTGTACTTTAGATAAGATTGTTAGATAAAATAATATCTATATTCAATATATCAATATATGGACATACATATTTATATTAAATGGTTTGCTCTTTTGTTTGTATTTTATTTTGAACATCTTTTTATAATTATTGTTGCGCTTTATGTATTTATATTTTGTCCAGATCATTAGCCTGGCTTTTATTTATGGCTCTCTTTGATATACATTTATTATGAAACATATATGCCTTGTACAAAATAAATGCGCTCATTATAAAGACAATGATTGATAATAAGATGTTCGTTAAATCTGTATTAATACTTTTGGACTCGATTTTATTTATAACGTTTGCTGTGGAGTCCACTTCTTTTACGTCTACTAAACCCATTTTGGGTGTTTTTCTGTGAGCTGCTATAGCTATAGGTGTGTAATTTAATTTATAATTTATTTGCCATTTAGTTTGGCTCATGTAGTTAAAAATATGCCTGATTGGGCCTTGAAATTTTTTTGTATAATTTGATAAAAATAAATTTTAACAATGGGAAAGACTGCCTAGCTTTTGTATGGTTTTCAGGCCACACGCTAATTGGGCAACTTTAATGTCGCTCAATTTTACATTAATTTTTTATATAATATAAAAAAAAATATGCATCGCAGTGCAATGAAAAAAATTATGCAACGCAGTGCATGGTAAAAAAAATATTCGCTCTATGAAGCGCTGTCGGCTCACTTCTCCTTGGTCTTGCTTGATTGGCAAAACGTGGCCGGTGCTGGCTGCACAGGCTGGACTTCCTCGACGGTCTTCTTTGTTGGGGCACCGGTGCTTGCCGCACAGGTGTACTTGCAGTAGGGGGAGTACAGTGGTCCCTCGCAGTCATCCGGGCACGTCTTCTTTAGCTTTGGAATGGCAACTTTTTCTGGAGGAGGCAATGTGTTTTTATTTTTGGCAATATTTGGGATTACAGGGTAGGTGGATGTGTCTGTGGCTGTGGTCTGATTCTTACTTACTGATAGCAAATTTTGTAAGTATTCAACTGCGGCATGTATTTTTACCGAGTCGTTCCATTTTATTGCTTTGCCGCTTTTGAGCAGCTTCAGTAGTTGAGCCTTTCTGGCTTTCAATCTTTTTACCACGCCACTTCTTTTGGCACACTTCACACTCTACTCACTGCGTTTCTTCTTTTGGCTCTTGTTATTGTAGTGTATGCTGTAGTTGCTGCCGTTGTTGCTGTTGTTGCCGTTTGCTGTCTTCTTATCCTGTGAGGTCCATATCCAGGTCCATATTCCTTCGGACCAATGTCACGGTCGCCATGTAATAGTTTACTTCGATGTAGGTTTTTGTATATCCCAAAAAATACAAGTCCGATTTGGTTTGGATTTTATATCATTTATTTAAAAGATTTATTTTGGTTGCATTAGGAGCTGAGCAGCCGTTGTTGCCGCTCTGAGCTCAAAAGAGTTTCTTCTTAAACTTAATTTACTTAGGAGCTAAGGAGGTCTTAGTCTCGTAGCGGCGCTGCCAACAGCGGCAGCGGAGAGACGGCCTATATATTCTTAAGTATATGTTATGTTTGTTTATGTTAACACTGCAACAAAGTGTTACAGTGTGTTTGCTTCAAGTACTCTTGGTACAGTAGATATTCGATATAAGTGCATACTACAATACTTAATGGGGTCGGAAAGGCTTCCTTCTGCCTGTTACATACTTTCCGACGAATTTAGTATACCCTCTTACTCTACGAGTAACGGGTACAACAAGGGAGAACGCTATAGTCGAGTACCTCGACTATCAGATACCCGTTACTCAGCTAAAGGGACAAAAGGTAAATGGAGATATGCAAGCAGCAAAGCGAGACTGAAATGCGCCACCTACCCCTGATCTCAATATATTGTTATGTGGGCTGTAGACAGATTTAAGCGTTATGGGCGTTGGAGTGGGCGTAGCAATTTTTTTAGGTCAATCGATAGGTATTGACGAGACTAAAACATTTCAGTTAACATTTGTTTTCTAGCATGAAAATTGTAGGCGCCACAGATTTGAGCGGCTTGTGGGCGTTAGAGTGGGCGTGGCAAACTTTTTTTGTGGTCGCCACATACTTTCCGACGAACTTAGTATACCCTTTTACTCTACGGGTAACGGGTATAACAAGGGTGAACGCTGTCGTCGAGTACCTCGACTATCAGATACCCATTACTCAGCTAAAGGGACAAAAGGGAAATGGTGATATACAAGCAGGAAAGCGAGACTGAAATGCGCCACCTACCCCTGATCTAAATATATGGTTATGTGGGCGGTAGACAGATTTAAGCGTTATGGGCGTTGGAGTGGGCGTCGCAATTTTTTATAGGTCAATCGATAGGTATTGACGAGACTAAAACATTTAAGTTAAAATTTTCTTTCTAGCATGAAAATTGTAGGCGCCAGAGATTTGAGCGGTTTGTGGGCGTTAGAGTGGGCGTGGTATATTCGCGTTACAAACATGCGCTGCGTACAAGGCTTCGGAATCTAAATCTGAAATCCCAATTTTCTATCTTTGATACTTTACGATTTTTTGAGGTTTGTGGTCCTGGCTCTTATAGTTTCCGATATCTTAGCGTTCATCCGGACGGACAGATAGACGGAGAGGCGGACATGGCTTGATCGACTCGGCTAGTGATCCTGATCAAGAATATATATACTATAACAAGGGAGAACGCTATAGTCGAGTACCTCGATATCAGATACCCGTTACTCAGCTAAAGGGACAAAAGGGAAATGGAGATATGAAATATGATATATGAAATGCGTCACCTACCCCTGATCTCAATAAATGGTTATGTGGGCAATAGAGTGCGCGTGCCAAATTTTTTTAGGTCAATCGATAGGTATTGAAAAGACTAATACATTTCAGTTAAAATTTTTTTTCTAGCATAAAAATTGTAGGCACCACAGGCTTGGGCGGTTTGTGGCCGTTAGAGTGGGCGTGGCAAACTTTTTTTGAGTCAGCCGATAGGTATTGACGAGACTAATACGTTTCAGTTACAATTTTTTTCTACCATAAAATCTGTGGGCGCCACAGGTTTGGGCGGTTTGTGGGCGTTAAACATGCGCTGCGTACAAGGCTTCGGAATCTAAATATGAAATCCCAATTCTCTATCATTGATACTCTCCGAGATATCAGCGTTCATATTTACGATTTTTTGAAAAAGCGTTCATCCGGACGGACAGATAGACGGACAGACGGACATGGCTTGATCGACTCGGCTTGTGATCGTGATCAAGAATATTTAACCTTAATAGGGTCGGAAAGGTCCTTCTGCCTGTTACATACTTTCCGACGAAAGGGAGGGAGAACGCTATAGTCGAGTACCCCGACTATCAGATACCCGTTACTCAGCTAAAGGGACAAAAGGGAAATGGAGATATGCAAGCAGGAAAGCGAGACTGAAATGCGCAACCTACCCCTGATCCCAATATATGGTTATGTGGGCGGTGGACAGACTTAAGCGTTATGGGCGTTGGAGTTGGCGTGGCAAATTTTTTAAGGTCAATCGATAGGTATTGACGAGACTAATTCATTTCAGTTAACATTTTTTTCTAGCATGAAAATTGTAGGCGCCACAGGCTTGGGCGGATTGTGGGCGTTAGAGTAGGCGTGGCAAACTTTTTTTGAATCTGCCGATATGTATTGACGATACTAATACATTTCAGTTACAATTTTTTTTCTACCTTAAAAACTGTGGGCGCCACAGGTTTGGGCAATTTGTGGGCGTTAGAGTAGGCGTGGCATATTCGCGTAACAAACATGCGCTGCGTACAAGGCTACGGAATCTAAATCTGAAATCCCAATTCTCTATCTTTGATACTTTCCGAGATATCCGCGTTCATTCTTACGATTTATTGAAGTTTTTGGGCCTAGCTCTTATAGTTTCCGAGATCTCAGCGTTCATCCGGACGGACAGACAGACGGACAGACTGTCATGGCTAGATTGACTCGGCTTGTGATCCTGATCAAGAATATTTATACCTAATGGGGTCGGAAAGGTCCTTCTGCCTGTTACATACTTTCCGACGAATTTAGTATACCCTTTACTCTACGAGTAACGGGTATAACAAGGGAGAACACTATAGTTGAGTTCCCCGACTATCAGATACCCGTTACTCAGCTAAAGGGACAAAAGGGAAATGGAGATATGCAAGCAGCAAAGCGAGACTGAAATGCGCCACCTACCCCTGATCTCAATATATGGTTATGTGAGCGGTAGACAGATGAAAGCGTTATGGGCGTTGGAGTGGGCGTGGCAATTTTTTTTAAGTCAATCGATAGGTACTGACGAGACTAACACATTTTAGTTAAAAATTTGTTTCTAGCATGAAAATTGTAGTCGCCACAGGCTTGGGCGGTTTGTGGGCGTTAGAGTGGACGTGGCATATTCGCGTAACAAACATGCGCTGCGTACAAAGCTACGGAACTTAAATCTGAAATCCCAATTCTCTATCTTTGATACTCTCCGAGATATCCGCGTTCATACTTACGATTTTATGAAGTTTGTGGGCCGAGCTCTTATAGTTTCCGAGATCTCAGCGTTCATCCGGACGGACAGACAGACGGACAGACGGACAAGGCTTGATCGACTCGGCTAGTGATCCTGATCAAGAATATATATACTTTATGGGGTCGGAAAGGCTTTCTTCTGCCTGTAACATACTTTCCGACGAATATAGTATACCCTTCTACTCGAGTAACGGGTATAACAAGGAAGAACGCTATAGTCGAGTACCTCGACTATCAGATACCCGTTACTCAGGGAAATGGAGATATGCAAGCAGCAAAGCGAGACTGAAATGCGCCACCTACCTCTGATCACAATATATGGTTATGTAGGCGGTAGACAGATTTAAGCGTTATGGGCGTTGGAGTGGGCGTTGCAAACTGTTTTTAAGTCAATCGATAGGTACTGACGAAACTAATACATTTCAGTTAAAATTTTTTTCTAGCATAAAAATTGTGGGCGCCACAGGTTTGGGCGGTTTGTGGGCGTTAGACTGGGCGTGGAAAGTTTTTTTTGAAACAGCCGATAGGTATTGACGAGACTAATACATTTTAGTTACAATTTTTTTTTCAACAATAAAAATTGTGGGCGCCACAGGCTTGGGCGGCTTGTGGGCGTTAGAGTGGACGTGGCATATTCACGTAACAAACATGCGCTGCGAAAGAGGCACGGAATCTAAATCTGAAATCCCAATTCTCTATCTTTGATACTTTCCGAGATATCCGCGTTCATATTTACGATTTTTTTAAGTTTGTGGGGCTAGCTCTTATAGTTTCCGAGATCTCAGCGTTCATACAGACGGACAGACGGACATGGCTTGATCGACTCGGCTATTGATCCTGATCAAGAATATATATACTTAATGGGGTCGGAAAGGTCCTTCTGCCTGTTACAGACTTTCCGACGAATTTAGTATACCCTTTTACTCTACGAGTAACGGGTATAACAAGGGAGAACGCTATAGTCGAATACCTCTACTTTCAGATACCCGTTACTCAGCTAAGGAAAGCGAGACTGAAATGCGCCACCTACCCCTGATCTCAATATATGGTTAGGTGGGCGGTAAACAGATTTAAGCGTTATGGGCGTTGGAGTGGGCGTGGCAAATTTGTTTAGGTCAATCAATAAGTATTGACGAGAAAAGCATTTGAGTTAAAAATTTTTTTCTAGCATGAAAATTGAAGGCGCCACAGATTTGGGCGATTTGTGGGCGTTAGAGTGGGCGTGGCTAACTTTTTTTTTGGATCAACCGATAGGTATTGACGAGACTAATACATGTCAATTAAAATTTGTTTTCTAGCATGTGGGCGCCACAGGCTTGGGCGGCTTGTGGGCGTTAGAGTGGGCGCGTAACAAACATGCGCTGCGTACAAGGCTACGGAATCTAAATCTGAAATCCCAAATCTCTATCTTTGATACTTTCCGAGATATCCGCGTTCATACTTACGATTTTTTGAAGCTTGTGGTCCTAGCTCTTATAGTTTCCGAGATCTCAGCGTTCATCCGGACGGACAGACATACGGACATGGCTAGATCGACTCGGCTAGTGATCCTGATCAAGAATATATATACTAATGGGGTCGGAAAGGCTTCCTTCTGCCTGTTACATACTTTCCGACGAATTTATTATACCCTTTTACTCTACGAGTAACGGGTATAACAAGGGAGAACGTTATAGTCGAGTACCTCGACTATCAGATACCCGTTCCTCAGCTAAAGGGACAAAAGGGAAATGGAGATATGCAAGCAGCAAAGCGAAACTGAAATGCGCCACCTACCCCTGATCACAATATATGGTTATGTGGGCGGTAGACAGATTTAAGCGTTATGGGCGTTGGAGTGGGCGTTGCAAGCTGTTTTAAGTCAATCGATAGGTACTGACGAGACTTATACATTTCGGTTAAAATTTGTTTTCTAGCATGAAAATAGTAGGCGCCACAGGTTTGGGCGGCTTGTGGGCGTTAGAGTGGGCGTGTCAAACTTTTTTTGAATCAGCCGATAGGTATTGACGAGACTAATATATTTCAGTTAAAATTTTTTTTCTACCATAAAAATAGTGGGCGCCACAGGCTTGTTCGGTTTGTGGGTGTTAGAGTGGGCGTGGCATAATCGCGTAACAAACATGCGCTGCGCACAAGGCTACGAAATCTAAATCTGAAATCCCAATTCTCTATCTTTAATACTTTCCGAGATATCCGCGTTCATATTTACTATTTTTTGAAGTTTGTGGGCCTAGCTCTTAAAGTTTCCGAGATCTCAGCGTTCAGCCGGACGGACAGACGGACATGGCTTGATCAACTCGGCTAGTGATCCTTATCAAGAATATATTACTTAATGGGGTCGGAAAGGCTTCCTTCTGCCTGTTACATACTTTCCGACGAATTTAGAATACCCTTTTACTCTACGAGTAACGGGTATAAAAAGGGAGAACGCTATAGTCGAGTACCTCGACTATCAGATACCCGTTACTCAGCTAAAGGGACCAAAGGGAAATTGAGATATGCAAGCAGCAAAGCGAGACTGAAATGCGCCACCTACCCCAGATCTCAATATATGGTTATGTGGGCGGTAGACAGTTTTAAGCGTTATGGGCGATGGAGTGGGCGTTGCAAGCTTTTTTAAGTCAATCGATAGGTACTGACCAGACTAATACATTTCAGCTTACATTTTTTTTCAAGCATGATAATTGTAAGCGCCACAGGTTTGGGCGGTTTGTGGGCGTGGCAAACTTTTTTTAAGTCAATCTATAGGTACTGGCGAGACTAATACGTTTCAGTTAAAACTTGTTTTCAGCATGAAAATTGTTGGCGCCACAGGCTTGGGCGGTTTGTGGGCGTTAGAGAGGGCGTGGCAAACTTCTTTTTTAAATCAGCCGATAGGTATTGACGAGACTAATACATTTCAGTTAAAATTTGTTTTCTAGCATAAAAATTGTGGGCTCCACAGGCTTGGGCGGTTTGTGGGCGGCTGTGCGCGCTGCGCACAAGGCTACGGAATCTAAATCTGAAATCCCAATTTTCTATCTTTGATACTTTCCGAGATATCCGCGTTCATATTTACGATTTTTTAAAGTTTGTGGGCCTAGCTCTTAAAGTTTCCGAGATCTCAGCGTTCAGCCGGACGGACAGACGGACATGGCTTGATCGACTCGGCTAGTGGTCCTCATCAAGAATATATATACTTAATGGGGTCGGGAAGGCTTCCTTCTGCCTGTTACATACTTTCCGACGAATTTAAAATTCCCTTTAACTCTACGAGTAACGGGTATAACAAGGTAGAACGCTATAGTCGAGTACCTTGACTTTCAGATACCCGTTACTCAGCTAAAGGGACAAAAGGGAAATGGAGATATGCAAGCAGCAAAGCGAGACTGAAATGCGGCACCTACCCCTGATCTCAATATATGGTTATGTGGGCGGTAGACAGATTTAAGCGTTATGGGCGTTGGAGTGGGCGTTGGAAACCTTTTTTTATGTCAATCGATAGGTACTGATGAGACTAATACATTTCAGATAAAATTTTTTTTAGCATGAAAATTGTAGGCGCCACAGGTTTGGGCGGTTTGTGGGCGTTAGAGTGGGCGTGGCAAACTTTTTTAAATCAGACGATAGGTATTGACGAGACTAATACATTTCAGTTAAAACAAGGAAGAACGCTATAGTCGAGTACCTCGACTATCAGATACCTGTTACTCAGCCAAAGGAACCAAAGGAAAATGGAGATAAGCAAGCAGCAAAGCGAGATTGAAGTGCGCCACCTACCGGCGGTAGACAGATTTAAGCGATGTGGGCGTTAGAGTGGTCGTGCCAAAGTTTGTCTTGAACCAATCGATAGGTATTGACGAGACCAATATATTTCAGTTCAAATTTTTTATCTAGCATAAAAGTTGTGGGCGCCACAGGCTTGGGCGGTTTGTGGACGTTAGAATAGGCGTGGCATATTCGCGTAATAAACTTGCGCTGCGCTAAGCCTACGGAATCTAAATCTGAAATCCCATTTCTCTATCTTTGATATTTTCCGAGATATCCGCGTTCATACTTACGATTTTTTGAAGTTTGTGGGCGGCTTGTGGGCGTTAAAGTGGGCGTGGCAAAATTTTTTTTGGGTCATTCGATAGGTATTGATGAGAACAATACATTTCAGTTAACATTTTTATTCTAGCATCAAAACTGTAGGAGCCACAGTTTTGGGCGGTTTGTGGGCGTTAGAGTGGGCGTGGCACTCTGCTAAAGCAAACTTGCGCTGCGTAAGAAGCTGAGGAATCTGCACGCCAAATCTCAATAGCCTAGCTCTTATAGTTTCCGAGATCTCAGCGTTCATCCGGACGGACAGACAGACGGACAGACGGACAGACAGACATGGCTAGATCGACTCGGCTAGTGATCCTGATCAAAAATATATATACTTTATGGGGTCGGAAAAGCTTCCTTCTGCCTCTTACATACTTTCCGACGAATCTATTATACCCTTTTACTCTACGAGTAACGGGTATAATTAGTTTTCTAGCATAGAAATTGTGTGCGCCACAGGCTTTGGCGGTTTGTGAACGTCTGAGTGGGCGTGGCATATTCGCGTAACAAACGTGCGCTGCGCACAAGGCTTCGGAATCCAAATTTGAAATCACAATTCTCTATCTTTGATACTTTCCGAGATATCCGCGTTCATATTTACATTTTTTGAAGTTTGTGGGCCTAGCTCTTATAGTTTCCGAGATCTAAGCGTTCATCCGGTCGGACAGATAGACGGACAGACGGACATGGCTTGATCGACTCGGTTAGTGATCCTGATCAAGAATATATTACTTAATGGGGTCGAAAAGGCTTCCTTTTGCCTGTTACATACTTTCCGACGAATTTAGAATACCCTTTTACTCTACGAGTAACGGGTATAACAAGGGAGAACGCTATAGTCGAGTACCTCGACTATCAGATACCCGTTACTCAGCTAAAGGGACCAAAGGGAAATTGAGATATGCAAGCAGCAAAGCGAGACTGAAATGCGGCACCTACCCTTGATCTCAATATATGGATATGTGGGCGGTAGACAGATTTAAGCGTTATGGGCGTTGGAGTGGGCGTTGCAAGCTTTTTTAAGTCAATCGATAGGTACTGACCAGACTAATACATTTCAGCTTACATTTTTTTTCAAGCATGATAATTGTAAGCGCCACAGGCTTGGGTGGCTTGTGGGCGTGTCAAACTTTTTTTAAGTCAATCGATAGGTACTGGCGAGACTAATACGTTTCAGTTAAAACTTGTTTTCAGCATGAAAATTGTTGGCGCCACAGGCTTGGGCGGTTTGTGGGCGTTAGAAAGGGCGTGGCAAACTTTTTTTTAAATCAGCCGATAGGTATTGACGAGACTAATACATTTCAGTTAAAATTTGTTTTCTAGCATAAAAATTGTGGGCGCCACAGGCTTGGGCGGTTTGTGGGCGGCTGTGCGCGCTGCGCACAAGGCTACGGAATCTAAATCTGAAATCCCAATTCTCTATCTTGTATACTTTCCGAGATATCCGCGTTCATACTTACGATTTTTTAAAGTTTGTGGTCCTAGCTCTTAAAGTTTCCGAGATCTCAGCGTTCAGCCGGACGGACAGACGGACATGGCTTGATCGACTCGGCTAGTGGTCCTGATCAAGAATATATATACTTAATGGGGTCGGAAAGGCTTCCTTCTGCCTTACATACTTTCCGACGAATTTAGAATACCCATTAACTCTACGAGTAACGGGTATAACAAGGGAGAACGCTATAGTCGAGTACCTTGACTATCAGATACCCGTTACTCAGCTAAAGGGACAAAAGGGAAATGGAGATATGCAAGCAGCAAAGCGAGACTGAAATGCGGCACCTACCCCTGATCGCAATAAATGGTTATGCGGGCGATAGACAGATTTAAGCGTTATGGGCGTTGGAGTGGGCGTTGCAAACTTATTTTAAGTCAATCGATAGGTACTGACGAGACTAATACATTTCAGATAAAATTTTTTTTAGCATGAAAATTGTAGGCGCCACAGTCTTGGGCGGTTTATGGGCGTTAGAGTGGGCGTGGCAAACTTTTTTAAATCAGCCGATAGGTATTGACGAGACTAATACATTTCAGTTAAAATTAGTTTTCTAGCATAGAAATTGTGTGCGCCAAAGGCTTTGGCTGCTTGTGGGCGTCTGAGTGGGCGTGGCATATTCGCGTAACAAACGTGCGCTGCGCACAAGGCTTCGGAATCCAAATCTGAAATCCCAATTCTCTATCTTTGATACTTTCCGAGATATCCGTGTTCATACATACGATTTTTTGAAGTTTGTGGGCCTAGCTCTTATAGTTTCCGAGATCTCAGCGTTCATCCGGACGGACAGATAGACGGACAGACGGACATGGCTTGATCGACTCGGCTTGTGATCCTGATCAAGAATATATATACTTAATGGGGTCGGAAAGGCTTCCATCTGCCTTTTACATACTTTCCGACGAATTTAGAATACCCTTTAACTCTACGAGTAACGGGTATAACAAGGGAGAACGCTATAGTCGAGTACAAAAGGGAAATGGAGATATGCAAGCAGCAAAGCGAGACTGAAATGCGCCACCTACCCCTGATCACAATATATGATTATGTGGGCGGTAGACAGATCTAAGCGTTATGGGCGTTGGAGTGGGCGTAACAATCTTTTTAGGTCAATCGATATGTATTGACGAGACTAATACATTTCAGTTAAAAATTTGTTTCTAGCATAAAAATTGTGGGCACCACAGGCTTGGGCAGCTTGTGGGCGTTAGAGTGGGCGTGGCGAACTTTTTTTTTGATCAGCCGATAGGTATTGACGAGACTAATACATTCTAGTTACAATTTTTTTCTAGTATAAAAATTGTGAGCGCCAAGGGCTTGACCGATTTGTGGGCGTTAGAGTGGGCGTGGCATATTCGCGGAACAAACATACGCTGCGTATAAGGCTACGGAATCTTAATCTGAAATCCCAATTCTCTATCTTTGATATTTCCTGAGATATCTGCGTTCATATTTACGATTTTTTGAAGTTTGTGGGCGTTAAAGTGGGCGTGGCACGCTGTTAAAACAAACTTGCGCTTCGTAAGAAGCTTAGGAATCTGTATGCCAAAGCCTAGCTCTTAAAGTTACCGAGATCTCAGCGTTCATCCGGATGGACAGTCAGACGTACATGGCTAGATCGACTCGGCTAGTGATCCTGAACAAGAATATATACACTTTATGGGGTCTGAAAGGCTTCCTTCTGCCTGTTACATATGTACTTTCCAACGAATCTAGTGTACCCTTTTACTCTACGAGTAATAGTTTCCGAGATCTCAGCGTTCATCCGGACGGACAGACAGGCGGACATGGCTAGATCGACTCGGCTAGTGATCCTGATCAAGAAGATATATAGTTTATGGGGTCGGAAACGATTCCTTCTGCCTGTTACATACCTTCCGACGAATTTAGTATACTCTTTTACTCTACGAGTAACGGTTATAACAAGGAAGAACGGTATAGTCGAGTACCGTTTCTCAGCTGAAGGGACAAAAGGGAAATGAAGATATGCAAGCAGCAATGCGAGACTGAAATGCGCCACCTTTTGGATCAATCGATAGGTATTGACGAGACTAATACAATTTAGATAAAATTTTTTTTCTAGGATAATATTGTGAGCGCCACAGGCTTAAACGGTTTGTGGGCGTTAGAGTGGGCGTGGCATATTCAAACATGCGCTGCGTACAAGGCTACGGAATCTTAATCTGAAATCCCAATTCTCTATCTTTGATATTTTCCGAGATATCTGCGTTCATATTTACGATTTTATGAAGTTTGTGGGCGGTTTGTGGGCATTAAAGTGGTGGAAAACTTCTTTTGGGTCAATCGGTAGGTATTGATGAGAAAAATTCAATTCAGTTAAATTTTTACTCTACCATCAAAACTGTAGGAGCCACAGTTTTGGGCGGTTTGTGGACGTTAAAGTGGGCGTGGCACGCTGCTTAAACAAACTTGCGCTGCGTAAGAAGCTCAGGAATCTGTATATCAAATCAATAGCCTAGCTCAGACGGAGAGACAGACGGACCGACGGACATGGCTAGATCGACTTGGCTAGTGATCCTGATTAAGAATATATATACTTTATGGGGTCGGAAACGCTTCCTTCTGCCTGTTACATACTCTCCGACGAATCTAGTATACCCTTTTACTCTACGAGTAACAGGTATAACAAGGAAGAACGCTATAGTCGAGTACCTCAAAGCTGGCCTGAAATATATGGTTATTTGGGCGGTAGACAGATTTAAGCGTTATGGGCGTTAGAGTGGGCGTGGCAAACTTTTTTTTGGTCAATTTATAGGAATTGATTAGACTAATACATTTTAGTTAAACAGTTAACATATTTTTTCTATCATAAAAATTGTGGGCGCCACAGGCTTGGGCGGTTTGTGGGCGTTAGAGTGGGCGTGACAAACTTTTTTTAGATCAACTGATAGATATTTACGAGACTTAAACATTTTAGCCCAAGAATCAGCATGCCAAATCCCAATAGCCTAGCTTTTATAGTTTATGAAATCTCAGCGTTCATCCGGACAGACGGACATGGCTAGATCCACTCGGCTAGTCATTCCGATCAAGAATATATAAATTAACGAGTGTGAGGGGAAGGAAACGGTCGATAAGGGGTCCCTCGCCGCTGTCTCCAATAATTCGTAGCCGGTTGGCCGTACTGCTCTTATGTTGAGATAGGGAGATTGCTGTCTCCACTAATTCGTAGCCGGTTGGCCGTACTGCTCCTATGTTGAGATAGGGAGATTGGGGTGGAAGGGAACTGTACTTCGATACCTCTGGCCTAGAGACTCTGTCGGTATATTGGTTAATAAAAGATTTAACGGCTAAGTGCCGGAGTTTCATTAGTAGGACCTGGTGCTCTTAATTTATTGAATACAAAATATGAACTGAACTTAAGAATTAACAAAAGCTCATGCATGACCGGATGCCCGTGGCAGACCGCTGACCATGCACATTTTGCAGAAGTCATACGATCGCTGTCAGCCAATTAGACAAAGCCACGGCCCATAATGGCACAGTATGTTGGCTCAGCTCTCGGGCCCATTAGGGTGGAGCAAAATTAAGGTGGACCATACATGAGCGGTATAAGAAGTGTAATAATAATAATAATAAAATTTATTAATATTAATAAAGGGAATATGAATTGGCCTGCTCAGCCTTAGCTGGGAGTTGGTTGTTAACTACTCCCCCCTTAAATTATACGCCGTCCTCGGTGACAGCCAATTCGTCGATGGACTTTCGTAATTGGGATGCCTCTCGTTTGCGCCTGCAGTGTTGTTGGAGCAGGACCAAGCCGCATAGTGTGAGGCTGACGGCGACTCCCGCGGCGAACCAAATCCTTGGTGCACCTCCAGCCAACATCATCTCTGAGCTCCTGCATCAGACGCAGGTTGTGCTCGTTCATCCGTTGTTGTAGTGGCAGACTTAGTATGTGATCGTGTCCCGTGATGTTAATTAAGGGAGAGGCCGCGATTCCCGGGCTCTTTGTCACAGAGTAATTGAGGTTCAAATACACGGAGTCGTTAATCACCGCCTTCCATTCGAAAGTAATAAGATGGGTCCCTATTATGGTTGTTGTGGGACCGTCATCGATGGTAATCCTCGTAAGTTTTTCGTTGACGATTATTACTCCGTCGTCCACGATTGTAAGGGGTTCCAGATTGCTGGGCCGCGTCCGGCATGTAGCCGCCCCGCCTGCATGTAATTGCCTGGCGCAAGTGTCGTGGGACGCCTTTTTGCAAAATGTGGCCAAGTTGGTAGCAGCGCAATCGGAGTCAGCTAGAATTCCGTCATCGCATTCCGCCACAATGTTGTCTTCTATTTGTAGCATAGTATGGTAGTGTGCGACAGGGAAGAGCAGGACTTTTTTACAAATAAGCTTAACTCTAGGATACTGAACTATGACATGGATAAAAACATTAGATTGAAAAATTTTAATCTTACATACAACCATAAGACTAACTATGGCGACCTTCGTGAGCTGTTCGTCAAAGATAGATTTAGGGTCGTTGTGATTAAATATACCCGGATTTATAATGTTGTTCTTGGCAAGTGTGATTGTGAGCATGCAATTTTGTAATTCTGAAATAAGGATTCTATTCCTGGCTAGAAGTGTTTCGAAAAGGTGGCCGGAGTCAACTAACCCGTCCCTTTTTTCCTTGAGAATTTTATTTACTGTATCTGTAAGTTGGTTAATGTGTTTCTGTGTCTCTGTGTTGATTACAACCTGCCTATTGTTTGCCTCAATCAGCGCTGCTTCGTTTGTTTTAATTTTATAGAGGTCCTCCGCGTCGGGCGTGCCTGCCACGACCTTGAGTGCCAAGCCCAGGAAATCTAAGCTCCTGGCCATTCTATGGTGCACGGTTAATTCATCCAGCATGTTCTGGGAATGGTTGCCGTCAACTTCCAGTAGCTTCCTCATGTGCGGTTGTGGGAACAGCTCGAGCATTCTGACCGTAGAGTCAATTATGCTGGAGAACTCAGACAAATTAGTCGAGTCCCTAACCAGGCCATATTGTTCCCATACTAGGACATTCCCATCCAATACCGGATATACTTAGCGTGAGAGAAGTCGGTGATTCGCGCGATCGCTATGGACAGCAGTAAGATGAGTATCACGGCAAGCTTGTGGAGATTGTAGTAATATTGAGTTCTGCATAACATAAGGGCGAGTAAGGATTGTGGAGATGTTTATTTGATATTGTCCTTATGGACCACCCTCCCTTTAATGAGAACAGACGTTTTTAGGTCTGCTTCTATGCGCTCTTCTGAACAGAGCGGCGTCAGCTTGTTTCCGAGTCTATTATTATTGCGCACGAAGGCCTTTTCCCCAACTTCAAAGACTCTGTTTTGTCTTGAAGTGTTGATTCTGTCGAGGTTGGTCTTTTGCGCCTTGTCAATCTTGGCTCTAATAGCCGAGTTGAATTCGTCGCTGCTGGCATGGATAACTTCCGTTGGTCTACAATCCGTGACTGAGTGCAGCGATCAATTTTTTTTATCGATTTTGAGGCACCCGGCTATTTCTGCCAAGGTACTGTGGAATTTTTCCACTTGGCCATTGGAGCTACTGTGAAGCGGTGGCGCATTAATGACATCGATGCTGTATTGGTTTTTCAGCAAAGACGTAATCGTTTCAGAATTGAAGGAAGCCTCATTGTCACAATAGATGATTCTAGTTTTGTGGTAGAAATTTACCAATTGGAGTATAGGGGCCCGTACATCAACTATTACCCTTGAAGATAAGGGCTGTACGATAGCGAACTTTGAGAACTTATCGATGCAAGTTAGGAAGATCTTTTTGTCGGTAGAAAAAATGTCAATATGTAACATCCCCCGTACATATGAAGGAATTGGGGTGCTTCCCAACTCCTGTCGCTTGGGGTTGCGATCGTATTTGGCTTTATTGCAGACTGTTACGTACGCCCTCCACATAGAAAGATTCGCATAGAGAAACAACGACGAATCTTTAGACAGGAGGAGGGGTGCATGTGACTAACCAGACTCATACTGGTAAAGGCAGAAGAAAATGCAATTCGGCAATTCTCGGGTGTCGCGTGGCCAGAACAACGGCCACGATCAACCTACTGGTAACCATACTCCGGTAGCTAGCAAAGGGCAACAGCCGGCCGTTGACTCCCAAGATAGCAAATATCAAGAAACAGTAATCCTAGGTGGGAACACCTAGTTTATCCGATCCATACCGGCAGCCAAGTAAAAGCTCTAGTCTGGTATAAAAGACCTTAGACAAATAGAGCTTAGGAGAGAATCCATTTGTGTGTCTTGCTGACGGAAGCCGGCAGCTCCGAGGGAAGACGAGTTTCCCTGGGGTAGTCGTCCACGGAGTCTTCTGCCACCAGGACCAGCCACCATATCCAACAGTCCTTGAGGAGGACACAAATCGCTGCTCGAAAGATCCTTATGTGTTGGACCAGCGCCGCCATTGTCAACAAAGAACGTGGAGAGGATCAACAATAAGGACGACATCTGTCATACTGTGATGTTTTGTAGCCGCAGTACCCGTGATCCCCCATGATCCTGAAAATTGTTCAGCTGTAGGAGCCATCCGTTCAGAGGCGTAGCGTACGTCGGAGAAAGTTGTGATGTAACATAAATGTGTTAATCGAGCCAACCAAAGCGAACTCATGCATAACCAAAGACCAATATCCTCTAATAATACAATTGGAGAACAAGTGAAAATCAACAAAAAACATTGGAAGCATTCAAACATGCACTGAAATACATTTAAACCAACCGAATCGATAGACAAAGTGCGAATCATGATGAACAGCCGTTGAAGAAGTCGCATGCCTCGGGCATAATAGAAATATATATTTTGTGTTTAAGTGAATTGGTATACTTAAGAACAGCCGTATTTGGGTGCACGTATATTTATATATACATATATATATTCAATATAATATTTTCCAAAGCCCATGATCCGGAGCGTCGAGATCTCATCGCCCAGGATTTAAAGAGGGGGTAAGTTTGTCGGAACACGGTTCCTTTTTGTTATACATACATATATATATCCGTGCGCCATGATTACATCAGAAGCTTTAGCAAAAACAATAGACACCGATCCACAATTTAACGTAAGAATTTTATACTTGTTATCCAAAGCCAAACTGCCAATAACAGTGAGTGAATTAGAGTACTTATATATTGAGACCTTCCGTCTAGATTTTTCACCACTTGTCCACTGCAATAAGACACAAAAAGCTATCATTATCTCTACCGTTCCAACGGTCATTGTTCTCTGCCGTCTGGATAAGAATTTGTTTTTGGGCAATATTTAATACTTTAGTACTTACTTAATACTAATCATTTAGATATACTTTTCTTTTTATACCTTTTATATACATAATAATTAAATGTTAATTTTTCAGCGGCGAGTATCAGCCTTGTAATTGTATGACAATTGCAAGAGCCCTCTGAGCGACGTTTGTAGTCGTGAATAGTCAGCATTTTGCTGATGTGTGCACCTTCACAGGTAGTCAAATCGATACTCTCCGCCGAAACAATAATTGTCAATTAATTTAACCCCCATATGAATTAACCAAAATTATGTTACTCAACACCGGCACACGCCGACCTAAATATTATCCAATAAATTTGTAATGTGAAAAAGTATTCGAAAACATGGTGTGCTAAAGCTTTATTAAAGGGGTGTGCTGACGCGAGAAGTGGAGTAGGTCAAGAACAATGACATAACTTTTGACGGACAACCTTGACAATAGGGGATCGTATTGCGCGGCCTGCGACGATCCATTGGCACACGAAGGGGAGGGAATATGGCCAAAACACAGCCCGATCGTATTGAGATCAAGCTACAGCTAAGCTTGTGGGGCAGTGTGGACTGACGACTGACGAACTTTATGAACTGATATTATTTTCCGGGCACTTTTAATATTTATTCTCGTTATGTTGGAGAGGAGAGAGGCTTACCAAGATCCCACGACCCGAATACGACGTAGCTTATGCCGGCAAATGGTGCCAGAATATCGGACGCCTCTCCCTCGGCCCAAGTCCTTGTCAGGACTCGGGCACTAATATGCCCACGTAACAAGACTTTGCAATTCGCGACAGCCTCGCTGGACAGTTTTGACATGTTCGGGAAATAGTAGTCGCGAAGAATTTGCTTGGCGTTTTCCTGCGCAGCCCTGTGGGCGCAGTTGTGTTCGGCATTAACAATTTCCAGCTGTTCATTGGTATTTGTAATGTCAGTTACAAAGTTTTTACAGTGCCAAAATTTCGTTGAAGGGAACTCCTGCCTCAAGGCATGTTAAACACAAGCTAGTTTCGGAAAGTCGCAGTGGATCGCGTTTACGACGTTGGCGTTGATGATTTCTTTAACAGATTCGAGAAGTAGGTTTTTGTTATTAAAGTAAATAACGTGGCGAGATCTATTGCCAAAAACAATGAAGTCTCGCCGAAGTGGTTGGTCTTCCAAAATAATTTGGTTTCTGAAGCAGTTTAGGGATTTATCCGTAGTCTCGATGGTGTATAAGAGCGAAAGCTCACTATGCACCGTGGCAGCATCAGCAGCATCAGCATCAGCAGCGTGAGCCTCAACCTCTAGGTTGTAAGAGGCCTGGCAATGGATGCAAAATTCTTGACAAAGCTTCTGTAATAGCTCGCCAGGCCGAGGATGGACCTGAGGCTAAACAGAGTTTTGGGTTCGGGTAACTCTTGTATTGCCCTGACTTTTTCAGGGTCTGTTTTTGTTCCCCCTCTAGTATCTATGAAGCCTAAAAATTCTACGCTTTCTTTAAAGAATTTAGTCTTTTCTCGTGCCACCTTCATGTTGGCATCGAGCAGTCGCTTAAGCACTATATCGATGTGCTTAACATGTTCGGTTTCGTTTTCGGAAAAAATAGTAACGTCATCGACGTAGACGTAACATATCTTGCCTATTTCTTCCCGCAGCACATCATCGATGGCTCTTTGGAATATGCTACCTGCGTTTTTTAATCCGAAAGGTAGTCGGCAAAATTTGTATTTTCCTCCGTTAACTGAGAACGAGGTTTTTTCCCGGTCTTTCTCGGCCAAGTATATCTGATGATACCCTGACTTCAAGTCTAGGGTAGTAAAGTATTTGGCTTTCCCCAAGTTCGCCAGAATCATGGGAATGCTTGGCATAGGGTAGCGATCGGCAATTGTTTGCTCGTTTAGTTTCCTAAAGTCGATTACCAAACGCATCTTCCTGTTGCCATTATCGTCAGTCCCTTTTTTGTCAACTACCCAAGTAGGGCTGTTCTACGGGGATCTGGAAGGCCTGATTATGCCATTGCTCAGCAGTTCCTTGATTTCGTTGTTAACAAAGTCTGCTGCCCCCATGGGGTAGGGGTGTAATCTGGAGTAGACGGGTTCGTCACTCTTAGTTCGAATAGTGGCGATGACCGAGGTGTTGAAGGTTAGCGCCTCGTTAGAGGTCGAAAAAACCTTTATTCTTTTCAAAATAATTTTTTTGAGTTCGGCTTTCGACGAATTTGGTACCACTATGTCATCGATTTTTGTAAAATTCACGTTTTCGCAGTCAAAGAATTTGAGTTTTTCCGTGAAGTTTGCGAATTTTATTACGCTATTGCCTAAGTCCAATGCGACCCCTGCTCGCGTTAGCGAGTCAAAGCCAATTATGGCACCGAACGTGCTTAGCGTATTTAACAAATGGGGCGTTTAGCCCAAAAATGCGCATCATGCATTTGTGCTTGACGCTACTGGAGCCGTGAATAGAGCTCACAGTAAAGGGGTTCTCGACCGGCATTACGTTTTTTAGCTCCTTTATGGGCTTAACGTAATTTTTGCCGCCCCCGTGTCGTTAAGTATTTTTAATGTTCTATCAGCCAACTGTCGTTCGATGAACGGCAGTCGGTAGTGCTCCCTAAAAAATGTAGCAGCTCCTTAAGTTCGTCGGAGTCATTACCTTCTTCAATGCTGGCGACTTCCGCTTCAGCTGTGGTGGAGTACCCTGCCTCCTCCTGCTCATGGGATTGAGTTATGTTATTGACGCGCTGGCGTCTTTGCCCCGAATAACGCTGAGATGAGTTCTGTCTTTTGTGATTGTTATTATTCTGAGGCTTTCCCCAATTAGTCTCCTGCCTAAACTTGGATGTCGAAGGGTCGATCTCCATAGGCTGTACTTTGTTATGGTCTACAGCTTTGGGGTCCCCGCGTTTCTGCCAGGGTCTGTCTTCTTGGGGCTTGCTTTGGCTTTGCTTCGGAACGAAGTGTGGATTTTTATCCTCTCCTTTCCATTGCTTTCCCTAAAATTTATTGTTACGCCTGTTGCCATCGTGGACAAGGGACTTGTCTTCTATGGCTTTCGCGTAGAAAGCCGCGAATGCACTTCTTTCAATGCTATTTTCGGCCTCCCGCGCTAGTGCTAGCGCAGACGGAAAGTCTTTTGGTTGTGCTGGCAGCACCAGTGCTTTAAGTGGTCTTTTCAGTCCAGCAATAAATGCGTGTAAGGCGTCGTCGCTAACCTCCTTATTCAGGATGGTTGAAGTGTCCGCACTATGCGACATAACTATTTTGTTCGTGACGAGCGTGAGTTTCCTCTCGACTTCGTCATAGTATGCCATAAGATCGTCATCGCGTTGTTGAACCATCTCCAGATTCTGCCGTAATTTATGGTGGGGTCCGGTGTTACCCTTTCATAAACTTCTACTTGGGTTGCCTGCACAGTTAACGAGCTGACCTGGTTTCTAACTGATTCAATTTCTGCTCGCCAGCGCTGCTCCTGTGCGGTTAGCGCAACGCTGAAGGCATAAGTTATGAACGCTTGTATCATTTCTGGGTTCATTTCTGATGAGTCTGGTTGTGTCGTTGTGGGACAAAATCCGATTTCTTCACTATCGTCACTGTCTACTTCTTGTTTTACTTCCCTATATTCCCAACTCATCGGCCGCAAACGGGGCTGAGTGAGTTAATCGGCAGTAATAAGGGCGACAAATAAAGGTAAAATTTGCGTTTTGCGCACGACGTTTAGTTGGACAACACTTGTAGCCAATTCAGGGTCTTGCGACGATGGACAATTATTTTAGAGGAGTCACTACACGGTGGGTCAAGCACAAAAAATTTCAAGAGAAAATATAATAATAAACCCGCTGAATTTATATGTGTAAGACTTGGCAATTGTTTGGTGGAGTCGCTGCACAGTGTGTGGAGTCACACAAAAATTCGGTAAAACATCACCACAAAAACGCTGAATTTATACATCCCAAGGAAATTCCAGTTGGGAAATGAATGGAGCGAAGCAACAGGCTTAGCAATCACACAGGCACACTGGACACACAATTTCTATGTTTTTTTTTTTAATTTAAAAATAAACACATGCAAATCAAGTATATTCACAGAATAATCAAGGGAAAGGTGAAGGGCAAATTTTCCCATGCGTAATCGCCACTCAAAAATGCAAATAAATATATTTTTTAAATAATTGCTTTTGTTGTATTTTTATACCCGTTACTCGTAGAGTAAAAGGGTATACTAGATTCGTCGGAAAGTATGTAACAAGCAGAAGGAAGCGTTTCCGACCCCATAAAGTATATATATTCTTGATCAGGATCACTAGCCGAGTCGATCTAGCCATGTCCGTCTGTCCGTGTGTCCGTTTGTCCGTCTGTCTGTCCGTCCGGATGAACGCTGAGATCTCGGAAACTATAAGAGCTAGGCTATTGAGATTTGACGTGCAGATTCCTGAGCTTCTTACGCAGCGCAAGTTTGTTTCAGCAGAGTGCCACGCCCACTCTGACGCCCACAAACCGCCCAAGCCTGTGGCTCTTACAGTTTCGATGCTAGAATAAAAATTTTAAATGAAATGTATTGTTCTCATCGATACCTATCGATTGACTCAAAAAAAAGTTTGCCACGCCTACTTAAACGCCCACAAACCGCCCACAAACTTCAAAAAATCGTAAATATGAACGCGGATATCTCGGAAAATATCAAAGATAGAGAAATAGGATTTCATGTTTAGATTCCGTAGGCTTGAGCGCAGCGCAAGTTGGTTACGCGAATATGCCACGCCCACTCTAACGCCCACAATCAGCCCAAGCCTGTGGCACCCACAGTTTTCATGCTAGATAAAAAACTTTAACTGAAATGTATTGGGCTCGTCAATACCTATCGATTGATCAAAAAAAAATTTGCCACGTCCACTCTAACGCCCACAACGCTTAAATCTGTCTACCGCCGGTAGGTGGCGCAATTTTATTCTCGTTTGCTGCTTGCATGTCTCCATTTTCCTTTGGTCCCTTTAGCTGAGTAACGGGTATCTGATAGTCGAGGTACTCGACTATAGCGTTCTTCCTTGTTAAATTTAAATTTAAATTTAAATTGCTAGCTCTGGCACAAGTTTGTAAGTAAAATTTTGTCGATATTTATTGACTTGTATTGAGTTTTTAATGGTAGGGTGTGGAGAATTCGCAGACACTTTATTTATTACAATACCACTTATTGACCTGGATGCTATCTTAGGCGCACTTACATTCACTTACAGTCACTTACATTTTATGTTCCTCAGGGTGAGATTCGAAGAGTGAATAATATGTAATATTATCCAGTAGTTGGGCGTCAATTAACGAGTGTGAGGGGAAGGGAACGGTCGATGTGGCGTCCCTCGCCGCTGTCTCCAATAATTCGTAGCCGGTTGGCCGTACTGCCGCTATGTTGAGATAGGGAGATTGCTGTCTCCAATAATTCGTAGCCGGTTGGCCGTACTGCTCCTATGTTGAGATAGGGAGATTGGGGTGGAAGGGAACTGTACTTCGATACCTCTGGCCTAGAGACTCAGTCGGTATATTGGTTAATAAAAGATTTAACGGCTAAGTGCCGGAGTTTCATTAGTAGGACCTGGTGCTCTTAATTTATTGAATACAAAATATGAACTGAACTTAAGAATTAACAAAAGCTCATGCATGACCGGATGCCCGTGGCAGACCGCTGACCATGCACATTTTGCAGAAGTCATACGATCGCTGTCAGCCAATGAGACAAAGCCACGGCCCATAATGGCACAATATGTTGGCTGAGCTCTCGGGCCCATTAGGGTGGAGCAAAATTAAGGTGGACCATACATGAGTGGTATAAGAAGTGTAATAATAATAATAATAATAAAAATGACTAATATTAATAAAGGGAATATGAATTGGCCTGCTCAGCCTAAGCTGCGAGTTGGTTGTTAACTTATATAGTTTATGGGGTCGAAAAGGCTTCCTTCTGCCTGTTACATACTTTCCGACGAATCTAGTATACATATTCTTGATCAGGATCATTAGCCGATCTAGCCATGTCCGTCTGTCCGTCCGTCTGTCCGTCTGTCCGTCTGTCCGTCTGTCCGTCTGTCCGTCCGTCCGTCTGTCCGTCCGTCCGTCTGTCCGTATGAACGCTGTGATAGGTTTTGTTATTTGGCGCGTAGATTCCTGTGCTTTCTGCGCAGCGCAAGTTTGTTTCTGCTGGGTGCCACGCACCCTTAGATTGTGTTCCTGATTTCAATACCCAAAGGTTAGGTTAGGTAGCTATCGTTGGAGATTAGACAACTTATCCCCCCACTTAGGCCACTATGGGCCCCTTATGATATCATGTAATCTCTGTGCAGATCCTTTTCCCTAGCTCATGGGTAATTGGGTTTCTCGAACCAGCTCCTCTTCGTCTGTCTGATTACAGTTGCGGCAGTAGTCGTGGTTGCTGAGTCCCAGCCTAAGCGCATGAGTCCCCAAAGGACAATGGCCCGTGAGGGCATTTATGAGAGTGGAAATGTCTTCGCTGTTGCATTGTAGGAGAGTTTTGGTTTTTTTCAGGTTATAATTTGGCCAAGTGAGCCTGGAATTGTTGCATGTTGAGGTTATTGGAGAGGGTGTACAATCTCTGCCTAAGAAGGAGCTTTCAGGTAGCCATGGTCATACCCACCATGTCCTTAACGCGAAGGATATCGGCGGTTGTCCTTTGTCTTGCTAGCTCGTTTGCTATGTAGTTGCCCTCAATATTACGGTGTACAGGCACCCAGATGAGGTTGATTCTCAGATGAGTGGCCATCTCGTTCCGAGATTTGCGGAAATCAGAGATAGTTGCTAAAGTAGTTGTATAGGAGTCGAGGGGCCTGATGGCTGCTTGACTGTCCGAAAAGAAGTAAATGTCTGTGTCGTGATGGTCTGATTTTCATGACTTCCGCTTGGAAAACACTACAGTAATCTGGTAGGCGAAATGAGACTTAAGTTTCCAGTTCAGGAGAGAATATCCCCGTACCGGTTTGGGAGTTAAGCTTGGAGCCGTATGTGTATATGTTAACGGCGATTCCGAATTGGCAATCCTTTCGAAGTTGACTATGGGTGGAACGTAGTCTGTAAAATGTAGTATGGATATCTGATTTGTAAGGATACTGGAGTGACCCGTTGAGCCTGTCGTCCATGCCGCTGCTTCGTGGAGCCTCGGCGCTGTTGCAGATGCCCAGCTTTTAGCAAGTAGGTCCAGGAGTTGAAGGTCGGGGATTCTGTTAAGTGGTGCGGAGCGCACCACTGATGCAGGGCTCTGCGCTTCCTTGGATCTTGTGAAGGATCCTAAGGTTACAATTCTTTTCTAGGGAAGGAATCGACACGATGTTTCCGTAGAGAAGAATGGGCCTGAGTATTGCAGTGTATAGCCAGTGAACTATTATGGGGGAAAAACCCCAATTCCAATGTGTGGTCTAAGATGTTGTCTGTCCAGTGGAGCTGTTTGTCAAGGATGCCACCAAAGTACTTTGCTTGGTTGCTAAGGGTTAGGCGCGATTGGTGTTGTTTTGGGAGAGTTAGACTTGGAATCTTATACTTCCTTGTGAAGAGAACTAGTTCGGTCTTTTCTGGGTTACCTCCCAGTCCACATTCCGATGTCCACCCAGAGAGGGTGGATAGGGCTTTCTCCATCAGATTGCAAAGAGCTTGCGGAAATTTACCCTGCATTAGGATGACCACGTCATCCGCGTAGGCTACCACTTTAGTGCCCACTTCCCCTAGAAGTGATAGTGGTTTGTTGACCACTAAATCCCATAGAAGAGGTGAGAGTTTACCCCCTTGAGGGCATCATCTGCTGACATTCCTTGTCGAGTGTGCTGGTAAGCATGGTGTGTATGAGTCCCACTATAGGCCGCTCAATGCCAGTTCAGTAAGAGCGCCAGTGTCTAGAGAAGCTGCCAGAGAGTACTCCTTGTTGTGGAAACCTCTCTTTATACTAGATACTAGAGAGTGGAGGGCGGTATCTGTTGATCTGCCTTTACGGTACGCATGTCGTGCGTTGGAGAGTAGGCTTGGGTTGGTAGTAAGTATGATGTGGGAAGGTTTGCCGACCTTTGGTATAAATATTACTTTAAAGTCCAGCCACCTGGATGGAATGTTGTTTAGTGCTAGGCAGCCGTGGAAGATGGCTTCCAAAAAAGGGAGGGATGTGTTTAGTGTCCGTTGTAGTTGGGCCGGGAAGAACCCATCAGGGTCGGGGGATTTGAAGGGCTTAAAAGAGTTAATAGCCCACTTGATGCGGTCAGGGTTTGCTATATTGGCTATGCTCTGATCGTCGAGGGTCTCTTCTATGTAGAGGTCCGCCACTGGTTTGGGGCTTGTAGGGAAGTGGGTGTCTACCAGGAGTTGAAGGGTTTCCTGGCTGTTTTCCGTCCAGGTGTCAGCATTGGTTTTTAGGTAGCCAATGGTTGCTGGAAATTTTGCAAAGATTCTTCTGAGTCTGGATGCCTCCGCAATAGATTCTATGCTACTGCAGAAGTTAGCCCATTCTCTTCGATTTCATGTTCTTATTTTTTTTCTTTTTTCCAGTAAGCTTCGCTGTTGTAATACTTAGCTCTATTGAAGTAAGGTCTGCACTCGCTTTTAAGATTCGTCAAGGCTGTGTTCCACCAGGGCGGTTTGTGTTTTGTTTTGACCGTTCTGCTTGAGCAATACCCATTTACATTCTAAAAATTATTAAAATTGGACCATTCATTAAAAAGTTATTACAAAAAAATAATAATTAACAATTAGCAAATTCAAGAGAGTGCGAGTAGGATGTAGATAATCGGCTACTTACGAAATTTGACGTTTCACGTTACGTGGCATATTAGTGATTTCTCGTAAGCAGCCGATAGGAATGAACGATAGGTCTTAGCTGAGTAACGGGTATCTGATAGTCGAGGCAGTCGTCTATCGCGTTTTCTCTTGTTTTTTTTTAGGTTTCGTTGTCTTCTGACACGGGGTCCTTCTTATCAGCTGGCGTCGCCGGTTTTTTGCAAGCTGATGATCCCTCGGTGACGCAGGTTGCTTTGTCCCCCTTCAGAATGTTGATTACTGCTGCTTGTTTCCGGGGCGAGTGGGCTTAGGCAAGGCTGGTGCCGCTCATCGCAGGTCCAGGGTGTTATGCAACTTGATGTTTCATGCTGCACTGCAGAGATGTCCTTTGGGCAAACGTCGTCCCTTTTGGGTATTTGCTTTGGAGATGTTTGTTTTAGCTAAATGAGATGCAGTAGTTGGTGTATTTTTTTTGCTCAAGTGTTTATTTTCAATAACCGAGCTCAGCTTGTAGCTTTTGGGCTGTTGCCCACACGGGTGGATGTGAATTTTTAAATAATAATCTTTACACCTACGCGTTTACCCCTTACTGCACTTACTCACTCAGACTTTTTTGTATATCCATCAACTTTCTGGTTTAATTTCCTTCCTTCTCATGCTGCTGGTATTTATCAAAGAATATAGATTGTAGACTATCACGATCGTCATGTAGTTTTGAAGATCCGACGCCATTGCATCCTTCACCAACTTTATAGTTTCAGCTATTTTCCATATAAAAACAAGGAAGAACGCTATAGTCGAGTACCTCGACTATCAGATACCCGTTACTCAGCTAAAGGGACCAAAGGAAAATGGAGATATGCAAGCAGCAAATGCGCCACCTACCGGCGGTAGACAGATTTAAGCGTTGTGGGCGTTAGAGTGGGCGTGGCAAAGTTGTTTTTAAATCAATTGATAGGTATTGACAAGACCAATACATTTCAGTTAAAATTTTGTATCTAGCACGAAAATTGTGGGCGCCACAGGCTTGGGAGGTTTGTGGGCGTTAGAGTGGGCGTGGCAAACTTTTTTTTAGATCAATCGATAGGTATTGACGAGACCAATACATTTCAGTTAAAATTTTTTATCTAGCATAAAAATTGTGGGCGCCACAAATTTGGGCGGTTTGTGGTCGTAAGAGTGGGCGTGGCATATTCGCGTAACAAACTTGCGCTGCGCTCAAACCTACGGAATCTAAATCCGAAGTCCCGTTTCTCTATCTTTGATATTTTCCGAGATATCCAAGTTCATATTTACGATTTTTAGAAGTTTGTGGGCTGTTTGTGGGCGCTAAAGTGGGCGTGGCACACTTTTTTAAGTCAATCGGTAGGTATTGATGAGAACAATACATTTCAGTTAAAATTTTTGTTCTAGCATCAAAACTTTAGGAGCCACAGTTTTGGGCGGTTTGTGGGCGTTAGAGTGGGCGTGGCACTCTTCTGAAACAAACTTGCGCTTCGCAGGAATCTCAGGAATCTGCATGCCTAATCCCAGTATTGTAGCTCTTATAGTTTCCGAGATCTCAGCGTTCATACGGACAGACGGACAGACGGACATGGCTAGATCGACTCTGCTAGTGATCCTGATCAAGAATATATATACTTTATGGGGTCGGAATCGCTTCCTTCTGCCTGTTACATACTTTCCGACGAATCTAGTATACCCTTTTACTCTACGAGTAACGGGTATAATTATGTCAAATGTATTGGGGACCGGTGACCAAGTAAGTATTGTTAGAACATTCGTTTATCTCTGACCTATAAGCTGGCGGCTCGCGGCTGTGCTGCCCTATGATCACATTAGGTTTGTAACGGAGGGAGGGAGAATGTGGATGTATACATGCATCCAACAGACTGACAGACTGACAGACTGACAGACTGACAGACTGACAGACTGACAGACTGACAGACTGACAGACTGACAGACTGACAGACTGACAGACTGACAGACTGACAGACTGACAGACTGACAGACTGACAGACTGACAGACTGACAGACTGACAGACTGACAGACTGACAGACTGACAGACTGACAGACTGACAGACTGACAGACTGACAGACTGACAGACTGACAGACTGACAGACTGACAGACTGACAGACTGACAGACTGACAGACTGACAGACTGACAGACTGACAGACTGACAGACTGACAGACTGACAGACTGACAGACTGACAGACTGACAGACTGACAGACTGACAGACTGACAGACTGACAGACTGACAGACTGACAGACTGACAGACTGACAGACTGACAGACTGACAGACTGACAGACTGACAGACTGACAGACTGACAGACTGACAGACTGACAGACTGACAGACTGACAGACTGACAGACTGACAGACTGACAGACTGACAGACTGACAGACTGACAGACTGACAGACTGACAGACTGACAGACTGACAGACTGACAGACTGACAGACTGACAGACTGACAGACTGACAGACTGACAGACTGACAGACTGACAGACTGACAGACTGACAGACTGACAGACTGACAGACTGACAGACTGACAGACTGACAGACTGACAGACTGACAGACTGACAGACTGACAGACTGACAGACTGACAGACTGACAGACTGACAGACTGACAGACTGACAGACTGACAGACTGACAGACTGACAGACTGACAGACTGACAGACTGACAGACTGACAGACTGACAGACTGACAGACTGACAGACTGACAGACTGACAGACTGACAGACTGACAGACTGACAGACTGACAGACTGACAGACTGACAGACTGACAGACTGACAGACTGACAGACTGACAGACTGACAGACTGACAGACTGACAGACTGACAGACTGACAGACTGACAGACTGACAGACTGACAGACTGACAGACTGACAGACTGACAGACTGACAGACTGACAGACTGACAGACTGACAGACTGACAGACTGACAGACTGACAGACTGACAGACTGACAGACTGACAGACTGACAGACTGACAGACTGACAGACTGACAGACTGACAGACTGACAGACTGACAGACTGACAGACTGACAGACTGACAGACTGACAGACTGACAGACTGACAGACTGACAGACTGACAGACTGACAGACTGACAGACTGACAGACTGACAGACTGACAGACTGACAGACTGACAGACTGACAGACTGACAGACTGACAGACTGACAGACTGACAGACTGACAGACTGACAGACTGACAGACTGACAGACTGACAGACTGACAGACTGACAGACTGACAGACTGACAGACTGACAGACTGACAGACTGACAGACTGACAGACTGACAGACTGACAGACTGACAGACTGACAGACTGACAGACTGACAGACTGACAGACTGACAGACTGACAGACTGACAGACTGACAGACTGACAGACTGACAGACTGACAGACTGACAGACTGACAGACTGACAGACTGACAGACTGACAGACTGACAGACTGACAGACTGACAGACTGACAGACTGACAGACTGACAGACTGACAGACTGACAGACTGACAGACTGACAGACTGACAGACTGACAGACTGACAGACTGACAGACTGACAGACTGACAGACTGACAGACTGACAGACTGACAGACTGACAGACTGACAGACTGACAGACTGACAGACTGACAGACTGACAGACTGACAGACTGACAGACTGACAGACTGACAGACTGACAGACTGACAGACTGACAGACTGACAGACTGACAGACTGACAGACTGACAGACTGACAGACTGACAGACTGACAGACTGACAGACTGACAGACTGACAGACTGACAGACTGACAGACTGACAGACTGACAGACTGACAGACTGACAGACTGACAGACTGACAGACTGACAGACTGACAGACTGACAGACTGACAGACTGACAGACTGACAGACTGACAGACTGACAGACTGACAGACTGACAGACTGACAGACTGACAGACTGACAGACTGACAGACTGACAGACTGACAGACTGACAGACTGACAGACTGACAGACTGACAGACTGACAGACTGACAGACTGACAGACTGACAGACTGACAGACTGACAGACTGACAGACTGACAGACTGACAGACTGACAGACTGACAGACTGACAGACTGACAGACTGACAGACTGACAGACTGACAGACTGACAGACTGACAGACTGACAGACTGACAGACTGACAGACTGACAGACTGACAGACTGACAGACTGACAGACTGACAGACTGACAGACTGACAGACTGACAGACTGACAGACTGACAGACTGACAGACTGACAGACTGACAGACTGACAGACTGACAGACTGACAGACTGACAGACTGACAGACTGACAGACTGACAGACTGACAGACTGACAGACTGACAGACTGACAGACTGACAGACTGACAGACTGACAGACTGACAGACTGACAGACTGACAGACTGACAGACTGACAGACTGACAGACTGACAGACTGACAGACTGACAGACTGACAGACTGACAGACTGACAGACTGACAGACTGACAGACTGACAGACTGACAGACTGACAGACTGACAGACTGACAGACTGACAGACTGACAGACTGACAGACTGACAGACTGACAGACTGACAGACTGACAGACTGACAGACTGACAGACTGACAGACTGACAGACTGACAGACTGACAGACTGACAGACTGACAGACTGACAGACTGACAGACTGACAGACTGACAGACTGACAGACTGACAGACTGACAGACTGACAGACTGACAGACTGACAGACTGACAGACTGACAGACTGACAGACTGACAGACTGACAGACTGACAGACTGACAGACTGACAGACTGACAGACTGACAGACTGACAGACTGACAGACTGACAGACTGACAGACTGACAGACTGACAGACTGACAGACTGACAGACTGACAGACTGACAGACTGACAGACTGACAGACTGACAGACTGACAGACTGACAGACTGACAGACTGACAGACTGACAGACTGACAGACTGACAGACTGACAGACTGACAGACTGACAGACTGACAGACTGACAGACTGACAGACTGACAGACTGACAGACTGACAGACTGACAGACTGACAGACTGACAGACTGACAGACTGACAGACTGACAGACTGACAGACTGACAGACTGACAGACTGACAGACTGACAGACTGACAGACTGACAGACTGACAGACTGACAGACTGACAGACTGACAGACTGACAGACTGACAGACTGACAGACTGACAGACTGACAGACTGACAGACTGACAGACTGACAGACTGACAGACTGACAGACTGACAGACTGACAGACTGACAGACTGACAGACTGACAGACTGACAGACTGACAGACTGACAGACTGACAGACTGACAGACTGACAGACTGACAGACTGACAGACTGACAGACTGACAGACTGACAGACTGACAGACTGACAGACTGACAGACTGACAGACTGACAGACTGACAGACTGACAGACTGACAGACTGACAGACTGACAGACTGACAGACTGACAGACTGACAGACTGACAGACTGACAGACTGACAGACTGACAGACTGACAGACTGACAGACTGACAGACTGACAGACTGACAGACTGACAGACTGACAGACTGACAGACTGACAGACTGACAGACTGACAGACTGACAGACTGACAGACTGACAGACTGACAGACTGACAGACTGACAGACTGACAGACTGACAGACTGACAGACTGACAGACTGACAGACTGACAGACTGACAGACTGACAGACTGACAGACTGACAGACTGACAGACTGACAGACTGACAGACTGACAGACTGACAGACTGACAGACTGACAGACTGACAGACTGACAGACTGACAGACTGACAGACTGACAGACTGACAGACTGACAGACTGACAGACTGACAGACTGACAGACTGACAGACTGACAGACTGACAGACTGACAGACTGACAGACTGACAGACTGACAGACTGACAGACTGACAGACTGACAGACTGACAGACTGACAGACTGACAGACTGACAGACTGACAGACTGACAGACTGACAGACTGACAGACTGACAGACTGACAGACTGACAGACTGACAGACTGACAGACTGACAGACTGACAGACTGACAGACTGACAGACTGACAGACTGACAGACTGACAGACTGACAGACTGACAGACTGACAGACTGACAGACTGACAGACTGACAGACTGACAGACTGACAGACTGACAGACTGACAGACTGACAGACTGACAGACTGACAGACTGACAGACTGACAGACTGACAGACTGACAGACTGACAGACTGACAGACTGACAGACTGACAGACTGACAGACTGACAGACTGACAGACTGACAGACTGACAGACTGACAGACTGACAGACTGACAGACTGACAGACTGACAGACTGACAGACTGACAGACTGACAGACTGACAGACTGACAGACTGACAGACTGACAGACTGACAGACTGACAGACTGACAGACTGACAGACTGACAGACTGACAGACTGACAGACTGACAGACTGACAGACTGACAGACTGACAGACTGACAGACTGACAGACTGACAGACTGACAGACTGACAGACTGACAGACTGACAGACTGACAGACTGACAGACTGACAGACTGACAGACTGACAGACTGACAGACTGACAGACTGACAGACTGACAGACTGACAGACTGACAGACTGACAGACTGACAGACTGACAGACTGACAGACTGACAGACTGACAGACTGACAGACTGACAGACTGACAGACTGACAGACTGACAGACTGACAGACTGACAGACTGACAGACTGACAGACTGACAGACTGACAGACTGACAGACTGACAGACTGACAGACTGACAGACTGACAGACTGACAGACTGACAGACTGACAGACTGACAGACTGACAGACTGACAGACTGACAGACTGACAGACTGACAGACTGACAGACTGACAGACTGACAGACTGACAGACTGACAGACTGACAGACTGACAGACTGACAGACTGACAGACTGACAGACTGACAGACTGACAGACTGACAGACTGACAGACTGACAGACTGACAGACTGACAGACTGACAGACTGACAGACTGACAGACTGACAGACTGACAGACTGACAGACTGACAGACTGACAGACTGACAGACTGACAGACTGACAGACTGACAGACTGACAGACTGACAGACTGACAGACTGACAGACTGACAGACTGACAGACTGACAGACTGACAGACTGACAGACTGACAGACTGACAGACTGACAGACTGACAGACTGACAGACTGACAGACTGACAGACTGACAGACTGACAGACTGACAGACTGACAGACTGACAGACTGACAGACTGACAGACTGACAGACTGACAGACTGACAGACTGACAGACTGACAGACTGACAGACTGACAGACTGACAGACTGACAGACTGACAGACTGACAGACTGACAGACTGACAGACTGACAGGACTGACAGACTGACAGACTGACAGACTGACAGACTGACAGACTGACAGACTGACAGACTGACAGACTGACAGACTGACAGACTGACAGACTGACAGACTGACAGACTGACAGACTGACAGACTGACAGACTGACAGACTGACAGACTGACAGACTGACAGACTGACAGACTGACAGACTGACAGACTGACAGACTGACAGACTGACAGACTGACAGACTGACAGACTGACAGACTGACAGACTGACAGACTGACAGACTGACAGACTGACAGACTGACAGACTGACAGACTGACAGACTGACAGACTGACAGACTGACAGACTGACAGACTGACAGACTGACAGACTGACAGACTGACAGACTGACAGACTGACAGACTGACAGACTGACAGACTGACAGACTGACAGACTGACAGACTGACAGACTGACAGACTGACAGACTGACAGACTGACAGACTGACAGACTGACAGACTGACAGACTGACAGACTGACAGACTGACAGACTGACAGACTGACAGACTGACAGACTGACAGACTGACAGACTGACAGACTGACAGACTGACAGACTGACAGACTGACAGACTGACAGACTGACAGACTGACAGACTGACAGACTGACAGACTGACAGACTGACAGACTGACAGACTGACAGACTGACAGACTGACAGACTGACAGACTGACAGACTGACAGACTGACAGACTGACAGACTGACAGACTGACAGACTGACAGACTGACAGACTGACAGACTGACAGACTGACAGACTGACAGACTGACAGACTGACAGACTGACAGACTGACAGACTGACAGACTGACAGACTGACAGACTGACAGACTGACAGACTGACAGACTGACAGACTGACAGACTGACAGACTGACAGACTGACAGACTGACAGACTGACAGACTGACAGACTGACAGACTGACAGACTGACAGACTGACAGACTGACAGACTGACAGACTGACAGACTGACAGACTGACAGACTGACAGACTGACAGACTGACAGACTGACAGACTGACAGACTGACAGACTGACAGACTGACAGACTGACAGACTGACAGACTGACAGACTGACAGACTGACAGAACTGACAGACTGACAGACTGACAGACTGACGACTGACAGACTGACAGACTGACAGACTGACAGACTGACAGACTGACAGACTGACAGACTGACAGACTGACAGACTGACAGACTGACAGACTGACAGACTGACAGACTGACAGACTGACAGACTGACAGACTGACAGACTGACAGACTGACAGACTGACAGACTGACAGACTGACAGACTGACAGACTGACAGACTGACAGACTGACAGACTGACAGACTGACAGACTGACAGACTGACAGACTGACAGACTGACAGACTGACAGACTGACAGACTGACAGACTGACAGACTGACAGACTGACAGACTGACAGACTGACAGACTGACAGACTGACAGACTGACAGACTGACAGACTGACAGACTGACAGACTGACAGACTGACAGACTGACAGACTGACAGACTGACAGACTGACAGACTGACAGACTGACAGACTGACAGACTGACAGACTGAAGTGAC